>NC_135504.1:150990240-151343662 GCF_052857255.1 Amblyomma americanum
CGACTTCGTCGCACAGCCACTCCACAGTCTGCTTCTCCAGTCGAAAAAGGCGTTGAAACAGCTTGTCCGGCAAGTCAAACATAGTCAAACGTGTCTTCGTGCGGTCTCCTTCGCCGTTGCTCGTGCCGGTGCAGCACTCGCACCATCGCGTACACCGCCGCCATTTTCTGTCAAAAACGAAACGGTCAAATTGACTGCCTTGAGGATGTCACAAAAAACTGTCAATTAGCGCCTGCGTAATTACATGTGCAACGTCACCACTTATGTCACATCCGTGACATAATCTGCAGCCACCCATGACACAAAAAAGCAAAATGGCCACCAGCCACGAGCGACCAATAGGAGCGAGGCTAATTGACACGTTTTTGACAACTTTGCTAATTGACAGTTCCATAACACGGCCCACGCTCTGATTTAGTGAGTGATTTGTGAGGCGGAGGATAGTGGAGTCGCTGCTGCTCCCTGTAGTGGAGTGAAATCTCGTCATTCGGTCACGGCCGCTCCCTAGTTCAGCGGCTTGCCCTGCTCGGTTGAAGTACGCTCGAGTGGTCTCATGGGCGGCTTCGTTGCCTGGATGGCCTGCGTGCGCGGGGACCTATTTGAGTTGAATGGGCCTAGTGCGGGGCTGAGAGGAATAGAGGATTTTGTGGGCGACGGCATGCGTCCGCCCTTTGGCGAAGTTTCTGTTCGTGGTTTTTGAGTCACTCAGTATGAGCGTGGCAGTGGTGGAGGAGATCACAAGGGCAATTGCAGCTTCTTCGGCTTCTAGCGAGGTGTACGTTAGGACCAATACAGCTGCTAGAGGTGAAAGATTGTGGCCGATTGCGCTAATGGCAAAGGCCGGCTGAGTGGTGTATTTCTCTTGCTGAGCATCGAGCTTGGCGGTGGACTGGGTGCATGTTTTTTGAGAGTGAACGAACTGTTAGAAGCTTCTGGGTGGCCCCGGGGGTGGGGTATGTAGGCAGGAGAGTGTTGGTTGGGTTAGGGCCTAGGATATTAATGATGCTTTGTCCTGTGGGGGTTGAGGAAAGGCGTTCAAGTTGTGCTCTGTGGTGAGATTCTGTAAGCTCGGCTAGTGTGTTATGTATGCCCATGAGTAACAGCCGTTCGTTGGAGGTGTGTCGAGGGAGGTTGAATGTGGTCTTGTATGCCTGGCGAATCAGGGTGTTGATTTTCTTCTCTGCTCTCTAAGGAAGAGATATGGGAGGAAGAGATCTGGGAACGAGTATACTATGTGGCTGATGACGAATGCTTGAAGTACGTGATAAACGTCATGTTGTCTCATGCCCTTATGTCAGTTGTCAATTCGTCGTATGAGCCGCTTGGTCTGATGGACGCTGTTTGTGAGTTTGGTTATCGTGGCGATGTTCTTGCCGTTGCTCTGGAGTAGGATGTCTAAGATTTTGACCTTTTCCACTTCTGGGATGGGGGTGCCGTCCAACATGATTTGTATTGGACGCTGGGGGCTACAGCTAGGTGGTCGAAAAATGAGTAACTCGGATTTGGTAGGGGAGCAGGCCAGGCAGATGGTTGCAGCATGCACTGCCCACCACGTCGGCACCGGCCTGCAATGTTTCTTCTATGGCTCCGGCATTTCCTGTGGTTGTCCACAGTGTAATGTCGTCGGCAAAGAACGAGTGCGAGAGATTAGGTACCGTGTTTAACACCTTAGCCATGGGAATGAGTGTTATGTGGAAGAGCAGCAGCGAGAGGACTGACCTTTGCTGGGTGCCTCTGCTGCCGAGTGCGAAGGCTGGGGAGGAAAGAGACCCGAAGGAGATTTATGCTGTGCAATGTGTTAGGAAAGCTGAGATGTATTTGAAGGTGCGCGGGCCGGTTCCTAGTGCCGAGAGCGCTTCTAGGATGGCGGAGTGGCTGATGTTGTGAAAGGCTTTGGTTAGGTCCAAAGCTAGTATTGCTCATGTGCGTTTTGCATTTCGGGGGTGGAGAGCCTCTTGCAAAATCTGAAGCATAACGTCCTGTGTAGACAGATGACTGCAGAAGCCAACCAACCATCCTGTGGGAGAGTAGGTCGTGATTGTCCATACGGTTCTGTAGGCATTCCAGGACCATGTGTTCAAACAGTTTGCCCAGAATGTGAGGGAGATTGGGCATAGGATTTTAGATCTAGAGGTTTACCTGGTTTCAAAATAAAGGTTATACGGGCGTATGTCCATTGGGCTGGTAGCGCTCCATCCTGCCAGCACTTGTTGAACTGGTCTGTTATAGCCTGTATAAAGCGCTCGTCCAGATTCCTGAGCATCTTGTAAAAGTGATTTTGTCTGCCCCTGGGGCCGAAATGGTGCGTAGTTTCTACATGGCGGTTTTAACTTCCCATGTCAAAATGTCCTCATCTAGTGTAGGTTTGGGGCAGCCGGTGTAAGTAGGGAGCGGGGTAGGTGGAGTTGTGGTAAGGTATTGTGCTTTAAGAGCGTCTAACAGGATGTCATCCTGTAGAGGGAGCTTGTGTAGAATGCGGTTGGCATTTTTCCTTTGCATTGCTTGTGCCTCCTGGTATGAGCAAGCAACGAAGAAATGTCCATGTGACTTGGAGGCTGAGGTTGGCGCTCATGCGATCGCACAGCTGGCCTCATTGCTGGTGTGCCAGTTGGCTTGCGTGTGCTTCAATCTCCTTCACGAGCACGGCAATGTGCCACTTGAGTGGCCGACTGTGTTTGTTAGCAAGCCACCTTTTTTGAAGGCTGGCATGTGCTTCCCACAGATGTAGTAGGCAACTATATGCCGTCTCTGCATTTGAGGCGTCAGGGATTGTGGACGTGGCCCCAGCCACGTACTTTGTGAGGGTTTGTGTCCAGGAATCCAGATCTGTGATGGTGTCTAGGGTATCTCGTCAGCTTGGACGGAACTTGTACCAGTCCACCACCTCCAGGCATCGTTTTCTAACCTGGGCTAAGGTTGTGAGGTTGAGTTCAGTGCTGAGTATATAGTGATCACTACCAAACGAGTGCTGCATGTTTGTCCAATGACTCTTGGGGAGGTGTTTTGAGAGGGTTAGGTCCAGGCTATTGCTGTGTTGAATACTTGTTCCAAACCTTGTGCATTGGTCTATGTCATTGAGCAGAGATAAGCCTTCGTTCTGGATGAAAGCCCAAACCAAGGTGCCTTTACGGCAGTTTTTATGGTAGCCCCAACTCGTGTGGTTGACGTTAAAGTCGCCAATTATCAGAATGGGGTGGTCCGTACTGAACGTAAGTGCCTTGCGCATTGCTGCAAGGATAGGTGCCAAAGAGCTTTTCTAAACCGTGCTCGATTGCACTAATGTTACGGTGAACCAAGGTCGCTGCTCGCGTTCATGGTGCACGTTGGTTGACTCATGAACTGTGTAGTTTTGAAGCTCGACATTACAGAGGGTTTCTTGCAATGCTATAATGGTAGGGATCTCGTCTGCTGAGAGGTCTTGGAGGTGAAGTTGCAGGTTGTTGCACTTTGCTCGGAAGCTCCTGCAATTCCACTGCCACACTCAAATGCAGCTACATTGTGTCGCAGCCATGTTGGGGGTGACTGACGGGTCTATGAGATTTGGGCCGTTTGTCTGAGTGGTGAATGTTCCTTGGATGTGGGGCTGGATTTGAGCCACAGAGGCCTCATGAGTGCCTTGACGTTGCTCGAGGGCAATCGGCCGGCCTGCAATGCTTGCCAGCCATTCTGCAGTATCAAAAGCGTAGGACGTTCATGTTTTGTTCGAGGCTTTGAATTATCGAGGTTAGCTGAGTGAGCGCAGCTGTGCCTACCAAGTTGTGGGAGTCGTTTTCAAAAATCTTGCGCCCTGCGCTTAATTGGGGAGTTGCGAGTAGGCGACGCAGCGCGTGAGGAAGTGGAGGAAGGGGAAGGAGGGAGTTGCTTGGGTGGGATAGTTTGTACTGGATTGGGGGGACTGAAGTCTTTGCGCTTCCCCTCAAAGCACCAGAGGAGTGCGGGCCAGTTCAGTGCGGCATCACGGAAATGATTTCAAATTACCGCTGCCATCAGCCGCACCGTGCCGTGCCTCGTTGGATGCTGCCAAACAACGCCTTCGGTGGCGCTGGTTTTTTTCCTTCATAGCAGGCATTTTTGTGTTGGAAATGTACCGATACCTTTGATGATGTCCCCATGTGGCCCCACATGGCAGTGTGTGCTGCGGAGAAGCTTGAAGGCCTTCATGATTTTAATCGGCGATTATGTCACCATTTCAAAGGCTAGCCCAAAAGGATTTTGCGTGCTTTACCAGAAAGTTTCATACATTTCTAAAACCTAAGCAGTTGCCCTTTAATACCCACTAGCTCTTCAAACAGCAGACCTAGACTAGCCTCACTGGCTAGGGTTCTACCGTTAAATGTTTTTAGGTCCAGTTTCGAATGACTGCCTGTCCGGAGCCAGAGGTTCTTAGCACCCTACAATGCATCACAGGCCTGACAGCCGTCTTGGTCAGTTGCTTAGCAGCCACTGGGGACTGTGGGACGAAGATTATTTAGTGTATTCATATTGGAGGTGGTGGCCAAGTACTACACCAGGGTGGCTGAATACTGTTCTCGTGATGGCACATATGTGCACTCGAAGAAGAGCTGTTTCATAGTAATGCATATACCAGTCCCAGCTAAATGTAACAAAGCCTTTAAAAAACACGGAATGTCCTAGCCGTGTGAGCCAACTGATGGTTTAGAGTCGCATGACCAAGTTTTCAGTATTTTTTGTTCACCAAAGCTAACTAATTAAGCATAATTAGCAAACTTTTTAATTATTGACTTAAGGAACAAGCTGTCAATGAAAAAGTTGCAGATCGCTTTGAAAAACATCTGGCTGAAACATTAGTACCAAGGTACTGGTTACGTAAAGTAGTTTTTTTATCGGCCTCAAGCAATAACTTGCAGCATAAAAAAAAAAGCTTCCATGTGACAACGGTGCCACTTAGAAAACAAACCCGTTTTTTTCTGAAGTGCTCTTCCTGATGAGCCTTTGTGTGCACACTGGGGCAGAGGTGTGGGCCAACAGCTGGTCACGCAATAGAAATAAAGCTACGTAAATTGTACCTTGATGGGAACAGTTTTTTGAGACAATCTACAAGTTTTCCATTGACACTTTGTTCCTCGAGTCAACAATTAAAAAGTTAGCTAATTCAGATTACTAATTAACTCTGGAGAACAAACAAATACTCCCGACTAGGCCACGCGACTGAACAACCCTCAGTTGGTTTCACTGAGGTAGGAATCTTCAGCATTTTTTTAAAAGCTTGGTTATAATTAGCTGGGACACCTGGTTTATTATGTACATACTTCAGAGGTTCCAAAAATATTTTTGTCAAACATTTATCAAATATCTTGAGTGCCCCGGTAGCAGCATCTATATTACAATGATCCTACACTATCTGAATAGAAATTTTGCAGTACACGGTATGCAGACAAGACATTATAGATGCACTATTGTGAATCTTCACCGCAGGTCGTTCACCATGCGCCTCATCTTTGTACAGGAGGCTCTGTTGCTGTCAGCGCAAGGTTTATCGCCTGCAACCACGCTAACGCCGGTATCGACAGCACCAAGCGTCAGCAATCAAGCTCGGATACTCAACGTCATCATCGAACCGCCCCCTTTCCCAAGCCATGGATTCGTGACGTCACCGGCCATTACCCCTATTAAGACTGTCCAGCACCCGAGGATCTTCAGTGGGCACGGCGAAAGCGCTTGGCACAGGTCGTTCACCATGCGCCTCATCTTCTTTGTACAGGTTGGTCACAACTGTTCGTTTCGTAGTGACAATAGGTTTTTAGTTGTTCTGCCGTGCCCTCAACTTTGTATAAGTATAGCCTATGATTGTTTCTGCTCCTGCAAACTGATGTTGTGTGGCGATGTTGAGGAAAATCCTGGGCCAACAGTTGAAGAAATGTTTCAATCCTTGATAGAAGGACAACAGGCAATAAGAAATGATATCGCGGACTTGAAAATGCGCCTTGAAAATACAGAAAAAGCGGTCGATTGTTTTGACAAGCGTTTGACTCAGTTGCAAGAAGACGTACAAGAAAATACGAGCACAGCTGCTACCTTGGTCACAACTGTATGTAAAATGGAAGAGATACTAAAATCACAGAAAGCCAAGATGATCGACCTTGAAGATCTAAGTAGGCGATCAAATCTGATAGTTTTTGGCGTTCCGGAAATTCCCAATGAAACTTTGTCGCTCCTACGTGACAAGGTTTTAAACGACGTCTTTCTGAATAAATTGGGCTTGAGCTGTTCGTCGGTGGCAAGAATACATAGGCTTGGGAGGAGTTCAGATGGCAAGCCGATTATCGTGTATTTCTAGGACTACACGGAAAAACATTCAGTCATGCAGAACGCATTTAAGCTAGAAGGTTCAAACATTTCTATTCAGAATGATTACTGCACTGACACGCGGCGCAAACGCAAACTGCTTTGGACTAGTGCGAAGGCAGACAAAGATAGCGGAAAAAAGGTTCAGCTGATTCACGATAAGCTGCGAATTGATGACCAGTATTTTTCTTGGGATGATGCCTCCAACTCCCGTAAACAGATTTCTGGAACTGATAGTACACCGAGCCGCAAACAAATTCTAGAACGAACAGCTCAAGGTCCGAAAGCTAGCTTTTGCAGGCGCACCAGCTCCGGTTTCTCTCATTCAATGCCAGAAGTATTGTAAATAAAACAGATAAGCTGGAAGATTTGCTTTTGTTATATGACCCCCCATGTCTGCATCATTTCGGAAACTTGGTTGCACGAAGCCATTCGCGACGACGAGATAGTTCCGCCGAACTATCATCTGTACAGAAAAGACAGGGGTTCTCGCGCTGGCGGTATTGCAGTCATAACAAAATCCAGTGTTCATGTAACAGTTGCAGATCAAATCAAGGAACACGAAAGTTTACTCTTGAAGGTATCTATCTGGGGAATGTCGTTTTTTTTGTGCTCTGTATATCGGGCCCCAGGGGCTGATGACTCTTTTATGCATCAGTTGTATGATCATCTACTGAAACTAAAGAGAAAAAACTTAATAATAGCAGGTGACTTTAATCTACCGTGTCTAAACTGGAATCGTTTAAACTATGGTTCATCGGTTTCTGGTGACTTGGCGATAGATATTATGTTCAGCCTGGGCCTCCAGCAGGCTGTGTATAGTGATACCCGTGGAAATAATATTCTCGATCTTCTATTCCTGAGCGAAGTATTTTCTGATGGAACAACAACGGTCGAGCCTGGTATATCAGATCACAAGCTGATATCTTTTTGCTGGAAAGTTCCTGCGCAGAAGCACCAAGATCATAGAACAGTTAAAACAATTAGAGATTTCACTAAGGCAGATGATGTTGCGATTATAGATTATTTAGATACACAACTTGATATAATCGAAAATAATGTTGAACTTTCATGGCAACGTTTTGAGGAGACTGTAAGGTACTGTACGGAGCACTTTGTCCCTTTAAAAGTAGTTCGAAAACAGCGCCTAAATCCTTGGATAAATCGAGATATTATTCAGACCAAGCGTAAAATAAAAAGGCTGAGAAAGAGGAACAAAGCGACAACCCCGCAGATTACGCAGCTGAAACAAGACTTACTACGAAAGGTAAATTCGGCTAGAGATGAGTTCTACAGCTTGAATCTTGAAGAATTTATTTCTAGCGATCCTAAAAAGTTCTGGCTGCATCTAAGCCAGAGAAAACAACAGATACAAAGCATTAACGTCAACGGAAATGAAATAGAGGATGCGCACTACATTGCTGAATACTTCAATGTATATTTTCAAAGTGTGTTTACAGAATGTGATCAGTGTGAACTTTCCAGTACAAGTAGCCCATCGGTAGATAATATTTTAATCAGTCGCGAAGGTGTCCTGGCATTGCTTCTAAATATAAATATTAAGAAGTCAGCTGGGCCCGATAACATTCCTAATGCTTTCTTGAGGCGATATTCTGAGCAATTATCTGAATTCATTTCTAATCTTTTTCAGTTATCCTTAAAATTAGGTGCAATACCATCAGTCTGGAGTAAAGCACGTGTTGTGCCAGTACACAAGAAAGGAAACCGCCAAACTGTTTCAAATTATCGTCCTATATCTATTACTAGCTCGTGTTGTAAGCTATTGGAACATATTGTCGCTGGTTTTATACAAGAGTTTTTGAAAGATCATAGCATACTATCACCTTTTCAGCATGGTTTCAGGAAAGGACTCTCCACTGTAACTCAACTCGTAACAACCGTACATGAGCTATCCCGCATACTTGATTTATCTGGACAAATAGATGTGCTCTTTCTGGACTTCAGCAAAGCTTTTGATAAAGTTCCCCATGCAAAGCTATTACATAAATTAGAGAAAATTGGACTCCCATTTGGTATCATACAGTGGATATGTGCTTATCTCAAAAACAGAGAACAGTTTGTTGATATTAGGAATTGTACTTCCAGTGCTCGTCAGGTCACCTCAGGAGTCCCTCAGGGCAGTGTGCTAGGACCATTGTTATTTTTAATTTATGTTAATGACTTGATTGATGTTATTCCTGGTAATGTGTCCATTCGGTTATATGCGGATGATTGTGTTATCTTCAAGGAAATCGTGTCCTATGATGATCATTATGTGTTGCAAAGATGCCTTGCTGAAATCACTGACTGGTGTTCCAATTGGGGAATGGAGCTCAATGCGGAAAAAACTGTACTTTTACGCGTAACAAGAAAAAAATCTGCTAGCATTTTTCCGTACCAACTTGGAAATAGAACTGTCCTCGAAGTCGACAAATACAAATACCTTGGCGTTACCCTCAACAATAAGCTTACATGGTCAACTCATATCTCGGATGTTTGCTCAGCTGCGCTAAAGAAATTGTGGTTCATAAAAAGAAAGCTTAAAAACGCGCCTGTAAGGACTAAAATGTTAGCCTACAATGCAATAGTGAGATCAAAGTTAGAATATGCTTCCGAACTCTGGGACCCGCATACCATGAAAGACACAAAAGAACTTGAGCGAGTACAGAGAAAAGCAGTGAGATTTATTTACGGGAAATATGCCAGGAAGGATTCGCCGTCCTCAATAATGTTACAAAATAGAATACAGAGACTCGAAATACGCAGAAAAATTAATCGTCTTGTACTACTACATAACACTCTTTCTGGAAAAAATAATATGACGCTACCAGCTTCCGTATGTCGGCCTTCTACGAGGAGAACACGACACAGTCATGAGTATTTGCTTGCACCGATCTTCGCGAAGACAAACGCTTACAAGTACAGTTTTTTCCCTCGAACGGTGAACGATTGGAATTCACTTCCCATTAGTGTATTTCGGTCTAACGACTTCATGGCTGCATTGCAAAATCATTTTTGTGCAAGTTAGCAATGTTGACGTTATCATATGTGCTTCTTTTAGTGCATTATGTTCATTTCATGTTGCATTGTATACGCTTTTCTGTGTTTTCTTGTTTGTGATATGCCCCTCCTGCTTGGGCCAAAGTATTGGCCTGCAGTATTACTAAATAAAATAAAAATAATAAAAATGTTCAGTAGACAGCGGTGGTTGATTGCACAAAGCACCTCTACAGTCTAGTGCACTTCAGAGGGCGTTGGCTGCCTCAAAAAGTCGAGACAAAGTTCTCTGCCCCCTGCAACCCGCTTCCAGATGCTAATTTTTGCAACTAAAATGCTACCAAAGCTTTTAAGAGAAAATTGGCGCCTTCCGACACAAAACAACACACGGCAGAGGCTACTGCCCTAAGTCGTCTTGATGAGCAATGCCTGAAGAGGTTCATAGGCACTCACAAGATTGCTTGATTCCTTTGCAGACAAAGCTTATGAACATACCACAGCCACTGTCATCGGCTACGCTAGAAGTCTTTCTGAAACCTTGAAAAATGTGCCCAACTTTAACTACTATACTGCACTGTACAACCGCTTTGTAGATAAAGATGCATTTGCATGGCTTCTTGAATTGCATAAGCCCTCTCTTATGTGTTTTAACATTGGACTCTGTGTTACAGAAGACCGGTCAATGCTCTGAATAAAGACATTTTTGTAGATGTAAACAAGCTTCTAGCAATACTTCTAAACCTGTTCATTTTTACAGTGGGTCAGATTTTAGATGTTCCAAGGACATGGCTCTTACCGGCCACTTACCTTCTGACACTATCATAAGGTTTACACATTTGAACTAAAATTTCTAGAGGCTTTTCACCATGGATCCCCTCATTTGAAATGGGCACAAATATACCCGTTAGGTGTTTCAGAAAAGCTATAAAATCCCGAACAAGCACACTTTGTTTCGAAAACGGTACTAAAATGGTCATTTTAGTACCCCTGCTGCAATTTGTCGGCCAACCAAAAAAAAATCTTTGGACGAGCGCTACTCACTCTAAACGGAACAAAGAGTGCCAGAAAACGCGCAACAAGCTGGTCTCATCAGCAGCCAGAAAGAACAGTCGGCTGATGACAAGACTGGCTCGTTCGAGTCCGTTACGGAGTTAAGAAAGCTGCCCGAAAGCGACGCATTTGCTGAAAAAGTGGAATGGCTGTAATCCACTGAATTCCCCTCATCCGTTTTGCTTGCACTGCTGAAACTCTTCAAATGGAAGCTGACTGACCATAACTGGCATTTCATTAGAAAAGAGAAGGAAGAGCTTCAAGGCATATGTTCCCCCACCTCATAGGGTGCTGGCTCCTCCCCACAGACCTTTCAGCTAGCATTTAAAAAATCGAATACAAATAAAATGCCTGCAACAAATAAAAACAATTTACCCTGTGCCTCTGCCTTGCAGTAAGGTGACATACGCGAGCCCAAACACTGCACTGACAGTGTGTAACACAGGAGAACAGCTGCTCTTCAAGTGTGTAGGTCACAGGTGTCCTTTGCCTTTGTATATACATGCTTTATTTGCAAAAACACTGATGTATGTGCAATAAAAATGCTGCTTAATGAAATGATAATGAAAGCCCACTTTTTGGCAAACTAGTAGGCTCGTATGGCTCTGAAGAAGGTTTGCGGTTAAGTGACAACGACAGAGGAGATGGCACAATATATGGTGATGTCAACGGGAACACAAAGCGCGAAAGACGGTGATGGGCACATCTTTGTTTCACGGCTTTAGAACCATAGTAACAGAAATGACCCCCGTGAAATCCTGTGCTGACTATACTGGCCACTCAGTTTGTTTCTTTATTTATTTATGAAGTCGAGAGTTGGACGAAAACTCGCCTGGTCGGGGACAATCACAATAAAACTTAAAAAGGGGGACACCGACCAAAAGTAAAAACAAAAATAACAAAACGATGTTTCATTGTGCATAAGGCTCATTGTGAACAAAGGTCATTGTGAACAAGGCTCCTCCAGTAAGGGAGCCGAAACGTCGTTTTGCTGCTTTTTTGCTATTACTTCTGGTCGACGTCCCCCCTTTTATTTATTTATTTATTTATTTATTTATTTATTTATTTATTTATTTATTAGATACTGCCAACTGCCTCTTGGCAGTCCAGGCAAGAGTGAGTGAGTACAAAGTCGGCATTGCAAGTCAAAATAACAAGAACATGAGTTAAAGGGACCATGAGAAAAATACTTATAAATACAGACTATTGAGTCGGCAAAGGCAGCTTACACAAAATTACAATAAAGCGGACACTGATGTCATGAAAAGGAAAAAGAAGCAAAACACCAATGCAATGTTCAAAAACAGGAAACTGGTGACTAAAACTAACGCACTTCATTGCAAAGATTTCACGGCAGACACAAAGGATTCGACTGACGACATACTAGCGACTTCTTGATGTAGAGCATTCCACACTGCTATAGTTCTGGGGAAAAACGAGAAGCGATAAGCAGTAGCTTTAGTTTGTGGCATCACAATTGTTTTGCTGTGCTTGCCTCTGGTCTCTCTTGTTTCATTAAAATTAATGTAGATGTTGAAATCCATTTTTGTTTGTTTATCAATGATAATAAACAAAGTTTGTAAGCGATGTAGTCTGCGCCGAAATTCTAGCGATGGGAAGCCAGAACATGTTCTGAGATCAGTGATCAGGGCTCGTCTACTATAAATATTATAAATAAATCTAAGGGCTATCCTTTGCACACTTTCAATGCTGTTGATGTCTTTGTGTGGGAATCCCACACAGCATCAGCATAATCAAGCAATGCTCTGATGAGTGTTGTGTAGGCAGCTAGTCCTACTAGTGCAATGTTTAATCATCATCATCATCAGCCGGACTACACCCACTGCAGGGCAAATGCCACTCCCATGTCTCTCCAATTAGCCATAGCTTCCTTAGCAACGCCGAAATGACTGATTGGACATGAGCGCTCCAGGTTAGTTTCGAGTCAATGACTACACCCACATATTTAAATATCAGCCGTCTTAATTACTACATTGTTGATTTTATATGTCCAAACTAATGGTGCTTTCTTCCTTGTAATCATCTTTGTGTGCATTTTGAGGCGATTAAGTTCATATGCCAAGACTGACACCAATTATCGATTGCATTAAGGCAATTATGTATAGCAGTCTGATCATGGAGTGATTGAAAGTTGTGGTACACAATCCAATCATCAGCGAAGAACTGGCATTGTACCGGGGAATGAAAGGTCAAATCATTTAGATAAATCAAAAAGACGAGCGGTTCAAGTACTGAACCTTGCGGTACACCGGAAAGTACGGGAGCAGGTGAAGAAATCGAGCTTCCTACATGGACATATTGTGTTCAATTAGTTAAATAAGAGTCAAGCCAGAGAAGAATTTGTTTTTTGAAGTGAATAACGTGCTACACACTGACAAAAATGACAACTGGAACGGCGGACACAGGACAAGTGCGCGCTTGTCCAGTTGTCGTTTTTGTCAGTGTGTAGCATGTTATTCACATCAAATGTACAACCAATTAGCCCACATTGCTGCCTTGCTTAAGAATTTGTTCAAAAGTGCACACTGTAGCTTCAGGTTTAGTCTTTTGTGACAAACACGGTGAAATGCTTTCTGAAAATCAAGAAAAAGCACATCTATTTGCCCACCGCGGTCCAGCGCTGCCATGACTTCATTGGTAATATGTAGAACCTGAGTAACTGTAGATAGGCCACACCGAAACCCATGTTGTCCTTCCAAAAAGAAACTATTGTTGTACAGAAAGCTGCTCAAGTGCTTAAAAACGAAGTGCTCCATCATCTTACTAGTGGTGCAGAGAACCGAGACGGGTCTGTAATTAGTAATACTCACTTTATCTCCGAACTTATAAATGGAAATTACCTTTGCTGCTTTCCAATCATTAGGAAAGACACCTTGCTTTCGACTCTCATTAAATATTATAAACAGATATTTTGCACACCGCTCCGCGTACCTAAAAAGAAAATTATTTGGTATGTCATCAGGACCAGCACATTTCTTTGTCTATGTTTAATACGGATGAAAGGATACCTGTATAGGTCAAGTTGTCGTGCTAGTTGGTGTTGATCCATTGTTGTTGACAGCGCTTAAAAAACACGGACAGAAGACAGTCGTCTTCCATGTTTCCATGTGACGTCGTCTTCCATGTTTTCTGTCTTCTGTCTGTTCTTTAAGCGCTGTCAACAACAATGAAATAATACCTTTTTCGCAAAACAAAAAGTCCATAAGTCCGCAGCCAGAACCTGACAATTTTGGACTATCGTCATCAGTAACGCATAGAAATACCGAAACAAAGTACTCGTTGAACACATCAGCAATATTCTGGTTATCACTGATCTCAGTATCAATTCAATCTAAGTTTGGTGACCGGGTCCTTTTTATTCCACTATATGGATCCAAAACTTTCTTGGAGCAATAGAAAAAAAATGGTGTAGCTTAACACTGAAAAAAAAATGGTACTTTAAGCCTTATTTTTTTTCCTAAGTTCAGTTCGCACTGACGGTAGCAGAGAACGATCAACATAACTATTGGAATGTGACAGGCGTTTAAGCGGCGCTTTAGCTGCCGTATGTAAAGAGTGATACAAGGGTTGTTGCGGGCCATTCTCTTGCCTTTTGTTGGAATGTGCCTCTGTATACATTCCTGCACTGTCTTTAAAATGCACCCATAAATCATTGACACTGAATACACCCTGAATTGATTTTTGAAGAAAAGTGTCGAAATCTTGTTCTAAGTAGTCGAGTTGAAAACTTGTTCTAAGTAGTCGAGTACTTTCATCAGCCGCTTTCTTAAAATCCAAGAATACTTTGTCTGGACAACGCATAATTTTTTGCTGTAGATTGCTTTTAAAGAGGGTCGCTTCATAATCTGATATGCCTGGTAAAACTTCTACAGCAAATCCTGTTTCACTGACTGCTTCAGAGATAAGAAAAAGGTGGAGGATAGTTCTTGAGCTTGAAGTGACACATGTAGGTGTTCCTATTTGTTTTAGATTAAAAGAAAATTCCAAATCGAGCAATAATTCAGCGTGCTGACAAGAAGGCCGAGTACAGAGATTTAGCAACACTTGCTGTTGGGCTAGTTGGTTATCCATGAAGTCCGAAGGACCAGCGCACAAAAACAACGGACAGAGTAGACGAAGGACGACGTAGCCAGAAGTGCTGAACTAACAACATTTATTTCAGGAGAAGCAGGAAGTACATATATATAAAGCCTTTATCAGGCTCCATGACATAGAAGGCAAGACAAGAACCAATTTTCAAAGTGTTAAACATGAGTCAAATGATATCACAGAGTTAAAGGCGTGACAGGCGAATTAAGTTTGCCTGCACAACTGTTATCTGCCATTCATTGAGGCGCAAGCGCCAAAGAGTTACCAAGAAGAACAGCCAACAAGAACCTGGCATAAACGGGGCGATAAGGACACGGTCCGGAAGGGAAAAAACTCGTAAACATAATAAAAGGTTGAAGGGCCAACAAATAACACGGCAAAAAGTTAAAAACACTAAAAGGTACCATGAAAACCAAGTGTGATGTTGCGATCATAAGACGAGAAGGGAAAGTAGACAAACTTTACCCAAAAACCTAGGAAAAACCAAGAGCTGAGAAAGAAGGCAGAGAAGCATGACTAAAATCCGGAACTCTGTGACAAATAGGAAAGTCCTTTATCACGTAATAAATTGAAGCGCTTCTGTCCTTCTTCTACTCTGTCCGTTGTTTTGTGCGCTGGTCCTTCGGACTTCATGGATAACCAACTAGCCCAAAAGCAAGTGTTGCTAAAGTTCATTTCTCGTACAGTGGGCTCTTTTTCTTCGTTCTCTGTCGACCCTTCCCAAGCAGTAGCCTTGTCGGCATTCGCTTCCTGCAAGGCAAGAACCTTTGGTTTCAGCATACATCACAGGTTTCTGCCACCAGAAATTTTATGTTTGTTTGGGAACTTCATCCCAGCCCCCAACCATGGAATTCGTCTCTGCAAGATCCTCAGATCCGAGTCGCAACACCAAGCACGTCTTCACAAGGACCATGTGCGCCTTCTGGTGCTCTCGGCAACTACAGCGGCTAGCTCAAGAAGCAGGTGGCGCGAAGTCTCCCGCACCATCAGTAGGACTACCGAATTCCTGTGGCAACAAGCTCTTCCCCAGCTCCGAGCTCTAGTTCCCAAGAAGAATCCGACTTCCAAGAATCCAGTGCATCTCGCGGAAGGTGTCTCTTTACCTGAGGATGTGCAGCGTCTACTCAGCCGAGGACCAAAGTTCGCCATGGAACCAAGACTTTCCGCGCCGGAACTACTGGCTGCAGTCAGAAAGGTTTCAAGGCTTGCACCTCAGGCTGAAGCAGATCGGGGCATATCGGAAGGTGTCGACATGTTGTCAAGGTGTAAAGGTAAACGCACTATGCTTCCTTTGCGAAAGACTGTAGACTTTCTAAGAGAAAAGAATTTAATTTTATTAACAGCCGACAAAGAAGGGGGCTTCTATGTCATTCCCAAGCATGCTTACCAAGAAAAGGCGTCTGCAGAAATCGAGTCTTGTTTTGATAAGCAGCGCGTAGCTTCGATTTCCAAAGCAAAGAAGAAGGTTAAGAATATCGCTAAGCGTAGACAGCTGGGCTAGTTGGTTCACAGTCGCATTATGATACATCGTTCTGGCGCACGAAAAACACGGACGAAGGAAGAACAGACACACAATCGCCAGACACACACCGGCGATTGTGTGTCTGTTCTTCCTTCGTCCGTGTTTTTCGTGCGCCAGAACGATGTATCATAAGGTTAAGAAGTTGTGTGAAAACATGAATTTGCATAAACTCGCTAATGCTATAAGTAACAGCA
Source organism: Amblyomma americanum (assembly GCF_052857255.1). Lineage (NCBI taxonomy): Eukaryota > Metazoa > Arthropoda > Arachnida > Ixodida > Ixodidae > Amblyomma > Amblyomma americanum. Next base: position 151,006,420 of record NC_135504.1, read on the forward strand.
AGAAACTGACCCTGAATATGTTTTTCACAGCAAAAACGCACAAGCTAGGATGTCCTCTCAGGGTTATCATGTCAGAAACAAAGTTGGCAGAAATGTGTTGGGACATTTCTGCAGCACCAATTGAAGAAATTAATTTTGGATGAGCCATTCTTGATAAGGCATGCAGATGATGTGGTTGAATTTTTGACTCACCGTCACAACAAACCACTTTTAGGTTTCTCAGTAGATGTGAAGGATTTATATTATTCAATCCCACATGTCGACTTACTAAAATGCATTAGTGACTGCATTGACAAATTTGGTTCGGTTTCTTTTCAAAATGAGAGTGGCATTCCGGTGGAAGGTTTTCTCGAACTTTTATCGGCCTACCTGAAATCAACCATTGCAACATGGAATGAAACTCCGTTCCTGCAAAAACAGGGTATTTGCATAGGATCCCTCATAGCCCCGATTTTAAGTGATCTTTATCTATCTGGACTGGACAGAGAAGTGAACAGCCGTTTTCAAGGAACGAATGTTATAAAGATCTTCCGCTTTGTTGATGACTTTCTTGTGATCTTGGATTGTAGCCAGACTACTTTCCATGTCGAAGTTTCTAAGACCCTGGCTGTATTCTCCGAGTGCCTATCAGCTTTAACTCTAACCCATGAATTGCCGAGCAATGGCTTTTTGATTTTTAGAACTAGGACTCCATTTCACACTGGATCACGCCTGCTGATCTTATGAGCCAAGGGGAACAACGCCAATTCTCCCGTTTGATTCAGCCCACTCGAAGTTGGTTAAAAGGAATGTAGTTCAAGGAATTTTCAGAAGTGCCCTTACAAAATCCTGTGTTCACAAAATAGAAACAAGTTTTTTAGCCCAAGCAGGAAGACTAGAAAACGCAAGCTACCCTCCTAAGCTTTTAGCCTCTGTGGCAGAAGCTATCTTCAAAAAATTAAAAGAGCAACATGGCTCAGGCCCTAAGACAGATAAGCCTAGCAGAAACAAAGTAGCGGTTATGCCTTACTTGCACCACATTTCGCATAATATCAGGAAAATTGGAAAAAGAGTTGGCGTTGAAGTTGTATTCAGTGCTCCTAAATGTCTGTCTCAAATGTGTAACAGAGTAAATTCAACAAGGGAAAAAGTAGAAACGTGCACTGTCCGACACCAGCAGCGTTTTGTCCAGTGTACAGACTCAGTAGTGTACTCCATTCATTTGCCATGTGGAAAGAGGTATATCGGGCAGACAGGTCGCTGTTTAAATGAAGGCTGAAAGGGCATAACTATAATGTCAGTGTTCAAAGCAGGCACATTGGAATTCATTGTCACGACTGTAAAGTTTTAGAAACAGGCTGTTCACCTGGATTTGAAACAACGCAAGTTTTAGCGAAGAACAGAAGCGCACTGGTTCGTGAAATCATTGAGGCAGAAAAAATACAAGCGCTAAAGGAACAATGCATTAGCAAACCTTCAATTTTATTATGTGATAAGGAACTTTCCTATTTGTCACAGAGTTCCGGATTTTAGTCATGCTTCTCTGCCTTCTTTCCCAGCTCTTGGTTTTTCCTAGGTTTTTGTGTAAAGTTTGTCTACTTTTCTTTCTCGTCTTATGATCGCAACATCACACTTGGTTTTCATGGTACCTTTTAGTGTTTTTAACTTTTTGCCGTGTTATTTGTTGGCCCTTCAACCTTTTATTATGTTTACGAGTTTTTTCCCTTCCGGACCGTGTTCTTATCGCCCCGTTTATGCCAGGTTCTTGTTGGCTGTTCTTCTTGGTAACTCTTTGGCGCTTGCGCCTCAATGAATGGCAGATAACAGTTGTGCAGGCAAACTTAATTCGCCTGTCACGCCTTTAACTCTGTGATATCATTTGACTCATGTTTATCACTTTGAAAATTGGTTCTTGTCTTGCCTTCTATGTCATGGAGCCTGATAAAGGCTTTATATATATGTACTTCCTGCTTCTCCTGAAATAAAAGTTGTTAGTTCAGTGCTTCTGTCTAAGTCATCCTTCTTCTACTCTGTCCGTTGTTTTTGTGCGCTGGTCCTTCGGACTTCGAGTACAGAGATCGTCCCAGCTGATGATCGGTAGATTAAAGTCACCACGCAAGATAATATGAGTGCAGCATTTACTATGAGCATAAGGAAAATCGTGCAGCAATTCCAAAATTGAGATGTCTTCATTCGGAAGCCTGTATACTACACAAATACACCAAGCATTTGGCAGCAGCAGCAGCGGACTGTTTCTACGCCGGATTGCCTGCCATCGTTTGCTTTCTTTCACTACTTCGCAAGCTGCTACAAAACTTTGGACACGGGCAGTGGTCGCCAAAACACTGATCTGCTATCTTCAGAGAAATGGACGGAAAAGCAGCTGTGTGCAAGCCAACGTCACAGTGCAATGAAAGCCATGGACTACGCCCCTTAGGCATCAAGCGTTAGGCAGCAGGGGCAGCAGACTGTTTCTACACCGGATCACCTGACATCGTTTGCTTTTTTTCACCGCTTCGCAGGTTGGTGCCATGAGTTTTCTTGTACTGTTTTATGTACTTTTACAACACTCTGCAGCCGCTGCTGCTACTGCTGCCAACCCAGTTTCTTTGTTTACTCTGTGATCCTGTTACTTTGCTCTAATGCAGGCCAAACAACCTGTGTATCGTGCAAAGAAAAACTTGGGGATGAAGACTAGAATGCCACATGTGTAGAGTGTTCCTTCACTTACCATTACGGTAACTGTCCGGGGAGCTGCGAGAAAAGTGGGAAAGGTAAAGGTGCTAAAAGTTCATGGAAATGCCCAACTTGCAAAGCTGCTCATCTGAGAGGGCAGAAATCATTAGACAAGCACAACAGCGAGGAAGGCTGTGAACACACTGGCCGACATCAATGCAAAGTTGGCTGTTTTGGTCAAGATGAAAGTGCAAGTTGATGGTTTGGCGGGTTTAACAACTATAGAAAGTCTTGAAACATCTGTTCAAATGATGTCTGAAAAGTATGATGAAATTCTGGCCAACCAAAAAAAAACAGGATTCTGATATTCAGACACTCAAAAAAAGAATGGACGACCTTGATCACGCAAATGAAATTAGAAACCCAAAATTGCAGGTCAATGAGCTTGAACAGTATGGTAAACGTCAAAACCTTGAACTTCACGGCCTTAAAGGGGCTCTCAAATGCCTTCCGAGGAGAGCACATCAACTCACTTAATCACTGCACTGTGTTGCCATGAAAACCAGAGCCAAATAATACCCTTATACGCGCAGCAGACGACCCGCAATCACGCGCGACAGTTGGCGAGCCCTTCCTGGCGACTTTTTCATGCTTGCACCCTCCTCCGTCGCTCTCATCTACGTATACATGTCGAGAAATGGCTATTGGTTAGATTCTTTCAGACGTCAGGCAGCTATCGTGCCCGCAGCCAATAAGCCGCTTAGCTCCGGCGGGTCGGGAAGCTCCGTTCCCAAAGCGGGGGTCAAAGGAGGAGCGCCTAACTTCCAGCGTGCAAAAAGTGACGAGAGAAGAGGGAAAGGCGCGATGACACTGAAATTAAAATTTTGACTACAGATAACTCAGCTTCTACAAAATGCATTTAAAAAATTCTTGCTGGACACTACTTGTGCAGCAGCGTGCTTTAATATTCCAGGCATTCCGCAACTGTATTAGAGCCCCTTTCACAGACCCTTTAGGCAAAATGAGGATGAAAACAAACTAGCCGAGTCACTTGGTATCGATTCACTCGAAAAAACTTACCTCAATAAAATTCACAGGCTCCCCTCAAAAAATGCAAACCCCCCAGTTTTAATACGTTTCATCAGCCGCAAGACCAAGGAGCAATGGCTATCCAAATCTCAAGAACTTAGAACGCAACAGTCTGACTTCCGGTTCCATGAAAATCTGACAGCCAAAAACAAGCGACCTCTCTGGCTTGCTCGCATGAAGGCAAAAGAGTTTGACTATAAGTTCAATGGGCACGAAATGGGAAAATTTTCTCACGAAAAAGGGAAGGCGACAGTGTAATATGCACTGCTTCTGAGAGCGATCTCGAGAAGATTAGATAGCTTTCCCTTTATCGTCTCAAGCTCTACACCTGATTTTTTTTGTTCAATATCACTATGGCTTACATTGATTTGCTTCTTTCAATAACCAAATGTCAAGCTTGAAGAAGCCTGAAAAAAAATTATCTCTCAGCTCTTCATTTAAACGTCCAAAGAATATGTCATAAAGAGGATGAACTGGTCACATTGGTCAATGAACTGTCGATAAAATTTGATGTCCTCGTACTCCCGGAAACAAGGTTGAAAAGTGAGTTTGATGCTATTCATCTTGAGCCTTACACCAGTGTTTCTCGAACAAGGGGTGACAGGAGAGGAGGTGGACTCACTGCATACATAAAAAATGAGTCCTACTACATACTGCCCGAAATTTGTGAAAACAATGAGGATATTGAGGTACTGGCAGTGTCTATTAATAACATTATTGTGATAGCCATTTATCAACCCCATCGAGCTCTGAACACGTTTTGTAATCACCTTGAAAAAATATTGGACTTCGTAACAATAACATGAATGCAGTGATTGTAGGTGATATCAACATAAGCCTTCTCTACAAACAACCAGCGACTAAACACCTGCTTGACCTGTTGCTTAGCCATGGATGGCTTTGATAACAAGGTTGGATCTCCAACTAGGTTGACTGATTTTTCTGAGACACTCATTGACGTGTGTCTGTGCAACTTTGGCTGTTCTGGTGTAATTTATGGAGTCCTGACTGTTGGTCTCAGTGATCATATGCCCATTTACAGCCTGATCCCACACCACACTGAATACAAAGATAAAAAATAACAAGAAAACAGTTATTGGAGGATTAATGACGAAAGTGATGCCAATCTTAGGAGTCTAGCTATGAACGCGGATTGGAGTGTAGTCCTATCAGAAAGTGATCCATGCTTTGCGTAAGCAACATTTCAAACAATTGTTCAGTCGCTTTATAATGAGGCCTTTCCGTGGCGGCCTACAACGAAACATAAAAAGTACAGGAAACCATGGATCTCAAAAGAACTTTATGACCGCATACTACAAAAAAATCGCACATTCTCAACTTTTATTGAAACAAAACAACAGAGATATTTCGAGATTTAAAGAAAATAAGGAACAAGCTAGGAGCCGACATAAAGAAGGCTAGACAACAATACTATCTAAACAATTTCTCCACCACTACATCTCCAAAGCAGAGTTCGGGCTCTCGTAAACGATATCCTCCGAAAAAAATCAGTGTCCTCTCTTCACTCAACATTAATGGCAAAGAATACACGAGGATTGACTTGACAAATAAATTTAACGAGCATTTCCTTACTGGTGTAATGGAAAATGTAGATCCATTCCGTAAAGAGCCTACAAGTTGCATAAAGAAGAGATGCACATCCTAACGCAGCCAATTAAATTTGTTGCAGATATTATAGCTGCTCCAATAGCACATATCTATAGCATCATGTTTAACACTGGTAGGTTCCCACACTTGATGAAAGTGGCTCGTGTAGCTGTAATTCACAAGGGCGGTGACGCCAACAACATCAACAACTACAGACTGATTTCTGTTCTTTCTAGTTTTGCGAAGGTTGCTGAACATGTAACAAATAATTGCCTGTATAATTATCCGGCACGACACGAAATTATTGCAAAAGAGCAATATGGTTTCCAAAAAAATAAAACAACAGAATCTGCTTTGCTTAATATAAAGGAACAGCTGTATTGTGTTGTATTGGGATTTTATGGCGCATAAGCTACTCAGGCTATCAAGCGCCAAACACATGGTATAATTTATTTCAAGAATTGGGTGTCCTCAGTGAACGTCCTTGTCCGGACAAGGACTCCGAGGAGCCCAACTAATCAAACGTAGACCTCAGCCTTCTTCTCAGGGCTGAGAAAATGGATGAGGTGTATCATACAATGCGTCAAAGCATAGGGTAAGAAGTTCTGTGATATTATATTTTGTTTAAAATCGCTGCGTCTTTCAGAAAACTAAAAACAGATGTTCTTACAAGCGAATTATCTCCTAAAAGTAAATGGGGTGGAAGGGAATGCGTTCATTGTAAGATACGGTAAAATATTTTTTCCTTAGCCGTTCGAGTTGTGTGCACGAGAATAGAATGTGATTTACTGTGAGCGCATCTCCACATTTCTCACATAAAGGTCTGTCTTGTTTTGTCATTTGAAAGTTATGTGTTAGGTGTGTGTGTCCAATACAGATACGGCATAAAATAACTTCGATGAAACACTTTTGGTGTGAGCATGACTTCCATTCTTCTATTAAGGGTTTTACTAAGTGTAGCTTATTATTTCTTTCAGTGTTCCATTGGGACTGCCATTTATACCTGATTTTACATTGTACCAGCTTCATGCTATCTTTGTATGAAACGTTCACATTCTTTATTTCCTTGTTCCGAGCTTTCGCAGCACATGCATCCGCCTTCTCATTGCCTGTGATTCCGATGTGGCTTGGCACCCAGTAAAATTTTGTCTTGTCCCTGTGTTGTAGCTCTTCTTATGTTATGAATGATGTCACCGATTAGTGGTGTAACCGTATTTCTATGGTGAAGTGAGGTGAGTACGCTCAGAGAATCAGTGTAAATGATGCTATTCACAGTGCTCTCATTTGTAATTTTTTCTACAGCCACAGAGACTGCATAACACTCTACCATGAAAATGGATGCGCACTCCAGCCGTACTGTTTTTTTCCCAATTATTTTGAACCACAGCACTTCCGACCTAGTGTGGAGATTTTGGTCCATCAGTATAAAATGCTGTATATTCTCTACATTTTTCGTTTAGGGTTAAGTATTCTTGTAATATATGCTCATGAGGTGTTTGTTTTTTTTGCAACTGTGTTAATGTGAAGTCGCACATAGAGGGTAGGCAGTACCAAGGCGGGAGTGGGTCAGGTTTGCGGGCAATGTTAGGCAATGTGTCCATTACATCTATTTCTTGGCATTTCTCTTCAAAGCGAAGAAGAAGTGGTCTGACTGCCAGAGGTTTGTTGGTAAACAGTGTTCGAGATGGGCATTTTGTAACTACTGGGTAGCATATGTGTTTTGGCATGGAACGAATTTTAAGAATGCATGAGCATGTGAGCATAGTTCTGTCTGTGAGTGATGGTTCGTTAGTTTCAACAAAAAGACTATTTATGGGCGACGTTCTGCACGCACCAGTTGAAAGACATAAACTTAAGTTTTGTACTGGGTCCAGTCGTTTCAATTACGATGGCCTTGTTGAGCCATACACTATGCAACTATAGTCTAAAATGGAACGTACTACAGAGCGATAAATCTGTAGGAGGCATACCCGATCAGAACCCCAGTGTTTACGTGAATGGACTTTCAGTATGTTACAAGACTGCGATGCTTTCTTTTTCAGCGCATATATATGGGGCAGGAAAGTAAGTTTTTTGTCGAAAGTTATGCCTAGAAATTTGTGTTCATTCTTAAAAGGTAACTGGGTTTCGTTAATTTGTAGAGTGGGATCTGTCTGGAAGCCTCGTTTGAGTGGAAAAAGTAAGGCCACTGTTTTCTGTGGAGAGAACTGGAAACCATTCTTGTCTGCCGATGTTTCCAGTTTATTTATTGTAAGCTATATTTGCCTTTCGCATGTAGATATGTTGGAGGATGTGCATGCTATCAAAGATCGTCAACATAGACAGAATACATAATGGACCTCGGGATTATTTTCCTAATATAATTCATTTTTACTACGAAGAGTGTTGTACTTAAAATACATCTTTGAGATACTCCATTCTCCTGAATAAAATTCTTTGAAAGGGTTGAACCCAGGCACACATGGAATGAACGGTTAATAGATAAGAAGTCTTTTAAGCAATTCAACTTTCTGCCTTGGATTCCAAGCTCGGCAAGATCTTGAAGAATCCCGAACCTCCAGGTCGTGTCATATGCCTTTTCTAAGTCAAAAAAGACTGCAAGACAGTGTTATTTGCGTATAGAAGCTTCTTTGATGGTATTTTCTAGACGAACTAAGTGATCTGTCGTGGTACATCCCTTTTTAAAACCACACTGATTGATATCAAGAAGGCCATAAGATTGAAGGACAAAAGTTAATCTGATGTTCAGGACACTTTCAAACGATTTGGCGAAGCAACTGGTAAGAGCTCTGGGTCTATAACTGCTGGGGAGGTTGGCTCTTTCCCGGGTTTAAGAAATGGTACAATATAAGCTTTTTTCCAGGCTGCGGGTAGTTTGCCTGATACTCAAATTTTGTTAAAGAATCTTAGAAGTGCCTCTACGGCAGACTGGGAAAGATGGGCCAGCATTTCATAGTGTATTTGGTCGGGACCTGGGGCTGTTTTTTTGCCAGAAGAGAGTACGCTATTGATTTCCTGGAGGGTAATTAAAGTATTGCATTGTTCATAAGCACCTCCACTTGTTGGGAGTCTTCGTTTTTCGGCCATGTTTTTGTATTCTAGAAATGACTGGGTGTAATGTGATGAGCTAGAAACTGCAGCAAAGTGCTCACCAAGAATATCTGCCTGTACCCTTATATTTGTTTATGTACCAGGTGGTGTCAAAAGTGGCATTGTGTATGTGAGAAGTTGCCATTTAATTTTCTTACCTGTTGCCACATTTTTTTTTTTTATGTGATTTGACTGTTTATGGATGACACATAGCTCTGCCATGACACTTTCTCAGCACTACGACGGACATACCGAGCTTTAGCTCTTGCCTTTTTAAAATTTACTAGGTTTTCGTGTGCGGGGTATTGGCGAAAAATACCCCAAGCTCTATTTTGTCGTTTTTTTCTTTGCATCTTTACAATCTTGTGTCCACCAAACTTTTTGATTTGGCCGTACCATTCCTGAAGACATTGGAATAGCCAAGTGTGCGGCAGCTAAGATACAATCAGTGAACTTCTCATTTATTTCATCGATGTCAATATTTTCAAAATCTATTTTTTCCAACCTGGATTCTGATCTAAAAAGTTCCCAGTCAGCTAAAGAGAGCATCCAGCATCACGATTTTGTCCGGGTTATTTCAGGTGCAGATGCTAGACTGATTATTACGGGGAGGTGATCACTGCCATATAGGTTGTCTATGACATCCCATTTAAGATCGTTAAAAACAGACGGCAAACTAGAAGAGAGATCTAAACAGCTCATTTTCCCTGAAACGGTTTTACCGGAGTTCAACAGACAAATATTATTGCTCAGAATAAAATCCTCTATAATTTGTCCTCAGGCGTCCGTTTTTTCACTCCCCCAAAATGAGGAATGTGCGTTAAAATCAATGCACATGGTAACTAGCGCTAAAGACAAGGACAGAAGAAAGACGGACACCACTAGCGCTAGTTACCATGTGCATTGAATCTAAAGGTCACCAACTAGCCCAGTTGTCCGCTTTAAATGCGTTAAAATCACCAACTACCAAATATAGCTCTGGTAGCTGCTCTGAAAGATTTTCGAATTCATGTATTGTTACTATGAGATGGGGGTCAAGGTAAATACAACACAATGTTAGTGTTTGTGTGTGAGCAGAGTAGGTGCAACAGCTTCAAATTTAGTCTTTAGTTGAAGCTCACGAGCCGGGGCATCATTTCTCACTATGATAGCAACGCCACCTGAGAGCCGGCTTGCGTTCTCTCAGTCGCAGCGAAATACTTTGTTTCTTGAGTACATTTGTCTTTTTGGAGCCTAAGTTTGCTTCTTGGATACATAAGGCCACGGGTGCGAAGGTGGCTAAGATGTCTTTTATATCGCTTAAGTGATTAAATAATCCCTTACAATTCCAGTGTATTAGGAATGTCATTTTGATTTTTGGGGGGATGTATTTTAAAAATTAGGTCCCTATTTCTTTGGGGCCAGTTATGACGATTTTTTTTTTTCTATCAAGAGAGCTCCGCCGCCGCTGCAGCGGAGGTGAGCTCGGTGCTGCGTCCATCACCTCACTTGAGGTTCTGGCATGCCGCGGAGAGCCCATGGGTGTACTGTTTGTAGGCCTCTCCCGACTGGGAGAAAACCTTGCGGGCGGCTGAACAGGAGGCCGCCGGGCCCTTTTTAGAGGTTGGGAGAGCAGCCTTCGCTGCATCTGCCTGGGGCGCGGATGGCCCTGCCTTCGGCTCACTGTGTGTGGCCTGGGCAGATGCCGAAGCCTGGTGTGGTGCCCCGCCCCGTCGCACCACATCGGCGAAATTTACTTTTGCCGAGAACAAGAAAGTTCCCTGAGTTTGTTTAATTCTTTTCCGTGCCTCTTGGAATGAAATGTTTTCTTTGGTTTTGATAGTAATAATTTCCTTTTCTTTCTTCCAGGATGGGCAATTTCTAGAATATGCGGGGTGGTCCCCTTCGCAGTGAGCGCACTCTGGTGCTGCAATGCAGACATCAGATTCGTGCTCATTAGGTGCACATTTGGCACAGGTTTGGCGGCTACGACAACTCTGCGATCCATGGCCAAACCTTTGGCACTTGAAACACCGGCGAGGATTTGGGATGTGTGGTCTGACTGCTATTTTCATGTAACCTATTTCAATGGTATCAGGGAGTTGACTGGAGGCAAAAGTCAGAACTAAGTGCTTTGTTGGAATTTCCTTGTCTTCTTTCCTGATTTTTATGCGCTGTACTGCAGTGACATTCTGATCCTTGAGACCGTCTAGCGTTTCTGCCTCTGTCAGAGTGAGGAAGCCTTGTTCTGAAATCACCCCTTTGACAGTGTTGAGGGATCTATGTGCGCTGATAGAAACAGGCATTTCTCCAAAGGTTGCTATGTTTGGGAGCTTCGAATGCTGTGCTTTGTCTCTGATCTGAAGGAGCAGATCGCCACTGGCCAGCTGCGTCACCTTATACCCAGGGCCTAATGATTCCGTGAGAGTCTTTGAAACTAGAAAAGGGGAGATGATTCTGGCTTGTATTTTCAGATATCTCACTGTGTACGACATGGTATCTGGGGAAGATTTCTCTTTTTTTGCAAAAACTGCGTAGTGACTTCGGTCCACCCTTGTTTATGAGGGCGATCATTTGCTAAGAGAAGGTCAGCCATATAGTGTGTGTGTTTTTCGGCTACGGTGCCAGCCACCCACCATGGAGCCCAACTTGGGGACGGGACAGGAACTTGCAAGCAAGTTCTGCCCACGCTAGCTATACACCCCAACTATAACCCAATATGACACAACTCAGGGTAGTTGGTCACACAAGGTTAACCCTCGCCGCCAGGAAGAAGGAAAAAGTAATTAAGGGAGGAGAAGACAGGAGAGTTGTGAGAAAGATGATAGGAAAGTGAAAGATGGAGGGAAGGACAGGAAAAGGCGACTGCCGATTTCCCCCGGTCGGGCCAGGCCGGAGGTGCCGTCTACAGGAAGCTGGGGCCAAAGTGGTGTGTTGCCTCCGCCGAGAGAACTTAAAGGTCCAAATGCTCGGCTTCGGCTCAACCACCAGGATCCCCTTTTCCCAGGACACGGCAATGCCACGCACGGCTAGGCGCAGGTGCTCGAGTCCGTGGTGATGCACTGTTCACCATCATCCCCTTGCGGGGATGTCCCTGCGGATGCTCGGGAACCCGTGGTGTCGCCACTCACCAACGCCTGCAAGCTGCAGACGCCCCCTGCGGGGGGGGAAAAAAAAAGGAATAGCTAATTCATAATATAGAAAGAAGACTAGTAACAATAGGAACTTTTCTCGATTTAAATAAAGCCTTTGACTCGGTAAAACATGATATCCTTCTTCAAAAGCTGGAACAGTATGGGGTAAGAGGCCTTGCTCTTGAGCTTCTCACCAGTTATGTAAAAAATCGTTTTCAAATAACACAAATATATACAGTATCATCAACACCAGGTGAAATTGTAGTTGGTGTACCACAGGGTTCTATTTTAGGACCAATACTGTTCCTTCTATATATAAACAACATAGTGAACATACCGCAGACTAAGAATATTATTATTTACGCAGATGATACTAATGTGTTCTCTTCAGGAAATAATATGGTTATATTAGAAAAAGAGGCAAACGTATGGCTACAACAACTCTCTTCATGGCTGGAATCTAACCTCTTGAAACTAAATGGTAAAAAGACTGAATATGTCGTATTTAGAGCCAAAAATAAGGCCATTACTGAAGGCTTTCAACTAAAATTTCAAAATTCGACTCAACTTCGTGAAAATTCAATAAAATTTTAGGAGTAATTTTCGAGCAGCACTTACTATGGAATGACCATTCAGACTATTTGCACAGTGAAGTATAGCGGTCAGTGGGCACAGTAAACAGACTACGAACACTTGTACCTGTCAGATGCAAACTAGAGCTATACTACTCTAGAGTTCACTCCTATATACAGTAAGGGCTACTTATGTGGGGAACAACACTTACTAATATAGCAAAATTATTTTCGCTGCCAAAAAGGCCTATCTGAGCTATATTCAATCTTACGCTCTGCCAAGACACAGGGGAGGTTTTTAGAAAACACAAGTTACTTAAAATACAAACAATGTGTGACAAAAAACTGGCTATATACATAAAGAATCAAATAAAATACAGTAAAGAAACGTTTCAGAACACATATCTGCACACGCCTGGACTATATAACTTCTGAACAGCTAATTTCCATATTTCAAAATCCCATACAAATTATGGCCACTAAATGTTGACATTTCTGATACCGCGAGTTCTAAATGCTTACCCCCAACTACTTTCTGTGGCAATGGAAAAATGAAGTGACCAAAGTTAGAAAAGAGCCGTGCATGATATGCTACTTTTGTGACAGTGCTGTATAAGTAAACACCTTTGTTTCTCTTTTGGTAAGCAGTTCTGTATAGTACTGCCAATTTAACTTGCGTTTTCTGTTCGAAGTTGGTTGCTGTCAAATGCTTTGAATGTTTGTTTTAATTTGTTGTTTGTTTTTTGTATAGGAGGGCAGGCTTCAGTCAGGTGTTGTATAACGCCTTTTGCCTGCTCGTCCTTGGTTTACACATGCATTGTAAACCAAAAAAATAGACCAATAAAAAAATAATAATGTTACATTTGAAAGACAGCACAAGAACCCAAACCATTTCAGCAGAAGTGTTGTGTGGAATGGATGTGTGGAATGCCCTCTTTTATTATGGCATCGACACCACCCCCTCTCGAGCCACGGCCGTGGCGAATTATGTTTTACGAGCTGGGTATTATGTCATAATCAGAGATAGCATTGTGAAGCCGTGTTTCCATTAGAAGGATTGTAGCTAAGAAGTATACTTTCAAGGTCATCAAACTTGTTCACAACGCTCCGGACGTTAACATTTAGAACAGCTAGTGGACTGAAGACGTGGGCTGGTTCTAACAAATGAGATTTACTTTTGCTTTTGTGCTGCTTTTGACTGGAAATAGACCGGGTATGTCAATTTGTTGCTGAGATAACTGCCTTGTCCAATGCCTCGTCCCATCTGAAAGTGAACCTCGTCGAAGGATAGAAAAACCTTGTCATATTTGTCTCGGTTTTCTTTTGTCCAGGTCCAAAGCTTTTTTCTTATTGATTTGATCCTAGGAGAGAAGTCCTCTGAAATGCTGCATGCAGTGTTTTTGAAGGCTTTACACACTTTCAGTATTTTTAATTTGTCTCAGTAGTCTAAAAACCTGAATATTACTGGGCGAAATTTTTCGTTCCCAGACTTCCCTATTCGATGCATGCGCTCAATTGACACATTTGTAACTTTTGGTATGTTCTCAAAAATTTTTGTCGAAACCTCTTGTTCTAATGATTGGGATGGTTCTTCCATTGGTTCCAGTAAACCATACAGTATTAAATTGTTCCTTCGGCTTCGGATTTCGAGGTCGTCTACTTTTAACAGCAGGCTGTCCACAGTTTTCTGCAGGTCCTCCACTTTGGCTGTGTAGGTCTTAACAGTGGTCGAAATGTCCTCCACTTTTCGGTTAATAGAAGCTAACTTATCAATGCTTTCATCTAGGCACCGGTTTGTTATGCTACGCTTTCTTTAAGCTCTCGCAAGTCGTCCGTAATTGTTTGCAGCAGGATTTCGATACAGGGGCCTGGATTCAATTCAATGTCCCCGCAGGAAGCTAGTAAGTTAACAAAACAATGGTACACAATTTTTAGCTCATCAATAAATGACTGTGGGCATGGCAAGAGCAAAAGGCACACATTGTCACTACTATAGCAAGAATCATGGCGATAGTCTCTCAACTCTATCAAGAACAAGAAGGGATTCTTTAGACGCATGGTTCCAAAGCTCTCGCCGCGCCCACTGGTCAACTGCCACTCTTGAGCTGCTTTTATCCTCTCAGACAGTTGTGACGTAGCGGATGGTGGCGCTTGATGTCGGTCCAAGTGCGTTGTCCAGCTGCGCAGATCCGGCATGTCGTCAGCGGAAAAGCCTGTCGATGCATTGCGCTGGTGGCCGTGCAATTCCGTCAGCTTCACCGTAGCTGGGTCGCATGCCATACCTGAGGCTGCATTGCTGTAGCTAATGCAAATCATGGCCTGTATCAAGAACGAGAAGGGATTCTTTAGACGCATGGTTCCAAAGCCCTCGCCGCGCCCACTGGTCAACTGCCACTCTTGAGCTGCTTCTATCCTCTCAGACAGTTGTGACGTAGCGGATGGTGGCGCTTGATGTCAATCCAAGTGCGTTGTCCAGCTGCGCAGATCCGGCATGTCGTCAGCGGAAAAGCCTGTCGATGCATTGCGCTGGTGGCCGTGCAATTCCGTCAGCTTCACCGTAGCTGGGTCGCATGCCGTACCTGAGGCTGCATTGCTGTAGCTAATGCAAATCATGGCCTGTATCAAGAACGAGAAGGGATTCTTCAGACGCATGGTTCCAAAGCCCTTGCCGTGCCCACTGGTCAACTGCCACTCTTGAGCTGCTTCTATCCTCTCAGACAGTTGTGACGTAGCGGATGGTGGCGCTTGATGTCGGTCCAAGTGCGTTGTCCAGCTGCGCAGATCCGGCATGTCGTCAGCGGAAAAGCCTGTCGATGCATCGCGATGGTGGCCGTGCAATTCCGTCAGCTTCACCGTAGCTGGGTCGCATGCCATACCTGAGGCTGCATCGCTGTAGCTAATGCAAATCATGGCCTGTATCAAGAACGAGAAGGGATTCTTTAGACGCATGGTTCCAAAGCCCTTGCCGTGCCCACTGGTCAACTGCCACTCTTGAGCTGCTTCTATCCTCTCAGACAGTTGTGACATAGCGGATGGTGGCGCTCGATGTCGGTCCAAGTGCGTTGTCCAGCTGCGCAGATCCGGCATGTCGTCAGCGGAAAAGCCTGTCGATGCATTGCGCTGGTGGCCGTGCAATTCTGTCAGCTTCACCGTAGCTGGGTCGCATGCCGTACCTGAGGCTGCATTGCTGTAGCTAATGCAAATCATGGCCTGTATCAAGAACGAGAAGGGATTCTTCAGACGCATGGTTCCAAAGCCCTTGCCGTGCCCACTGGTCAACTGCCACTCTTGAGCTGCTTCTATCCTCTCAGACAGTTGTGACGTAGCGGATGGTGGCGCTTGATGTCGGTCCAAGTGCGTTGTCCAGCTGCGCAGATCCGGCATGTCGTCAGCGGAAAAGCCTGTCGATGCATCGCGATGGTGGCCGTGCAATTCCGTCAGCTTCACCGTAGCTGGGTCGCATGCCATACCTGAGGCTGCATCGCTGTAGCTAATGCAAATCATGGCCTGTATCAAGAACGAGAAGGAATTCTTCAGACGCATGGTTCCAAAGCCCTCGCCGCGCCCACTGGTCAACTGCCACTCTTGAGCTGCTTCTATCCTCTCAGACAGTTGTGACGTAGCGGATGGTGGCGCTTGATGTCGGTCCAAGTGCGTTGTCCAGCTGCGCAGATCCGGCATGTCGTCAGTGGAAAAGCCTGTCGATGCATTGCGCTGGTGGCCGTGCAATTCCGTCAGCTTCACCGTAGCTGGGTCGCATGCCATACCTGAGGCTGCATCGCTGTAGCTAATGCAAATCATGGCCTGTATCAAGAACGAGAAGGAATTCTTCAGACGCATGGTTCCAAAGCCCTCGCCGCGCCCACTGGTCAACTGCCACTCTTGAGCTGCTTCTATCCTCTCAGACAGTTGTGACGTAGCGGATGGTGGCGCTTGATGTCGGTCCAAGTGCGTTGTCCAGCTGCGCAGATCCGGCATGTCGTCAGCGGAAAAGCCTGTCGATGCATCGCGATGGTGGCCGTGCAATTCCGTCAGCTTCACCGTAGCTGGGTCGCATGCCATACCTGAGGCTGCATCGCTGTAGCTAATGCAAATCATGGCCTGTATCAAGAACGAGAAGGAATTCTTCAGACGCATGGTTCCAAAGCCCTCGCCACGCCCACTGGTCAACTGCCACTCTTGAGCTGCTTCTATCCTCTCAGACAGTTGTGACGTAGCGGATGGTGGCGCTTGATGTCGGTCCAAGTGCGTTGTCCAGCTGCGCAGATCCGGCATGTCGTCAGCGGAAAAGCCTGTCGATGCATTGTGCTGGTGGCCGTGCAATTCCGTCAGCTTCACCGTAGCTGGGTCGCATGCCGTACCTGAGGCTGCATTGCTGTAGCTAATGCAAATCATGGCCTGTATCAAGAACGAGAAGGGATTCTTTAGACGCATGGTTCCAAAGCCCTTGCCGTGCCCACTGGTCAACTGCCACTCTTGAGCTGCTTCTATCCTCTCAGACAGTTGTGACGTAGCGGATGGTGGCGCTTGATGTCGGTCCAAGTGCGTTGTCCAGCTGCGCAGATCCGGCATGTCGTCAGCGGAAAAGCCTGTCGATGCATCGCGCTGGTGGCCGTGCAATTCCGTCAGCTTCACCGTAGCTGGGTCGCATGCCATACCTGAGGCTGCATCGCTGTAGCTAATGCAAATCATGGCCTGTATCAAGAACGAGAAGGGATTCTTTAGACGCATGGTTCCAAAGCCCTTGCCGTGCCCACTGGTCAACTGCCACTCTTGAGCTGCTTCTATCCTCTCAGACAGTTGTGACATAGCGGATGGTGGCGCTCGATGTCGGTCCAAGTGCGTTGTCCAGCTGCGCAGATCCGGCATGTCGTCAGCGGAAAAGCCTGTCGATGCATCGCGCTGGTGGCCGTGCAATTCCGTCAGCTTCACCGTAGCTGGGTCGCATGCCATACCTGAGGCTGCATCGCTGTAGCTAATGCAAATCATGGCCTGTATCAAGAACGAGAAGGGATTCTTTAGACGCATGGTTCCAAAGCCCTTGCCGTGCCCACTGGTCAACTGCCACTCTTGAGCTGCTTCTATCCTCTCAGACAGTTGTGACATAGCGGATGGTGGCGCTCGATGTCGGTCCAAGTGCGTTGTCCAGCTGCGCAGATCCGGCATGTCGTCAGCGGAAAAGCCTGTCGATGCATCGCGCTGGTGGCCGTGCAATTCCGTCAGCTTCACCGTAGCTGGGTCGCATGCCATACCTGAGGCTGCATCGCTGTAGCTAATGCAAATCATGGCCTGTATCAAGAACGAGAAGGGATTCTTTAGACGCATGGTTCCAAAGCCCTTGCCGTGCCCACTGGTCAACTGCCACTCTTGAGCTGCTTCTATCCTCTCAGACAGTTGTGACATAGCGGATGGTGGCGCTCGATGTCGGTCCAAGTGCGTTGTCCAGCTGCGCAGATCCGGCATGTCGTCAGCGGAAAAGCCTGTCGATGCATCGCGCTGGTGGCCGTGCAATTCCGTCAGCTTCACCGTAGCTGGGTCGCATGCCATACCTGAGGCTGCATCGTTGTAGCTAATGCAAATCATGGCCTGTATCAAGAACGAGAAGGGATTCTTTAGACGCATGGTTCCAAAGCCCTTGCCGTGCCCACTGGTCAACTGCCACTCTTGAGCTGCTTCTATCCTCTCAGACAGTTGTGACATAGCGGATGGTGGCGCTCGATGTCGGTCCAAGTGCGTTGTCCAGCTGCGCAGATCCGGCATGTCGTCAGCGGAAAAGCCTGTCGATGCATCGCGCTGGTGGCCGTGCAATTCCGTCAGCTTCACCGTAGCTGGGTCGCATGCCATACCTGAGGCTGCATCGCTGTAGCTAATGCAAATCATGGCCTGTATCAAGAACGAGAAGGGATTCTTTAGACGCATGGTTCCAAAGCCCTTGCCGTGCCCACTGGTCAACTGCCACTCTTGAGCTGCTTCTATCCTCTCAGACAGTTGTGACATAGCGGATGGTGGCGCTCGATGTCGGTCCAAGTGCGTTGTCCAGCTGCGCAGATCCGGCATGTCGTCAGCGGAAAAGCCTGTCGATGCATTGCGCTGGTGGCCGTGCAATTCCGTCAGCTTCACCGTAGCTGGGTCGCATGCCATACCTGAGGCTGCATCGCTGTAGCTAATGCAAATCATGGCCTGTATCAAGAACGAGAAGGGATTCTTCAGACGCATAGTTCCAAAGCCCTCGCCGCGCCCACGATGCGCAACTGTGCACTACCAACATTAAAACCCCAGAGATCCAAATCGCATGCAGGTTCATAGTGATGCTTTTCAGCCTTTTTGTCATCCCTGCCTGTTGCGCGGGTCATGACACCAAAAATTTTCTTAAGCGACTTACCGATTCGATCATTGTCAAAACCACACACACACACGCACGCACGCACGCGCGCACACACACACACACACACACACACACACAAAGAGAAGAGAGTGCTTGGCGCATTTAAAGTACAATGATCAATTACGAACTAGCCCAACAAGAAGTTCTCTTACCGATTCGAAGATCATTCTGCACGTCTTGCTCATTTCCAGGTGCTCCTTGATGAAGTTTAACAGAAGGCCCACAGCGGCGGCGTCGCCGCCTACGTGGCGGCCGTTCTCTCCGATGCCCACAGGGGAAACACTGACACGAGTGGCGAACAGCGCTGAGGACGACACAGCCGCTTTCTTTCCCACTACGGCATTGCAGCTGCCACAGCGTAGCTTCCCAGCCTCTTGCTTGACAGCTTCGTCGAGCAGACTGTCATGGACGAGCAAGTGCCGTGCTGACGTGAACAGCTCGTCTGCCCTGGGCGCAAGAACGTCGGGTACTTCACCTCCGTCTGTGCCTGCGTGTCTGTGGCAAAACCAGTCCCCCGCAGCCTCCTTCCAGTCTTCAGATGGCAGCGGTAAAACCCTGCGGAAGATCTTGTCTTCGCCAATTATCCGAGCAGAACATCTGGTGCACATAACAACGTAAGGTTCACCGGCTACGAGTCTAAACACTGCATTCGCCTCCACTCCCGAGTTCTCCCTGTCGAA
Organism: Amblyomma americanum; assembly: GCF_052857255.1. Classification (NCBI taxonomy): domain Eukaryota; kingdom Metazoa; phylum Arthropoda; class Arachnida; order Ixodida; family Ixodidae; genus Amblyomma; species Amblyomma americanum. The sequence continues at coordinate 151,025,612 of NC_135504.1, forward strand.
GCGGACAATGAACGTCACTTCGCGGCATGGGAGGGTTTCTACAGATCCCTTCCGCTCTCTGACCATGCAGCTCTCAGTGGAAGGCGTAAGAGTTTCGCCTTGGAAACTGTAGTCGTCGGGAAAGACCAGCTCAATCAGCGCATTATCACTGTCGCCGCCGGCCCTCTTCCTGAGCACATTGAGCCGAATGCATGACGCGGAGCAGCCGGCAGTGACAGTGCCGACGTCACTGTTCCACAGCAGCAGCTGCACTTTGCAAACCTTCAGCAAGGGCCGTACCTCCAACCAACAGTCCATGATGCAGCCGGCGCAGCGCTGAGATGGCAGAGTTCAAAGTAGAGCCCAAAACCAATGCCTCGTGAAGAGCATGCCTGATCTGAAGCGTCAGGGGTTTTTCTGCCCGCCGTAGAGCGCGCGTCCACCGTATGGCGGCGCTCTCAGATGACCCTGTAGATGTACAGGGGGATATGGGCTGGGCAACGTTCGAAGCACGGGAACCTCAGAGTAAAGTACTATACGAAGAACGCCTGAGGAAATTGGACGATAACAGGTGGGCAGCTAAGGTATTTAAATACCTGTACATAAAGAGCATTGACACACAGTGGCGGAAACGAAATAGAAAGCTGGCCAGTAAGTTTGCCAGAGACGAGGAAGGAGAAAGAGCATTAATCGACAGGTTAAAAACGTCGAAGGTAAAAATTGGACAGAGGCAATGAAAAAGAAGCATAGTAGAGAACTATATCGATGCTGGAAAAGGCAGATCAGGAAGGAAACGTTTTATGATAACTCAAGAGGCAGTGCCCTCCTCTTTGAAGCTAGGTCAGGGTGTCTTAGAACGCGCAGCTACAAAAAGAAATTTAACGAAGAAAACGACACATGTGCTGTGTGTGGTAAATCTGTAGAAACAATAGAACACCTCATTCTAAAATGTGATGGTATCCATCCCGATGTAGATGCAGGCACAGTCACTCTTCCTGGGGCCTTAGGGTTTAGAGATGATAATAGTCATGTAAATAAATCTGCTGTGGAAATTAGCAAAAAGCGATTGGAGGATTGGTGGCTCAAAAGCAGAGGAGTGACATTAGGTTTAAAGTGTAGGAAGACGTATATTAAAGAAAATGGCGAATTTTATTAACTTACAGCAGAGTTAAACAAAAATAAAGGGATAACAACTGAGCATGGTGGCAACTACCACTGCCCCGTTTCAAAGGGGACGCTCCTACCTTTCATCCATCCATCGATCCATCCGTAGCAGACGACACACAGGCAGCACAAAATTTTCTTGTGACTGTCGTTGCAGTAAAAAGTATGCCTTCTGGTGCGCTGTTTCTTCCATTATTTGTGTGGTGTGTTTAGTGTTACCGTTTGCAAAGTGCCGCGTCGATGACTGCAGTTGCTGGAGGGAGTAGCGAGTGAAACTGTATTGCTGTTGCGTTCTGTTATGCATGTCCAGTCAGCGAAACAAGAAGCCTGGCGTTTCGTTCGATGAAATTTCTACCGACTCAGAACTCCAAGAAAGACGACTCAAGGTATCTCGAAGAAAGAACTGGCAGCCAAACACAAGATCAAGTTATTCTGCAGTTTGTAGCTTGCATTTCCAGCCAAGGAAATGCTACTGTAGACAGTTTGACTGCCCACGTACCAAGACAGGGGTGGACTCTTTTACCGTACGTCAGCGCTCCTAACAAGGCCTCAGGAAGTTCTTCGATATCATGCTCAAAGACCGAACGCATCTTCAAAGGCCACTGAACACATGCTTGCTCTATTACTAGTGTGAATAAAATCGCGGGTTTGCACATGTCCTGACCTGTGAGAACAAGGATAGCTGCCACACGGAAGCACTACTGCGCATTATCTGCAAGAAGTTAATCAAAACGTTCCTAACAAACCATGCACTTGACATAACAGACAAGAACGCAGTTGCGAAGATGTACAACAAGAGATCTCTTTTTCGAAAATTCTTAAAATTGCAGTAAGAATTGATTTCCGCCGCCTTCATCGCACTGGCGCATGCCATTTTTTCTTGTAAGTGCGTACGTGTCTGTGCCTTCAAGCGCAGTTTTTTTTTTATTCACAAGTCGCTCGCCATGTCTAATACTCCCCTTGTTCAAGCTGCCATTTCATCAACGCACGTGCTTGTCATTTGGAGAAATACGGCCAGTCAGGCCTTCTGTGTTACTCCCAAAGTCATTGTGCGCTTATGCATCACAAAGGAACCTAGTGAGGTGTGTTTCTTGCGGAAAGAATAGAGAAAAGGTAAGTGGGTCTATTTGCAAAATGTCAAGGTTATTCAAGGAGGCACAGTTCGGCGAAAGATCGTCGGAAAAATAACCAGAAAGATCTGCTTCACCCTATCGAAACATCTCTCGCAATGCTCCGCAGCAAAATTGTAACAGACGCGCGCTTCGCAAAGTTCTAAGAACACTAAATATGAGAGATGTGCCCCCTGCGGGCCAACGACTCCCTAGGCAGGTTACCACGACGTCTCCGGCTTCCATCCATGAGCGCCATGTAGTCTTCCTTTCCCAAGGGTCACCTGGCTACAGATGAGAGCTCAGGTAATTCCGGAGTTCCTCCTCTCTCTATTCTGTCTCATAAATTATTTTCCCTTTTTGCTTGTCCGAAGTAGTTTATTTCCTGCCATTGGCAGCAGTACAATATACAACCATGCATCATGCAGTGAAAATAATTATTTTGCGGTATTTCTAGCCACTTCAAGCACTTGCAATATGGATGTTTCGAACTTGTTCTTTTTGTTGTAAACCGTCCAAAAGTTACTGATTATGCAGCAGACAAAAGGTCCTGACGGCATGATAGAACGGAGTGCAGAGCACGATTTCAGATTTCGAAATCGCAACTGATGATCCTCTTTCAGTATTTTGTGGAAGTCAGCTTAGACTTCTTAAGTATTTTCTGCACTCTGAGACATTCGAAAACATGTTTTTGTCACTAACAAATTAAATTGTTGCTCAAAGCTCGAAAAAAGGATGAAGGAGCACATGATCGGGTGCCGCGCATCGCAGTCTCTCAGCCATTGAAACCGAAATTGGATGGATGGATGGATGGATGGATGGATGGATGGATGGATGGATGGATGGATGGATGGATGGATGGATGGATGGATGGATGGATGGATGGATGGATGGATGGATGGATGGACGGATGGATGGTTTGGTTTGGTTTTGTTTTGTTTAGTGGGGTTTAACGTCCCAAAGCGACTCAGGCTATGAGAGACGCCGTAGTGAAGGGCTCCGGAAATTTCGACCACCTGGGGTTCCTTACCGCTCACAGACATCTCTAGAATTTTGCCTCCATTGAAATTCGACCGCCACGGCCGGGATCTACCCGCGTCTTTCGGGTCAGCAGCCGAGCGCCATAACCACTCTGCCACCGCGGCGGCAGGATGGATGGACGGACGGACGGACGGACGGACGGACGGACGGACGGACAATGAGATAGCCTTCGCTTGATTACTTCTACCCGCCTAAAATCTACTTTCCCTTCACTGTCCTTAAAACCTAAGGCCTTGGATCAACCCCGCTGCTTTACACTGTAGGGTGAATCCCTTTACAGAAAAGTATCAAGTGTTCATCTGTTTCCTGCTCCTCTCAGTACGAACGCACAACATGTCTATGTCGTGGTACCTGACTCTATATGTCTTAGTCCGCAAAACTCCCGTCCTGGCCTCAAACAACAAAGTGCTTCCCCTACAATTATCATAGATATTTTTTTGGCAATTTCCTGCTTAAAAATCTTGTATGTTCCCAGTGCTGATTTCGTCAGCATCCCTTTTTTCCACAGAGCTCTCTCTGTTTCTTTAACCTTTTCTTAACCGATAATGGCTGATTTGCCCCCTACTGCTGTCCAGATATTTGCTTGTCAATTTTCTAGTTCGCCTTCTCCATTTCGTGTCAACATTCTTTATATGCAGCTATCTGAAAACTTACCTAGCCCACTGCTTTTCTCCCATTTTTCGAACGCTCCTAAAATGCTATCTTACTGCTAGCTTTTCTGCTCTCGAACGACGCCCATCCCATATCACCCTGTACACCCTGATTTGGTGTATTGCCATGTGCTCCCAAAGCTAGCCTCCCTACGCCACGTTGTTTAATTTCTAGCCTTGTTTTAACATCTGGTCTCATGCACAGGACCGCATTACCGAAATTCAGGCCAGGAACCATCACCCGTTTCCAGATCCCTCTTACCACTTCACTCTAGGTGACTAGGTGCCTCGATGCCCGCTCGCCTCGCCTCCGCTTTCAGGGTGAGGACACCCTTTGTAGCACTCCGCGCCGCCCTTTCCCTCTCGCAGCGGCATGTTGGGTCACACGCGCCGGTCGCGTATACTGCGCGCTATGCATGTGGCGTCGTTTTTGTGCGGTTGCGTGGCGACTGCAATGATGCGAACTGGAAACTGACGCTGCATGGTTGTTTCGTTCGTGGCAGCAATGTTCTGCCAGTTTTGAATGTTCTTACAGGATGCAGTCGCTGCGAATGCACGCCGATCGAAAAATTATGACTGGCCGCTGCGTTCTCCACTTACTGGCTACACTGAAAAAGAGCCTGTGGTTAGTGGCCCTCCTTCGTAGTCATAATTTACAGCATCAGGGTCGCCAAATGCTTTTGGATTATGCTACATTTGCGGTTCTAACGTAAAAACTGTTTACTAGATCCCAAGTTTCTCAGGTATGCCAGCAGCGCGGAGGATGATCTGCCGAACATAACAATTGTTTGCGTGGTTAACACCCGCTTGTCCAACGTTAACTGGGATGACTCTGTCTTATTACTCCGCCATATGTAAAGGATGCCAAGCAGTAATAGGAAATTTCTTTTCCAAACGATCCGTCGCCACTCTCCTCTGGGGCGGACAACTGAGGACATGTCTGAAACAATACGTTTATATTTTCTCGTTTGCTAAAGGCACCGTGCAGGAGTAACTCCGGCGCGATGCGCGCGCCTCTCGCGGCGGAAAGTGCAGACCGGGTGGGAGGCGTGCGCCGGCCCGCGCCGCTCGGATGCAGCAAAACTGCCTGGGAGCGCGTCGTATTCTTCCTTCGCTCGTTGCTTTGGGGATATTCTGTGGTCACATTTCAATTGCGGCGCAGCAGTCTACAATAGCACATACTTGAACTCACCAGGGACAATGTTTTTCACGTCCCCAAACAAGTTCTACGATCCGAAGCGACTTGAATGGCTCTTGTCCTGACGGGCAGTGAGGCGGCGATCATGTCAGGATTCGCCGCATGACGTTGCCAAAAGAGAAGAAGAAGGCACTCACAAACCCCTGCATTCGTAATTTTTCTCACCATCTGAAAAAAAAATCGAGCTATTCGGCAATGTGGCCCTTGTATTTTGTGTTCCCATTTAGCCTAGCCGACAGAACGAAAGGGCGTGCTCTAGGAACCACAGAACGCGTGTGGTGGCGCACGCCGACGCAGGTAGTTTTTACATAATGCTCAATTAACCTGTGGTTTGGTCACGATATCAGCAAGTGTTTATCAGTGCTTTTGTTCCCGTTTGAAGATTGTAACTTTTTTTTTCCGGGAAGGGCCCTACAAACACTCGGCTCCGACACAAGCTAAAAAATTTGTGTCAATTTTCCAATAATAATACAGTCTTTAAATAAAACGATACGAAATTTTATAGTTACAATGATTTCCTCAATCATCATACAGATGCGAAAACAAAATTTTTAAAGAAAAGTGTATGTCGAAGGCAAATAAAAAATTTTAATTCGTATGTTCCAGTCGGAACATTTGTAATTAAAGGGTCAACCTAGTATACTGGATCAGCCACTTTCTGTGCGCATACCAGTGCAGTGTGGAGAGAATTATCAAAGGGCGTCTTATTGAGATTCGCTGCGGAGACCACCGCTACATGCCGTACGTCCTTTAAAAACTATTCTGTCATCAGGAGAAGAGGAATCCGACCCACCGGAGAGATAATTGAAGCCTTTGAAAAAAATTCTGCCAATCTACTACGTCAGTTATCTCAATTATTCTCACAGACAGGGAGATGTCGCTTTCTATGAGCCTAACTGGCCGACGTACGCGAATTTTCAGGCCTTTCGTCAGCTTCTGGTATTTTTTCGCCGTTTCAGCTCCCCCTCCGTTCATTCCTCTTTTTCTTCCGTACCCTTTCCTTCCTTCTCCGCCGCCACTTCCTTCGCAGTGTTCTTTTTCTTTTCATTCTCGCAGCTTTTGCCTAAGTGCGTCCTCACCTCTCACAACGATCCGGCCGTCCCGCTTGATCGACTTGCTCATGGCTGGCTTTTTGTCGCGTTGTACCACATGTGGGGGGTGCCACAAATCTTGTTCTGTATTTTTCTACTTCTTTCTTCATCGTATTTTTATCCCCTCCATTCAATCCGTTGCTGCGTGTTGCTTCTTGCCCTTGGGCACCCTTCTCCTTGTGTCGTCTGCTCCGTTTCTCGTGCTTTGCTACTTGGAAACAGACGCCCAGCATAAAACGAGGGCTCATTCATGTCTCTCTGTGTGGTGTCTTCATGTTCCCGCACTGTTTATTTATCGCTGTGTCACTCCAACTAGGCCAAATCGCCACCACTTTGCTGCAAATATCCCGAAAACTTTCCGACGGCCGCCCCAAACTGGGCGCGCGCCCGACCCAGGCGGCCGCGACTCTCCCAACGCATCTGCTCCGGCGGCCACCGGCGGCGCTGCTTGTTCGTCGAGAGTGCTGCCCCCTGGTCTCCTGCACGGTGCCCAAAGGCTTAATCCGCAAAAAAAATTATGCACATGGCCAGAGTTTCCCTCTGAATAGTATTGAATAGAAGTTGATTGATAGTACGATGCGACACCTTGCTGATTATTCAGCAAGACATCTGTCGTTTTGATTGGTTTTTCTTGGAAAGAATTAAAAATAAACGGTTCAGTAAAATTTGCAGTTGAATAAGGCAACATAGCAACAACAAATTTCAGTTGGTAAGTATACAAAAACGTTAGTTTTTGCTTCTGTTCAAAGCACGCCAAACTCAACTAAGGGGAGTCGGAGCAACACAGGCCGCCTTTCTCGCTTCAGCGGAATTGTCTGCTCCAGTTGCCAAAAGACGCTGGCTTGCCGCCTTACTCCATAGTCGCTGGCCAAGGCAGTATAGTTCTCATTAGGTACTGGTCCGGGCTAGTTGTAGTAAGTGGTTTTATTAAAATAATAAAAAGGAAGGAAACGATTTCTGCTAGCCCCGGCATCTGCCATCGATACGGAAGCACCTGAGTTGGGGCAGCGGAAATAAAGGATAGCAGACAGAATAGAGAAATGAAATCAGGAGGAGAGGATTTGACTCATGTTGAGCAGAAAGACGCGTGGCAGGCAAGCTCTCATTCCCGCTGCTGTCATCAAGATAGAGAAAAAAAGTAAGCTCCAGGACATGCCTGCCCAGAAGCACGCGAGACGAATTTTACTTATCTCGTGGCTATACGTGACGGCAACCAAAGTAGCATATTTTCCCCAGTAGGGATTTACTGAAAAGCGATACCAAAAATAAGGCGCCTCTTCTTGACGACAGTGTAATTCGTCACGCATGCTCTCTTGCTTACTGACGCGCTTAAGGTAGGTACGGCGCCGGGATATTCGTGGTGAACTGGCGCCAAGAAGTAGATGGGGCGAGAGGGGGGGGGGGGTTCCGAAAAAGTGAGGTAGAAGGTGCATTTTGTACCGAGGCGTCTCTAATCGGGGGGATAAAGGCGGCGGGGAATGCTGGAAACATGTTAAGCCAAGGCGGTAGTGAAAATTTTTGTGCCTCATGTCGCGCCCCTCGTTCGTGGCGCGACATCGGATGGGGTCTTGCTCTGTTCGTGGCACTACCGATCCGGCTGCTTGAAGTGAGCTCGTGTTGTGTGTGTGATGAAGCAGTCGCATATCAAGCTATGACGGGTGTTCCGCCAGCACTAGAAAAGGACAGCGGCTATTTCGCTTTCCTCGAGACAGTGCGCGCAGAAAAAAGTGGGAAATGCAGGTAAAACGAGACGGCTGGAAGCCAACAGACAACTCCAAAGTATGCGAGGTAAGGCATGCGCAGCGCTTCCATTTATTTCAGAAAAATATTTGCTGGGGCGGAGGCATAATGCAAAACTGAAATGTTGGACCTTCATAATTACTAAATATAGCAGCCGTCAAAGGCGACTTGTCGGTCTTCATTTCTTGGCGAACGAAGCAAAAGAACAGGGGATGGAGTGCTCTCTCTCTCACACACACACACACACACACACACACACACACACACACACACACACACACACACACACACACACACACACACACACACACACACACACACACACACATATATATATATATATATATATATATATATATATATATATATATATATATATATATATATATATATATATATTGTAAGGCTAAAGAAGAAGATGCGTCTGATGATTTGAAAAGACGAAGACGAGGTGACAGTGTTCTCGAGAGTTTTTGCCAGCGCTACGCTTGTGTGTCTTTTGCCGATCTGATCCCAGACTGCTGCCGTTCCCGTCGCCCCAGTACCTCGTAACAAACCCCCCGTTACATTTGGTGGAGGAGCCGGGGTAAAAACATCGGCCCTGGAGCTCCGTAGTCGTGCTCTCCCGGCGCGCACGATGCCTGAGGACGTCCAACACCAAGCCGTACAAGTGGGCCAGGCTGTCATCTGTGCCGGCTCTCTTCGTCAACGGGACCCGACAATTTTCAGCGGGACTGACGAGAACGATGTGGAAGATTGGCTCACATCGTACGAGCGGGTGAGCGTATACAACAAATGGGACGATGTGACGAAGCTAAACAACGTCATCTTTTATCTCGCCGGTGTGGCTAACCTCTGGTATCGCAACCATGAGGCAGATATTCAAACCTGGTCCATTTTTAAGACTAAATTTGCAGACGTATTTGGTCCACCGGCTGTCAGGCAACTCCGAGCCGAACAGCGATTGCGTGAACGATCTCAGCAGGCTAGTGAAAGCTTCACTAGCTACATTGAAGATGTCGTCGACTTGTGCAAGCGGGTCAACGCTCGTATGTCGGAAGCCGACAAGATCCAACACATCTTGAAAGGCATCGATGACGACGCTTTTCAGATGCTTCTAGCGCGCGACTTGCGTACCGTTGCTGAAGTCGTCACGCTGTGTCAAAGCTTTGAGCAGTTGCGCAAGCAGCGGATTCTGACACGCCAGCGGCCACAGCAGGTTGAGTCGCTCGCTGGGCTCACGCCTGCTCCTGACCCCTCGCTGCTACAGCAGATTAAAGACTTCGTGCGGGAAGAAGTGGCACGTCAACTTTCCTTTCTGCCGAGCGCTCACGACCGACCATCATATCTGACTCCAGCGCTCCGACATACAATTCAAGAGCAAGTTGCTGAGGCTCTTCCACCGGCTCATCCGTCACCACCTGTCACGGTTCCGCTGACATACGCTGACGTTGTCGCCAGACCACAACCTGTGGCGGCTCCGCTCACATATGCCGAAGCCGTCGCGAGACCGCCTCCTGTCGCGGCTCCAGTGACATATGCCGATGTCGTAGCAAGACCGCAGCCGCCAATCTATAGTGCGCCTCCGGCGCATTTGCGAGGGCCAGTGGCTTACCGACGACCTACTCCAAGGGTCAGCGATTCCTGGCGCACAACGGACAATCGGCCGATTTGCTTCTTTTGTGGTCTCCCAGGTCATGTAGCTCGGCATTGCCGCCGTCGTCTCCCGGACGCGGAAATTCCTCCCCAAGCTCCTGGGTACTGGCCCCCACCGAGTCAATACTCTGTACCAGCTGCGCCGCCGCAAAGTCGTACTTCCTCGCCGGACCGTTCTACCCTCTCCAGCCGCCGGCCCTCTTCTCCACGACGCCGGTCTATTTCGCCTATGCGACGTCGCCCCACTGCTAACCAGGAGGAAAACTAGGCGCCGCAGTTCCTGAGGCGAGAACTGCGTCCACAACGAACTTCGAAAGGCCTCATCCGTCAGCCGCTAACCTCATTGAAATTTCCGTCGACGGCGTTTCTGTCATGGCGCTTGTCGACACTGGTGCTGCCGTTTCCGTCATGGACGCAAAGCTGTGTAGTTCTTTAAGAAAAGTAAGGACGCCAATTGCTGGACTCTCACTGCGCACCGCCAGCGCTCAGAACATCCAGCCGTCAGCAGCGTGTACCGCTCGCGTTGTAGTCCAGGGGACCATTTATGCCGTCGAATTCGTCGTACTGCCCTGCTGTTCTCATGCTGTTATCCTGGGCTGGGATTTCCTATCGCGCCATGCTGCTATCATCGATTGTGCTCGAGCTGAAGTCGAGTTCTCTCACCTGCCCGAAGCTGTCTTGGACACTGCCCCTCCTGGTGCCTGTGTTAAGGCCCTAGTTGCCGAAGACATTGACCTGCCTCCCTGCTCTTCAGTCCTCGTACCCCTCTCTTGCGGCCCTCTTCGCGACGACACTGTCCTCTTCACTCCGTCCCCTATCTTTCTGCACCGCAAGTGTCTGCCTCTGCCATACGCTGTACTGACTATATCCGCTGGCCTCTCCGTACTGTTCATGTCTAACCCATTCTCGTTCCCCAACGCCTTGCGCCTAGGTGAATGTCTCGGCACGGTACAACCATTCGCGTCTCTGCTCATCCGCGAAGAGACGGACGACGCGCCGCACCTCTCCATAGCCGCACTCAGCCCACCTACTGCTGCGCCCGATCCCTCCTCAACCGAAGCATTCCTTCGCTCCTTCGACGACAACCTTCCAGCGCCGCAAAGGGCACAGCTTCTCACTTTACTTAATCAGTTTCGCTCATCATTTGACTCACATCAAAGTTCCTTGGGCCAAACTTCCACTGTCACCCATGCCATCGACACAGGTGACCACGCACCGCTGCGACAACGTCCCTATCGTGTGTCTGTCGCCGAGCGCCAAGTTATTGAAGACCAAGTCGACAAGATGCTCCAGAGCGGCGTCATTCAGCCCTCAAGCAGCCCATGGGCGTCGCCTGTGGTGCTCGTCAAAAAGAAGGATGGCTCCATACGCTTTTGTGTAGATTACCGCCGCCTTAATAAGATTACGCGCAAAGATGTCTATCCCCTCCCGCGCATAGACGACGCTCTGGACTCTTTGCAAGGGGCCGAACTCTTTTCATCTCTTGATTTGCGTTCCGGGTACTGGCAAGTTCCTATGAAAGAAGCCAATCGCCCCAAAACCGCCTTTGTGACACCGGATGGCTTGTATGAATTTACGGTGATGCCCTTCGGGCTTTGTAACGCCCCCGCGACTTTTGAGAGGATGATGGACACCATTTTGCGCGGACTTAAGTGGAAGACATGCCTTTGCTACCTCGACGACATTGTGGTCTTTTCCCCGGACTTTGACACCCACCTCTCCCGTTTGAAGCACGTCTTGACCTGCCTCTCTGACGCCGGCCTGCAGCTGAACTTAAAAAAATGCCGTTTTGCCGCTCGTCAATTAACCATCTTAGGTCATGTTGTCTCTAAGCAGCGCGTCAGTCCCGACCCAGCGAAACTTCGTGCTGTGGTTGACTTTCCCAAACCTACCTCCATCAAAGACCTGCGCAGCTTCCTGGGTTTGTGCTCATATTTCCGCCGGTTTATTCGCAACTTTGCGTCCATTGCTGCGCCTTTGACTCAACTGCTGTCTGGAAGTGCGGATTTATCACTGTGGTCTCCAGCGTGCGACGACGCATACACCACCTTGCGCCGTCTCCTCACGGCGCCGCCCATTCTGCGCCATTTCGACTCGGCTGCTCCTACCGAAGTTCACACGGACGCCAGCGGTGTTGGCCTCGGCGCTGTCCTCGCCCAACGAAAACCTGGCTTTGACGAATACGTTGTTGCTTATGCTAGCCGCACACTCACACCAGCAGAACGCAACTACTCCGTAACTGAAAAAGAGTGTTTGGCGATTGTATGGGCCCTCGCGAAGTTTCGACCGTACATTTATGGGCGCCCTTTTGACGTTGTGACCGACCACCATGCGCTCTGTTGGCTTTGCAACCTGAAAGACCCTTCCGGCCGCCTCGCTAGGTGGGCCCTTCGCTTGCAAGAATATGATATCCGCGTCGTGTATCGCACCGGCCGCAAGCATCAAGACGCCGATGCACTGTCACGCTGCCCCCTTCCAGCCGAGATCGCCAGCCTTTCCACCTCCGACGCTTCTCTGCCCTTGCTTCGCCTCAGCGACATGCCTTCAGCGCAACGCATGGATCCCTGGATCGCTTCCCTTCTCGACTTTCTCGCCAACCCGACGGCTGCTTCACCGTCACGTGCGCTCCGCCGCCAAGCTGCCCATTTTGCGATCCGTGACACCCTACTTTATCGACGTAACTACAACTCCGAAGGTCGCAAGTGGCTGCTCGTTATTCCACGTCACTTACGCTCGGAGATATGCGCATACTTCCATGCTGCCCCCCACAGCGGTCACGCGGGCGTTTTCAAGACCTACACCCGCATACGGCTGCGCTACTACTGGCGCGGAATGTACACCTTTATCATGAAGTACGTGCGCGCATGCATTCCCTGCCAACGTCGCAAGACACCTCCCCATCGTTCTGCTGCTGAGCTGCAGCCGTTACCATGCCCTCCACGCCCGTTCGACCGCGTTGGCATTGATTTATACGGTCCGCTTCCATACACTGCAGACGGCAACCGTTGGGCTATAGTAGCGGTGGATCACCTTACACGATATGCCGAAACTGCTGCCCTTCCGGCTGCCACAGCGACGGACGTCGCCTCCTTCATTTTGCACCGATTCATCCTTCGCCACGGTGCACCTCGTGAACTGCTCAGTGACCGCGGCCGCCTGTTCTTATCTGAGGTGGTGAAGGCGCTTCTCAAAGAGTGCAACACGATTCACCGAACTACCGCCGCCTATCATCCGCAGACCAATGGCCTCACTGAGCGATTTAACCGCACACTCGGAGACATGCTCTCCAAGTACGTCGCTTCTGACCACACGAATTGGGATCTCGTCCTTCCGTACGTTACTTATGCGTACAATACCGCTACGCAGTCTACCACCGGATTCTCTCCTTTCTTCCTACTTTACGGCCGCCAACCCTCTGCTACTATCGACACTATCCTCCCTTACCGCCCTGATGAATCCGAATATCGGCCTGTTTCCGACGCCGCGCAACACGCCGAAGCCTGCCGCCAAATTGCCCGGTCACTCACCACTAACACCCAGCATCGCCAGCGCTCCCGCCTCGACCAAGACCAAACCCCACCGAACTCCACTTCTGGTGCACTTGTGTGGCTCTGGATCCCTTCAGGAACTCCCGGTCTCTCCTCCAAATTTCTTGCGAAGTACCATGGTCCCTACCGTGTGCTGGAGCGCACCTCTCCGGTTAATTATATCGTGGAACCCCTCACGCCGTCTCCTGATCTCCGCCGCCGAGGACGGGAGACCGTTCATGTCCAGCGCCTCAAGCCCTACTACGACCCCGCCGTCTTGCCATCATCCTAAGTCGCCAGGATGGCTCCTCTTGTCCCCGGGGTGATTGTAAGGCTAAAGAAGAAGATGCGTCTGATGATTTGAAAAGACGAAGACGAGGTGACAGTGTTCTCGAGAGTTTTTGCCAGCGCTACGCTTGTGTGTCTTTTGCCGATCTGATCCCAGACTGCTGCCGTTGCCGTTCCCGTCGCCCCAGTACCTCGTAACAAACCCCCCGTTACAATATATATATATATATATATATTTGCGAACATGTCAAGGTGGTGCATATTTATGTGTTATACCCCTGTCACACGAGACGCTGAATGTCATTCGCAGCGAATGACATTCACAACGAATGTCATTGCCTGCTGGCGTTCCCGTTCTACACGGGTACACAAAACGGCATTTGCAAATGATGGCGATGTCCATCGGCTAACTGCTATAACAGCAGAACGTTACAAATCATGTTTTTCATACACATATTTTATGTTTATTGCTTGTATCACACTGTTACACATCAATAGACTGTTTAAAACTTTTTTGCAACGCCTTGCGGCAGCAATAGTCAACAAGCAATCCACTGAAATATCCAAAGCAAGACAGGCTCAAAGCCGCTCACGATCCCTCCCGTACATGTCGCCCGCCCTTCCTCCCGCTGTCGGCACTATGGAGGGCTGCGAAATTGGTGCCGAATTCTTGACAGTCGCTGATGAGCAACAGTGCAAGCGAACATTGCTTGTTCACACGCCTTCTGCTGGGCTGGCGAAGCTGCAGAGTTGTTTTCCATTGCGAGCACTGAAGGCAAATGGAGTGACGACCACGCTACTCAGGCAAGATGGAGGACGGTTTGTAAACAAACGCGGCCGTCTCTACAGTAACTGGCGGCGATTGGGAACAAGAGTGTAGTTGCGCAAATCGCTTCAAATACCTTATTTTACATCAAAAGATGATTCAAAAGCTCATTGCAGCAATTAAAATAAAGTTTTCTTTGAATACGTCTTGTTCTCACTAATCAGTTTTGTAATTTTTCGCCAAGCCGCTGTCGTCGAGCTTACACAGGTCGCGCGTGCATGAGTTCGGGAAACTCATTCAATGGGCGAATGTCGTTAGCTGTGAATATCATTGACTGTGCCCGTGTAGCAGCGAAAAAAACGCCATTCAAACGTAATGTCATTCGCTGCGAATGACATTCAACGTCCCGTGTGACAGGGGTATTAATAGCGAACGTACTGTTCATGAATTTACTATTGCATGCGTTTCGGCACGATACCCTAAGATTATTTATATTTATTACAACTGCTGCTGGGTATCGCTGCTTTTTGTCGAGATGATGACGCCACGAGCCTTAGATCTGACTGATGAAAGACTCCAGTTCACCGTATTACCATGCATTACTTTATTTCAGCTTTATTTTGACCAAAACCAAGTTGAAGCCATTCGGCAGGATGGACGGCGCCTGCTTAAATCCACAGCTGTGCCGACGATTTCTGAATTCAGTCGTATGAAAATATATATACTTCCTCGAAAGTAAAAATTTCGACTCAGAAACGTCGGGTCATTAACCTCTACTTATCCTGATGCTATTTAAATACTCTCCAAAAGGGTCTTGATGTACTGCGAGAGAATTATATTACGAAATGCTGATGGCATAAAAATGGAGGAAGAAATAATAGTGACCTTTTCTCGCTGATCTGCCCAATAGTTCCTCCAGTTCAGATGGCGGAATTAAGCATGTCGGATCCTGATCACGGGCCTGTGTTTGCAAGCTTATGCACGTCGTTCGAAATCCGATGAAGGGAACCACTTAAAAGCATATGCGAAATTGAAGACAAGTCCAGTGCTTCGTGTCCTCAATGCAATTTGTTTCTGTTTTTTTTTAACATTTTCAGCTCGACCTATTTACAGAAAGCAGCCTCGTTAACGAACGTTCCCAGCTACCATTGTCAGTGACAGTGACCAGAGCTCATCAGCCGCAGAATGCTGTTCTGAGAGCGCTGACCGTGATGTGAGCGAAGAGCATCAAGATGCAAGGGAAAGTGGAGCACGAACAGTAGATGTGTTTTCTATGTCCGCAACTGAGCTCGTGAAACAATGTACAGGACCTTCAGAATAAGAACTCCATTTTGAGGGAACGATGCTCCCTGATTAAAAAGAGCTTGAAAGAAAAATTAGAACTACAAAACGCCTTCAGAAAGAGATGTCTACTTTGACCCAAAATCTCAGATTCTTGAACGAAGATCAAAAAGTCGCCCTGCAGAAGCACAACAGAAAGGGCTGTTCATGGAGCCCAGCGACAGTAAAGAAGGCTTTGCAGCTGAAGTTTGCTTGTGGCTCTACAGGATACGATGTTCTGCTTGAGCAAGGCAATCCGCTGCCGTCAAGGAGAACACTCTGCAGAAGGCTACAGCATCTTCCATTTCAACCAGGCGTGCTCACTGAAATATTTGAAATAATGAAGACCAAGGTATTCATGATGGCCAATATTGAAAAAGACTGCATATTGTTCCTGGTCGAAATGGAGATCAGAAAAGGGCTAGAGCTAGATCGCAGTTCTGATGTTTTTCTTGGAACGACGATTCTGCCGGAGCCTGATCAACCAGCTAATCATGCTCTTGTGTTCATGGTTGGAGGCATGAACAGCCGTTGGAAGCAAGTGATAGCTTATCATTTTACAGGTGCTTACGTTTCTGGTGACACGTTGAGAGATTTTGTGTTTCATCTCATACGACTCTGCTCGGAGATCTCTCTTCGCGTACTCTGTGTAACCTGTGACATGGGTGCCTCCAACCGAGCCATGTGGAGGTCTTTAACTCTGTCGAGCTCACGTAACTCGGTTACTGTGTGCAGTGTTCCCCACCCTTGTGATGCAAGAGAGCTTTACTTTATGCCCGACCCTGCTCATGTACTTAAGAATATTAGAGGACATCTTGTGAGGAAGGATGTCATGCATCTTAGTGAAAAGATTATGTCAAGATTTAATTTGCCGAGCACTGAAATTTTGATAGGGCATGTTGAGAATTTGAGCATCAGCACGACGAACAGCTCAAGGTTGCTTCAAACCTCGGTGAAATTCATTTTTCAGACGGTCACTTCACAAAAATGAAGGTCGGAATCGCTGTGCAGCTATCAGAGAAGCCACTGCAGTAATTAGGTACCTTGTAGATCAAGGAGCGTTACCATCGGAAGCTGAAACCACTGCTTGGTTCTTTGAACTTTTATTCAAGTGGTACACGATAATGACAGCTCGCCATCCGTTGGTCGCCTTAAGCATGATTGACAAAGAAAAGTATGAGCGAGCAGTTTCAATTTTGAACCTTGCGTCAGAAATTGTCTGGGAACTCAACATTGGAGTGCGAAAAATCTGGAAGTCCTGCCAGTCAGGCGTAGTCATGTCGACAGATGTTGTGCCGAAGCTACACCTTTGCCTCCTGAAAGACTGCGAGTACAAATTTGTCCTGACTGGCAGGCTTGTCCAAGACTGCTTGGATAATTTATTTTACGTAATTCGAATGTGGGCGCCTGTGCCCAGCTCATATGATCTCAGCGCAAGTGTGTGTTTGTGTCCTCCCTGTGTCCTTGTCTGCTATCGCTGCAATTCCATGATGTTCGATCACCACCACCTCGCCCAGCAACATACCCTGCATCTAAAGAATGCCCTTAAAATTGTGTCAGTGAGCCAGTTTCTAAAAGTTCAAAAAAAAAATCTGGCTACGAAATTCGCGAGAGCTCATTTTCTCTCTCCAGAAATACAGCATGCGAGGCAGTGCGAATCTGACGAAAATGAGGAAGTCATTGATGTCGATCTGCACCCAGTGTCCGAGAGCGACATACTTTCTCATTTAGCAGGATTCTTAGTTAGGCCAATTTTGTCTACTGTGGAACATTGCTCGGTCTGCATGCGCATGCTGAACGCCGAAGAGCCCGGAGACAGCACAAACTCGTTCAGCTGAAAGAGTTTGTACAAAGTGGGAAAAAATGAACTTACGCAAGCCAAGAAGTTCTGAAAATTGTTGAGCAGTGCGAAAGGACTTTTAATTTTTTTTTTCTGAAGCAAGGGATATTAGTCGAGTCAAAAAGCCAATGAAGACACTAATACAAATGATTATCAGTAGTGTGGCCCTCCCACAAGTTTCGTGCACACAGCGCTCAGAAATTTTCCAGAAACTTGTTGACCGTTTTGTGTCCCTTAAGCTTCGTATTTTCGCACGATGGCTGAACACACCTGAACTTCCTGATCGATTCTATGGAAGCAAAACAGTAGCAGGCGCAGGCCTTCAGTTAATGCAAGTTGCCTTTTGTTTTAGAACGCAGAGCGGAATGTGTACATTGAATATCATGTATATTGTAAATAAATGGATTATTCTTTGCTGTTCTGATATTTACGTGCGGTGTTTCATTCAGCAACACCGACTCGTATGTTCAGTGCATTTGATGTCCGCCGTATTTCGATGGCGAAAAGTGCGGAGGCTTGGAGTAGCGACACACAAAATATATCTTTTAATTTGGCTTTGTTGAAGTGGACAGGCTGATCATTACAAGCTGGCTATGCCTTGAACCTTTCCAAAACTGAAGTCAAAATTTCACGGCGAATAAGCAGTGGTTATGGCTATCACGCTGTTGTGCAAAGTGAATCATGCACACGCACAAGTTAATTGCAGACTACGAAAGGAAACCACGCAGTAGAAGATTCAACAAAGGTGACCGTTTCACACATTTCTTGAAAGCAAGACAAATTATAAAATAATGTGTCAGTTTCGTGCTACCAATAAACAGTGAGAGTCCTTCACAGTTCACTGGTCTGTTTCAACAACACCCCAAACACGAGGTGAGCAATGTATGTCAAAATCTTCTGACAGTTGTTATGCTTTCATATATTTATCTCTTATATACTGCCACTGCTTTGTCGCAGTAGCAACAGAGGAGCAAGTTAATGCCCAAACATCTTCGAAACTGTCGTTTACAGGAAAGCTTGATATTCTCATTACAACTGCCCTATTGGCAGTGTTTGGCAATTATGAAACTCCAGCTCTAAATAAGCAATTCTGACTGTTGGAAAAGCAATCGAGATGTAGACTATCCGGGTGTACAGATAGCGCTGGAAATGTTACACCCGCTGTAAGAATGTAACGATTGTTCGCAAGGCACCGAATTTCTGAGCAGATGGGCTGCGAAACATGACATATTTTAGCTTAACTAAGTCCGATTCACTGTTTGAAACATCTCTGGTACCACCCTTTCTTGTTAGAACACCAGGTTTGCGGATTTTCACGCGGTAGTGGCAGTTTTGTCTTCCGAACGGCCCGCCGCCGCATTGCGCTCTATGCAGCCGATAGGGAGAGTGTGACCCAACATGTTGCCGTCGCGGGCTGTGTCCTCACCTTGAAAGCGGTGGCGAGTGGGTATCGAGGCACCCTAATGAATCCTTACCAGTAGCGCCACCTGCCGCGTTGCTGTCTCCGTGTCCGGCAGGCGCACTGAAGAAAACACTCAAGAAACAACCGTGCACGCCTCAACTGAAAAAAGAGTTAAAGGTGTGCTCCAGTCTCCTTACGTGCTGAAATGCAAAAGCATTTCGAGTTCCGTTACCTCTTCTGTTACTTAGTAATGTAATTAATAATCAAGTGTACTTGTTTATTTAGCTAGTTAGTCAATGAACCAATCAATTGATTTTAAATTATTTATTTGTAGCTACTATTACATTTTCCATTAAATTACTTGTTTAATTATTTAGTTTTTATTAGTTTCCAGTAAAGTACTTTCATTACTATATTTGTTCAATTCTGGAGGAATTACTGATAATTTACCACTTTCTGCTAAGAAGTTTGGACCACCAGCAATAATGTTAGCTGACAAATTCAATTCCTCTTTCTCGCCTGTTGCGACAAGCGCGTATGGTAATACGGCTGGTTACCGTGTGCCTCAATCGGTGCTGGAGTTGGCATTTTTGACAGAGTACAGTGAAGGTGATATCCGTCTTAACTTATTAAACTACGAACAACTCGAGTCAGTGGAAACAGGTGACTTCTCTGCGGACGTTCTCCACGGAAACTTCGAGGCCCTGAAGAATGTTCTTTTATTAAAATACAAATAACATTATAGCAACACAAATCATACCACCTGGCCTCAAGGAAGCTCTTGCAGCTCCTCTTTTCAAACGCGGACAAGTTAATGTTGTCGCAAACTGTACACCTATTTCGATACTTTCATTCATTGCTCTCATATTTGAAAGGCATATCTGCCATGTAATGCAAAGCTCCATTGATGCACATAACATGTTATCGCATAACCGATATGGATTTACCTGCGGGCACGGCACTAGGCAAGCATGAGAAGAACTGGTTTCCTTAACATTGAATTTTCTCGAAAACATTGAATTCGCTTGTGCAGTACTTTTATACGTATCAAAGGCTTTTGACTGTGAACCATGATACACTACTTCGTAAACTCCTTAGCTATGGCTTCCGAGGGCCCTTCTTCACTTTCGTTGAGAATTATTTGCATGGTCGTACCCGAGTAGCAGTTATCGAAAACATTAAAAGCAAGCCAAGAAAGTTGGCCTCTGGAGCTCCTCAGGGAGCGATGTTACCCCCTTTTGTTCAACTTGCACGTTAAAGACCTCAGCCAAGCCGTTCTTCCTAACCGGATTTTTCAGTATGCAGATGACGCGCTTTCAGTATCCCGTCGTACTAATTACGATCAGGTCGTGGCAGAATTACAAATTTACGCTGTAAATACTATGAGCTGGTACTAATAACTTAATTTCTGTTAACCAAGACAAAACTACGTTAGTTTTTTCTTGCAATGCCCTTAAAGTTGCCCCTGAGTGTTTATTTATTTTCGTCAATGTAGCAACTGTGCCTGCTCTCCTATTCCACACCTTTCAAGTGTCAATTATATTGGTGTTCATCTTGATTCCACCATGTCCTGAACAGCCATTTAGCTAACGTTTGTGAAAGGTTGCGCAAAATAGCTTGCCTGCTACACTCTCATAAAGCAATTTGCCCAATTTTCATAAGGAAAATAAAAGCGCACATGCATTGGCGTACAGTGTGCTGCATGCGATATGGCATTTGTACATTTGACTTCTGCTCAGTGTTTTGGCGCAACAAGGTTGATTGCTTATTGAAATCTATAATTTGTGCTGCGATGTATGGTGTACCAATCGCCAACCATTGCAGTCTGTTCTCAGGCTCGCGTATGCCTTCATTCACGTTGTTATTTAAAGAAACTGTTGTTCTTAAGTACCTGTGGAGTAAGGAGTTTTATCTCCCATAAGCTCCCGCTCGAGCATTACGTCCACGCGGTCGTTTTATTTTGCCCATAGTACGGACAGGATATCGTGAACGCCTACGTGCTTTTTCAGTGCCAGGTGCGTTGAACGACTTACCAAGTGATGTCTTTTCTTTAAGCAGCCAGAAAGGCGTGAAGTCCGTTATCTTATATTTGTGTGCTTGATCTTTAAAAAAAGTGCAGTATTTTTTCTTTCTTTCTCTCATTTCTCTCTCCTTTTTCTTCCTCGCAATTCCTTTGTTTCACTCTACTTTTTTGCGACGGTAATTGAAAGTGCCTTATGCTATGACTTGACCCATGCTGTTGGCATGGGCAGACCCGTGTGGGTACCATGACATTGCACAAATAAATAATTTATTGTTATTATTAATATTACTGCGTCAATTAGTGGTAGTAATTGGCGAATTTTTTTCCTTATTTATTTTACTCAGTAATTCTGTCACTTAGACTTTTCATTCAATAATTATCAGTCATTAGAAACCATAATGACACTCTTGCTGGATGATCGACAGTTCATGAGGAGATCGAGGACACATCCTGTCCACGCCACTCATGAGGCAAGATATGCTTTCGCATTAAACTCCCCCGTTTATTGCCAGCAGTCCTCTTATGACACCGGGCGGTGACGTCAACCGTGAAATCGGAGCAGCCGCCCTCTTGCAACGCGCGCATCGCTCGATGGAACGCCGCTGTGCTTTTGATGGTATGTGAGTTTTGTTAGATACAAGGCCACACCTTGCTAATTATATTCGGTGATTTTTTCAGGTTTTTTTCTTTTTGGCGGCGACAGACGTATTTTTTTTTTTTTTTGCTGAGAAAAATGCATTTGAAAACTTTTCCGCCGCTATATTTATACTCGTTACGTGAAGAGCGAAAAGGGCTCCGTGAGCACAGCCGAAGAGTAAATGGCGGTGTAGCATGACATCAGTGATCCGCGCAACATAAAAATACCTGGCCGACGGTGGTGCATTCAATTGCTTGTGCTTTTTAAAAGCTCCACTTTCACTGAGAGGAGCGTGTTTTTCATTACGACTCTGGATACTTTCGGGCCAGTGATAGCCGTCCGTTCGCCAGGTGTTTGTTCCCTGAGATGAGGTTGTAAGCATGACGACATTGTGTGTTTTTTTCACCCTATTTTGCTAGCTTTTCGCGGCACTGAAAGGCACTGCGTCGAGTGATGGTAGTACACCAACTATATTTCCCGGAGGCGTGCAGCGTTAATGGCTACTCATTGGAGCACACTAAATTAAGTTTAAGAACAGAATTTGCATTGCACTGGAAACGTTTATTAAGTGAAAAAATAAATATACTCGCGCTGAAATTTCACTCCGTGGACACGAATTAAAACAGGCAGGCAGTTGTCATAATGGGGACGTGCAGAGTGATACACTTGTAATGACAGGAGCTGTGCCACGAGCAATCTCCACATTCAGAGCATCTTTCGTTACGTTATCCAAAGGTGACCGCACTGAATAAAGAACCATTCCGTATTGAGCGACGCCAGAAATCGGTGCGTCATTTAACATGAAACTTCGTGGGCAGGGAAATATGCACGCAGTCGATCAGCTGCTGCGGTTGCTCACAGTAGCCCTGTAATGCCTGCAATATCACGTACGATGCAGGGCTGTAAAACGACGATTGATTTTCATTTATGCCCGCACAGAAACAACCGTTTTAAACGTAGCCGTGAATGCAAGGTCACAGTTTCAGCCACCGCGGACACAGGTGGTCTTGCGGAGGATCACTGAGCACAAGCGCCAGCTCTCACAACACAACGGCCAAAGAATTGAGCTAACGCTTAAGCTCCGCCATAAAGGTATGGCGCGGATACTGTTCTCTCTTACATATACCATTAAGAGTACAATGCGATGGCATTAGTCATCCCTCCTGCGCAAGTACTCCTGCTCTGCCCACATATGTAGAATTGGTCATTCTCGACGCAGCATTCGTAGATAGCTGGCAGTCCTTATACCCCTCTTGGCGCAGTGGCGCAGAGGTTAAGCGATGTGCCACTGCACCTGCCCAGCGATTGGCTGTTTCAAACACAGCCGCCAATGGGGCTTGTGACAACCAGGGTGCCCTTCCCGAGAAGGCTCTCGTGACCTATCATTAATTTAACTGCCGCCTGTTCCGGTGGGGCAGTTTGCTCACAATCCAGTGGCAGGTTGTGATGACGTCAAAAGGCCACGTGACCTATAGGTGGTAGGTGGGTTGGATTTTTCGCTCACACCGCCGCCGATGAGGACGAAGGTTTTCCGCGGAACGAGACCCTTGACCCAATCGCGTTAAATTGTTCTCTGGAATGTCATTGCCTTGGCAGGCGACGCAGCGGTTTTGAATTGCTGCTTGCGACTGAGGATTTGTGCACAGTTTTATTGGCTTGGCTAATTTGGATTCTGCAGTAATAACTTTCGAGACAGGCCGGACAATTTTTTTACTTTCTGATCTATAGAATGGAGATATAGAGCAACGCTGAAGAAGAAATAGTCGAAGGGCATAAATTCTACGCGAATTTTCGTCGCTTGGGCACTACAGGGTTGAAAATCCACGGTTTTCCGTCGTTTTTTTTTTTCTGGAACAAATGCAGCGCTATCAAACACGTAAATCTACTGCTATGGTTTTGCATGGCGTTTAGACATGAGCTGTAAAGCGGTTCAAAGGGTGCGAATTCTAGGGCCGGGGAAATTTCTTTAGAAAGTTCTGTCTGATAAAGCATTGGGATCATTCCTTTGTTGCCGCTTCGCTGCATCCTTGCTTGATCACAGTTGCTGCGATAACTCCTACAAAGAAATATGCTCCGTGCTAAGGAATTCTCCTGAGCACGTTCGACTAGAAGCACATTTTTGTTCAAATTACTTCCCACTTGTTAGTAGATTCCCCGCTTCCATCCATGCAGGCGACTGGTACTGTAAGCTAGAAAATCGTTAAAAATTGCTGTCTTATCTGGTTTGGTGCAGAATCTCTTCATTTTTCGTTTTATATTCACCCTGTTTCGGCGATTTGCAAGAAAAAAAACGGCTTTACCTTGCTTCTAAAGAGCGCTTAACGGCCTGCATTCGTAGTATACTCGAAAAATTTGAAAGAACAATATAGAAGAGCGATATAATTATGACCAAGGACGCTAAGCAGTTTTTTGTTAAAGGGGAGGAGAGGCAAAGAACTTTCGTATTCCGATGTTGGAGCATCCAAGAATTGCTTCATTTAGTTTAATTTCATGGCTAAAACAATGGCGAAACTTCATAAACACTTAGGCAGAAAAGTGCCACTTTTACATGAAGACAAAAATTAACATTTACCCCGCCACCTTCACAAAGCGGAGAACACTTGACAGTAGCGTGGATGCCCGTTACATATTTACAGACAGTGGTGTCATAATATCACAAAAACACAAAAAGAGGACTCACAGGAAGTCTGCATGCGCTGAGCGAGAGGCAAAAGGCGTGGCTGCCTTCGAGGCGCGCCTTGAAACGAAAATTAATATGACTGCTTTGGCTGATCAAAGTGGAGAACAATGTTTGAGCAAGTCCACGTCGCTGGTTTTATTCGTTTAAGCGCGTACGCACGTATGAGTGCTAAAAGCTAGCTTACGTACAAGCATCACGTCAGTGGACAGTGGAATATAGTTTCTTAACTGTTGCTGCCTGAGTTAACAGAATGTGGCTTTGTTAATGAATACGCTTCCGCTAAGCAATAACATGAAAACTACAGGAACACATTTCCATCTCAGTGTTTTCCATGGCGATGGCGTTAGTCCGAGGCCCCAATTGTGCAGTGTTGTTGACCTTGGAAGACTTCTTCTGCAATGCGGTTTTACCAGCTTCGAATATCCGGCGCAGTGGGAGCAGACAGATGCGAACAAAGCAGCCCAAAAGAAATCAGCGCTACTGCCACTCGTATCACGCAATACCATTTCCGCGCTCCTTGAAAAGGAACAGTATGCAGACGTGGGGCGCCTCGTGCGCCACAGTTAACAAGAAAAAAACTGATTTTCACCCCAGTGAGATGAAGGGCACCGCCCACTTTGATGTAAGGGTCAACAAATATGCCTTGGCACCAGGTGAAGCCGAGCCCATGGCCTTGCGAGTCGGACGGCAAAGACGTAATTGTTCGCGACAATCTAGGTGGCGCTGAAGGGATGGCCTACAGAGCCGGGTCAGCGCTGGAAGGATTCCGTGTGTGGGCGCGGCGTCAGCCGAGGCCGGAGATGACGCTGTCGATCCACTGCCGGTACTGGGCGAGTGAAACGTAGACGCCGGGAACTCCGGGCTGTCCGCAGCCGATGCCCCACGACACGAGCCCCACGGCCTTCCACAAGCCGTTGTACTCGCACACCAGGGGGCTGCCGCCGTCGCCCTGCGAGAGGAAGGAGCCACATTTATTCTCTCTGCTCTGCGGACGAGAAAACCAAAAGCACCCAAGAATGCACACAAAGCCAGCGTGCATCATTGAAGAACTCTTTGACCCTCATGTAAGGTCCGCTACAGAAGTGAGAGCTATACGCACTGGCCATACCTACAGTCAACCCGAGCACCGCAATGAAATAAAAACGACCGTTTGGGTGACGACCTGCCTTCGAGACTGCACAGTGCAGCTGTCCATTGACCGAATTCATGTGCTCGCGTGGGCGGCCTCTTAGCGCAGCATATCCAACAAACCGCGGGGAAGATATGGGGTTAATTGGAGGGACCTGGGAGAGGCCTTTGTCCTGCAGTGGGCGTGGTCAGGCTATTGATGACCGCACACTTCATGCTATCCTCGTTTTACCTTTTGAGCTCATACTTTTGTAATGGCTTATACCAATCGGCTATCCGAAGCCGAGCTCTCAATCCACGACACAGCACAAAATCAGTCTCGGTACTTAGGTTTTATATCCAAATCGCCCACTGAAGCGCGCTTTTCGGTTCGTGGAGCCAGGGAGAACGTGTGTCGAATCAGCGATTGGAATATGCCGTGCGTTTACCCGGCGCAGAAAATAGAACAATCAGTCGCTGACTATAGCTGAGAATAAACAAAGGCGCCCCAAAACCGTTACGTGTTTGTTTACAATGAGTGGGACAGACCGTTACGTGTTTGTTTACAATGAGTGGGACAGGAGCGGTTGCGTTTTCACATTTGAAGTATATGACGTAATGGTTGGGTGTGAGGGCAGGGTGATTCGTTTCCTGCTCAAGGTTTTGCTTACAAGGTTTGGATGAATAGGGATGGCAAAAGGAGCGTTATCCGGTTACTTGGTAGGGATAAGAACCGTCCTGCCAATCGATCTGGTCGTCAATTTCATGTGCGTGGCTCGCAAGCGCATTCGCAGCGTGTTTGTTGCTTTTGACATCACGGCATGTAGAACGGTGGGTCTAAAATTATGAAGAAATCTCGAGTAGTGCTGAGTAGTCTTGGAAAGGCACAACAGTTGTCGATAGACAGAGAAGCATTGGATGTCATTGAGCACATCGGTTCAGGGAAGGTAATTATTGCTAACCGAGACCGCGAGAGCGAAATAACTAGAAGAAGAGTGGGCTGGAGTGTATTCGCCGGTACTCGCGCGGGCCACGAAAAGCAGCTTAGCAGTATTCCTCCAGAGAAAAAAGTATACAACAGTTGCATCTTGCGAGTGCTCGCCTATGAGGCGGAAACGTGGAGGCTAAGAAAAAGAGTGGTAACTGAGTTGAGAAGAGCGCAGCTTGATGTGCAAAGGTAAACATGGGCCTAGCGTTAATAGAAAGGTAAAGAGCAGAGTGCATCAGGGAACAAGCGCGTCTGAATGATAGCCTGGTTGAAAATAAGAAAAGATGGGCATGGGCAGGGCATATATGCATGCGAAGGCCCGATGGCCCCTCAAATTCACGGAATGGATTCCGACTGAAGGTAAGAGTAGCAGGGGCGGCAGAAAGTTAGGTGGCGGATGAGATTAGGAAATTTGCAGAGATAAGGTGGCCGCAGCTGGCACAGGACAGGGCCCTTAATACGTCCTTTAGTGGGCGTATTCAGGTAAATGATGATGATGCCCTTTTATGCATGTGGACAATTTCTGAGTCTCACCGACGTAAATAATATAGAATCAAGTCGTGCGATCTTTTCGACAGTTCCTGGGAAGTTTGCGTTTGGCAGTCGGTATTTTACATTCATTAGGTGGGTCCAAAGCTTGTACGTGGGTGATGCGAAAGCGACAGCTCCAAAAACAATCGGGAAAGTGTTTCACTTATCCGATAGAATGTGCTGATGGACAACTTGGTTTGACTTAGTTCAAGCGTCCGGCGCCAACACGCACGTAAGGCGCACTAAAACTGACAGTTTATCTCTTGTGGCACTACAGCCAAGCAACAAACCTGAAAAAGTACAATCTTGCACAGAACGTGAGGACACGCGCAGTACCATCGCTGCTCATGAGCTGAACTCTAGTTATGCCAACTCCAAAATACATGCTGTCGAGACGAGATAAAAAATCGCAAGTGACCGCATAGGTCGTCCACGTCAAACGGAGTCATTGAAGGCAATGAGCCGTCTACGGAAAGCGTTTCCTTGCAGCACTGTACTGCGAAGTCCGCAGGGAAGCATGTGAACATAGATTTCACGTCAAATGAAACCATGGCGCCGTAGTCTTCAATCGATGTCTGCATTAGTTTTTCCACATAGTGGCGAGAGTCCTTAACGTAGGTCCTCATTTTTCACACTAGCGGACGAAAGACTTCGTGCAGATGACGGGACAGTTGGTACAGCGGTGAACGCCTGTAGTCCACGATTGGTCTCAGTGGCACACCTGGCTTATGCACTTCTGGAACTCCGTAGATCGCGGGAGCCGAGCTGTTGTGGCAAAGAAGCTTTTGTACAAGTATTTCTTCTCAGGAGGTACGTACTTGAACACTTCAGTCAACAGCTTCTGCAGTTCTGATTCAATTTTTTTTCGTTGGATCGCGGTTGAGTTTCATACAAGTGTCTGCATCCTCGACAAGTGCGGACATCTTCGTGATGTGATCGGAACGGTCCAAAACGACGGTGGCGTTGCCTTTGTCTACAGGTAAGATTGCGATTTCACTGTTCGTCTACAACTGTTAGATGGCTTTCTTTTCTGACAGCTATAGGGAGCCTGTTTTCGCCTGCGACAGTTTTTCAAGGGCTCCAATGGCACGGGAACGTGCCTGCTCTCGTTGTCTGGGCTCAACCTGTCGAAGAGCGTGTTCTACCGCACAGATCATTCTTGCAGGGTTCGGGGCAGCAGCGTTGAAGTTCAGTCCATGGCTCAGCAGGGAATGCCCAGCAGAATCTAGTCCACGCGAGGAAAAATCGCAGATGCCAGGACAGCCACGAGTACGGACGCTCCTCTGTAGGAGCAATGACAACTTGCCTTCTTGAGCAGGCATTCTCCTGTCTCTCGTCCTAGCGGCGACGCTGTTAGCGTGCAGCATAACTTCTGGGAAGGTGTCGGTCAGGTCACGATGGAGTGAATTCGTTGCGCAAAGAATACGTCCCCTTCAAATTGTTTGATCGTGGCTTTCTTTTCGGTGATCCGCGCTTGCAGCAGGAGTTTTTCGGCTTTGGCGGTGACGCCTTCAAAACGGTGCAGCCACGAGGTGCGATAACCTCAGAGACTTCGGAATGAGGCCCTGGGACTTGCAGCGCAGGTTGAACTGCAGGTGGTACTGAAAGGATGCTAGTCGTTAATTTTTGAAAATGAAAAGCCAAGAGCGCTCCGCTCACGCCTCCCGTCGTGGCCAAGAGCAGAAAAACGCAGAAGCCAAGCAAGCGAGCATTCCGTATGCTTCCGGGGTAAGCGAAGCACTTTCACGCATTTTCAAAGACTATGACTTGTGAAGTTGAAGTTTATTCCTCGCTCTCAGTGGTACAGGTATCACTGGAAGAGAGAGGACGCAGGGAAAACAGCTCCTTGAATGCAGCTTGAGAGGCACCCTACGCCCACATTTCCGAGCCAGCGTATTGCCTGTTTTTCACAAGACAGCTACAGGTTAGGCAGTCGAAACAAAAACTAAAGTATGAACACGAATTAAATGCAAAATTTCAACATTTAGCATCACAATCAAAACAAAAAGCAATATAAATACTCAAAACAAAAGCATCACATCATCCAAGTGTACAACATAAGCAGAATTTATCTGCGTTATAATCTTATTTACAGTTCAGAGAAAGTTCAAGCTAAACGTCTTCAAAAAGGTACAAAGTGGTTTTTAGGCTCTTCACTGTGATATCTCTTAGCGATATGTTGTTATTTTCTATAATGTTCAGGTATTTTGAAAGAATAGAAGACAATGATTGCATACCGTGTTTGGTGCGACAAAGAGGCAATGACCAAAGAAAATGAGAGCGCGTATCATTCACTGTTGAATAGCGAGATATTTTTAGAAGCGAGAGAGCGGTTTCATTGTTAGTAATAACCGCAGTTTTGTACATTGAGCGCAATCTGAAAGGAAACAAAGAAGTGATCTTTAGAATGCCAAATTTAATGAAGTATAGATGTGTGTCGGTATGGCACGATACGTTTGCTATTAGTATAATAGCCCGCTTTTGTGCTGTTATTAGTTTCGATATGTTGCGGTGGGTCGTCGTTCCCCAAACTGTGAGACAGTATGTTAGTGATGGGAGAAATAATGCTTGATAAATAAGGACCTTTCTTTACTTGAGACGGAAGTGTGTCCCTATGTTGGCAAATAATACCGCTGAAGCGATTTAGTTGTTTCCGGACATGATTGACCTGCTCGGCCCAGGTGAGACACTCTGAGAAGATTACTCCTAAACATTTTATGTTTGGCATGATTGCAATCGTTTTGCCTCCAAGTGAGAGGGTGAAGTTCGCGTGAGCAGTTTTGCTTCTTGTTCGGAATAAAACGGCCTTCTTATTATCAGAATTCACTTTCAGACTGTTATTTCTTCACAACTCGTGAAGGTATTTAGGAACTTATTGGCTCGCGAAAATAATCAGGCTTCTGTGCTACCTGACAATAGTGCTGTAATATGTGCCTTCCAGAAAGTTGAAATAACAGCTCGTCCGGGTCTAGATATCTCAACCGTCTAGATATCTCGAGGTACCCGGGCGTGGTGTACAAGATACCGTGTCAAGGCTGTAACACTGCTTACATTGGCGAAACCGGAAACTTCAGACGCAGACTGATGTCAGAATGACGTCACGAACGGCCGCTCCACATTTAATGGTTGGGCGGAACACAGCGTATCAATGCGATACACCATCGATGGGAAGAAGCATGAATCATTGCCACTGAGAAAAACTTACCATCGCGCCTTCTTTTAGAATCTGTTCATATACATAACACGAAGGATGCTCTAAACAGGACGCGTGGAAATCTTTCATAAAACTACAATTGTACGCTACGCAAATTTAACCGTACTTTAGCCGCCGTCGTTCCATGCGGCGCTCTATGTGATCAAGGGACCCGTATGGGCCCCGAAACGTCGTGCTTCCTTTAATCATAAATTTTGGCGAGTGTATGTTTATTTCTGCAATGTTGACTTCTCGCCAGACAGTATTCTGTCAAGCTCTTGACTAAACTTCAAGCTTGCTTCAACGGAGTTTTGCTCTTGTAGAAATCATGACGCGTCTTCTTTGCGCACATTAGAGAACCAGTCGTCGGCATACCGGTTAAAAGACCTTTGGCGTCGGAGTCCAGGTTTGCAGTAATATTCCTGCGTGTTTCGTTGACGAGGTTTTGGCTCGGGATTCAAGCGACATAGAAGCGCCCACCACTGTGCAGTGCGCTGTTGAATCATACGGAAAGTACAGAGGTGAGCAGGCTCGTCTAGAGCGGTGTGCTGCGGAGAAAATGATGTGGAGCTTATTGCAGCCGTTTTTCCGGGGCAAGCTTCTCTGTTGTTCGCATGCCGATTCGGCCGCGATGGAGTACAAGTCTGATCAGCGGAAGTCCGCACCTGCCGTAGAATTTCAGCTCATTTCCACCGCACAGCCCCGGTCGAGCGCTATAGACAAATCTGCGGAACTCTGTACGAGTTGCTCAGGAATGCCAAACGGAGCGCGGCTTGCTACACTGTTGGCTTTCTTCGAAGGTTCCTAGCCTGTTCGATCGGCTAGATCGACCGTGGCACTGACGTCCAAGGAAACCATTATTTCCACTGCCTCCAACTAGAGGTTATATGGATAAATCTAATTGGCTCGCAACTTACTGGTGCCGTGCGACGCATTATCCGCACAATTTATTCCATATACAATTTCACAGCTTCAAGAATACTCAGTGAATCGCATCTTTAACCGACAAGCAGGCGAACTATAACAAAACTTTACTTTTCAATGTTCGTTTCCGGCGCCTACGCTTCGTTGTTTATGTTCCTGGCGTAGCTATAATGCTTAGATCGTGTGTTTAACCAAACTCAGCTGGTCAGTAAAAGTTTAAAGCTAAAAAAATTGTGACGCCACTTAAGACTACTTACGTGCTTTGAAGGAGAAAACATTCGTTTTTAGATTACGTTCTTTCCTTCCTCGCTAATTACACACCTGCTCATTAACATACAGTCGTACGGCAACGCATGCGGTAGGGTCGCCTTTATTCGCCACGAAGCAAGGCTGTTTTATCGCCTATGGGTTGCGTGCTCGCCTCGCAATCTGGACGTCCTTCCCTAACCTTGGGAAGAATTTTTTATTGCTGATGACGACTGTGGGGATTTTGTGGAGTACTTTCTCTGGAGGCCGAGTTTCTCTGATGATGAGCCATTTTGCAGCTTTCGCCGTAAAACTGAAAACAGCTCGAAACTCCAACGCAAAGACCTAAGGGCGCAACAGAAACTAAATTGGAGTTTAGAGCTGTTCTCTGCTTTTCGCTGCCGTGACTCACTGTCTAGCCAGGTCAGCCACACTCACAGTAAAAGTTGCCTCTAGATTCCGCCGCACTGGCCCCGAAACCAGGGATACAGTTTCCATTTCTGATTTCGCCAAATAACGTTCTCGATTCTGGCCCCATGGAGTGCCCAAGGTAGCTGGATGCATGATATACAGGTTAGGGGTTGGCTGGGCGAGGAAGCATACGTGTGCCAGAATGGCGTGCGGAAGGCAGTGGTTTGTCGGAGTAGTGACCCTCGTTCCCTGGTGAATGATGCGTGTGGGAAGGAAAACGTGCAGTTTAGATGATGTTGCATTGCATTCAGTGGGCTGCTATAATCTTGTCACGTTACGTCGCATTCTTTTCGCTGGATATGCTTCGTGCTCGGACAGCACTCGCACGAGCCAGCGAGTTCGCTGCTTCGTTGCGGAAACATCCATAGGGCCTTGTAAGGATGATAGTGAATTCTTATGGCTCAAGGGTATCCGCGGCCAAAAGGCGCCGCAGCACAAGGTATTATCGTTTACTGGAGGTAGGTTCAAAGACCCATTTTTAGAGAATTTCGCCCTGAATAAGCCGAGGCACCAGGTAAGGAGAGGGTTGTGCCCATTATATCCCTTGTGGGCACCCGGTGGCACTGGGGATCGAACCCTGCACCTCCCGCATGTGATGTGGATACTCAAGCCACTAGGCCACCGCTGCGCTCTCAGAGCCTTGTATTAATAATGTTTTAACCTTGCAATCAAAGAATTTCGTAGTATCTTCTCACGTGCTTGTTTTATCCATGATATTACTGTAGAGTCTGGTGGGAAATGGAGTGCCTTCCACTGAAGTTACTGTATATACACGGTGTTTCACATCATGTGAACCAAAGATTTAAACGAAGCATTGCAACGCAGGTAGGGGAAACAACTACATACTTTCCCGCCTTGTTGCACTCCTCAAAGTATTTTTAAATTCCGCCTAAATCAAAAATAAGCTAAAATGAGTTACGCAAACTTTATATTACTTACTTTGATGTCAAGTTCGTTTCGTTAAGTGGTAATAGTAGAGACATAAGAAACAACCGATCCATTTTTTTATAAACACACTTTCTACGTGGACCTTTTTTTTCAGTATTTAAAGAAAACACAGCGCGAAAAACGTGGACAAGAGGGAACACACACGACAGGACGGGACCAGACAAAAGTCATGGTCCAACCTAATTAAAGAAACTGCATTTTGGCCGAGTCGGTACTGCATGCTTTATTGGAAATGACTGCGCACAAACAAGACATGCGTGTCCCTTTCATGTCCTGTCTTGTGAGTGCGCAACTCAACACCTTGGATGAGGGTAAGGAAGCACACTTAACAATACAACGAGGCCGGCTTTCCCGCACCAAAGCACGAATAGCCATACTTGATAGCCTAGGACTAGGCGTGAAGCTTCCACCACTAGATACCAAGACACAAATACGTAAGCGCATCGCTCAGGCAATACTCTATAGTCACGCCACTACCTAAGAATATGCATCCTGCAAGAAGTGAGAAGGAAAGCTAGGGCAAAGGCTCTGCACAGAACGCACAGCTAACATGAACAAGCGGTATATGTAGATGCAGCAGACTACTCACAGAAACAACGCCCGCAATAGCGGCAGTGGACACACAAGGCAGTCTGATAGAATCCGGCACTACTAAAACGAGATCCCCAGAAACGGAAGAAGAGGCAGGCTATCGCCCTTGCCGCTATTAATACCAACGCTCACAAGCGACTCTAAATTCACTAAACGCAGTTATGAGAGCGGCAGAATTTCTCAGACAGCAATGAACAAATTGGGTCTGTAGCACCCTCTCTTGGGCGGCGCCGACAACCCGGCTAGCGCGCGCCACCCTGCGAAGAGAATAAAGACGGCACCTGGTCGTGGCTCGTGCAGCCACGGGGGCAGTTCTATCGGCGGATTCAGTTGCACCCTAGTCGATTACAACAAGTTCAAAAGTTCACTAAGTTCAGAACTACACTCTTTGCCGAATTTGTCTCAGGAGAGCAGGGTGTTAGGCTTATGCTCTATTTTAGATCGGGTACGGAGGCAATCAGAGTTTACAGTGTGCGATAGCATAGGCACTTCTCTGAGCCCTTGGTGGAATGCAGAATGTTCAAAGGATTATAGGCGGCGCAAGGCAGCCTGGAAGAAACTTACCCATAATCAATGTCCCCGGAATTGGATTGATTATAAGTTTCTTGCAGCTACCTTCAAACGCACAGTCGCTAGGGCAAAAGAAAAATATGATGAAGAGAATTATGACCATCTATCAAAATCTAATAACAGACAAGCCTTGTTTCGCTTTCTGAGGTCAAAGAACAGGCTGCCACCGTCTCACAACATTCCCTCTAATGTGCTGACTCCAGTAGAGTTTGCCAGGTCATTAGAAGAAATTGGCAAAGGCTTGGAACACCGTTTTTCGGCTGCGCTCTCTCGCCCACAACTGCTTGGGAATCACTATGATGATTTCCTTAATGTCTCGGTTTCTGAGCTCTCCCAGGTGATAAATCGGTTACCTTCTGCAGCTCCTGGTCCTGACCGTGTCACCTCTGCGATGATTAAAATACTGTTCGACGAATCCCCCAATGCTATATTGGAGCTGGTAAATTACTCTATTAGAACCCCATGGATCCCGGATGTATGGCGTGTTTCCAAAATTATCCCGGTGCTTAAAAAGCCAGGCGAAGGGTTGGTCTTAGACAACTTTCGACCAATTTCATTGACATCGAATCTGGTGAAATTGGTTGAACGCGTGCTGTATGGACGAATCATGCCCATTATTACTGAAAAGGGACTACTTAACCCCTGTCAGATTGGTTTCAAGCCTGGGTGCTCTATATGGTGTGCGCATACTGACCTCGAAAGCCGTGTCCGACTAGCGCGCCGGCGTCGATAGTATGCTGCGCTGGTAACTCTAGACATCTCGAAAGCATATGACAGTGTCGAACATGGGCCTCTGATGTACAGACTACGGGCTCTGGGCTTGCCAAGTTATTTTGTGGAATGGGTGTCAGCTTTCCTGGCTGACAGAGAATTTTATTGTTGTCGACGCGGAGTTTCTACAAGGAAATTTCATCAATCTAGAGGTGTGCCTCAAGGTGCAGTTCTCTCCCCTGTTCTATTCAACCTCTTACTCAGTTCGATTCCGACTTCCCCTGACGTGACTACGTACGTGTATGCAGACAATATAGCTTTCTTTGCTGCTGCGAGTGATTTAAATTCTGTGTATATGGTTTTACAGTCATATTTAAATTCCCTTGACCGATG
Organism: Amblyomma americanum; assembly: GCF_052857255.1. Classification (NCBI taxonomy): domain Eukaryota; kingdom Metazoa; phylum Arthropoda; class Arachnida; order Ixodida; family Ixodidae; genus Amblyomma; species Amblyomma americanum. The sequence continues at coordinate 151,060,396 of NC_135504.1, forward strand.
GTTACCTGAATTACACTTAAGTCTTAATGTAAACAAGTGCCCTTTGTTACCTTTTCCGGTTACTCAACAGGTACACATTTCATTGTCTTATCGTCATCATGTCATTCCTCAGGTATGTTCCCTAAAGTATCTCGGGGTAACTTATGACTCCTCTCTCTCTTGGCGGTCACATATAGATCAGGTTGCTGCGAAAGGGATTCGGGCGGTAGGCCTTCTGCGAAGGATGAGTAGCCCTCGCTGCGGTATGCGCAGACATGCTCTTCTCCTGATTTACAAAATGTATATCCGGCCAATCTTGGAGTTTTCTGGAGCAGCTGCATACAAACTGCGCCCACTTCTGCTCTTAGAGCGAGAAGCTCTGCGCCTGTGTTTGGGTCTTCCTAAATACGTGGCAAACAATGTTTTGTATCTGGAAGCGCGGGTGCTGTCTCTTACTGCAAGGTTTCGCCCTTTGACAGTACAAACGTTTTTAAAGTTTTGCGACTCGGAGCAGCATGCATCCGAGTTGATCTTCCTAGGGCAGCGAGCGGAGTTCTTGGGTGTCGGATGGTCTCGCCTTCAAACTCCCCAAATCTGTTTCGTTGAATCTTTGCTTGGCCCCCTCAACGTGCGAATACCTGAAATTGTTCCGGTGCGGTCCATCCCCGCAACTGTGTCTATCATCTACGATGACATTTATCCATGTAATGTAAAATTACTGCCTTTCTCATGGTTAAATGGTATGTTGCAGGGTTATTTGTCGACCTTCAGCTCACATGTTGCAATTGCGACTGATGGCTCGGTGCGTGCAGAAAAGGTAGGTGTAGGTATTTACTCCCAGTCCCTTGACTGGTCTTTTTCTCTCCGTCTCCAAGATTTCACTCCTATCTATCTGGCTGAGTTTCTAGCAGTGGTTCTCGCTCTGCGCAAGGTACCAATTTCTTTATCAGCAGTAATAATAATTACGGACTCGTTATCTTTATGCACTTCTCTCTCGGCGTCCACTGAATCGCAGCTCTTTCGGATACTAAAATTCCTGATCCCTCCACACATCACAGCAATTCGATTTCTTTGGGTTCCTGGGCACAGGGGTCTTCTATTAAATGAATCAGCTGATGCTTTAGCGAAGGCAGCCCTGAGTGGACCGATTGTTGACCCGCTTCCAACAACTGCTTACATCACGGCGGCACGCTTTCGACGGTACACTGTAATGAACGAATTGGGCGCATCAGCGCTTACTTCCTTGGACGACTTCCAGCACCTACTGTTCCCTTGGAGAAGCTCAGTCTGGCGATCGCGCAATCTTGAAGTTTCCTTCACGAGGCTTCGTTGCCGGGTGCCGCAACTAAATTTTTACCTCTACAGGCCTGGTCTGGCGATCTCCCCATTGTGTCCGTATTGTGCGGAGCCGGAAACAATAGAGCACTTTCTTCTTTTTTGCCGTCGCTACTCATCGATAAGGAGGCGACTTTATAAGTTCCAATACATAATATCAGTTTGCGCCTGTCTTCTGCGGTTGTTCTGTCTCTTGGCGCTTCTATGCTTGGCCATACCAATGGGAATGTTTGCTCTGCCGTTCAAAATTATCTCCTAGAATCAAAACGTCTACCATCATGAGCTTTCGTCCTGCCCATCCCATTATCAGCTTCTGTATTTCGGTTTTTACAACCACTTATAGTAATCCCTACCCCTTCTTTGCCTAAATTTTAGTTTGTATAACCCCCCTAACCTCCTGCAACCACCTCGGCTACGGAAACTGTGCGATCCAAATTTTGGTAGGTCATCCCATGCTTGCCACATGCAACTGGTCATTTAAATAGTCACCGCCTGGTTATGGCCAATCCCCCTTGTGGTTATGTGCCATTGTGTGAGGTCAACAACAACAACAACAACATCTGTTCTGGTGTCGGCTCGTAGCAGTGGTCTCGTTTCTTTCGCTCCTGAGGCGTTAAGCCTACATTGGTGACCTAGGACGCGCAATTACCGATCACGCAACATCCACGCAGCAGGACGTCGCTGCAGGTCGCCTTCCACCTTTCTGGCCCCAGAACCCGCAAGTTTGGTTCCACCAGGTTGAGGCGCAATTTTGCCTAGCCCGCATCCCGTCGGAAACGACGCGCTACTACCATGTTGCCTCAAGCCTGCCTCCTGACGTTGCCGGTGAGCTCTCCGACGTTCTCTCCGCCCCCATGGGTGCTACACCATATCAGCACCTTAAAACCAAGGTGCTGGAGAGATTTATGCCGTCGGACCGCACCCGCCTCCAGCAGCTCCTAACCGGGGAAGACCTTGGCGAGCGGCGCCCCTCCCAGCTTCTGCGCCGCATGCAACAGCTTCTCGGGGAGCGCGACATCCCCAACCACTCAGCGTTGCTTCGAGAGCTTTTCCTCCAACGCCTTCCCCAGCCCATCCGCCTCGACCTTGGGGCGGCCGGTGACGTCAGCCTCGACCGCCTGGCTGAGCTCGCAGGTAACGTTCATGAGGCCACCTCCCCGTCCGTCACTGCTGTTTTGCCGCCAAGAGACCCAGCGATTTCGCGCCTTGAGGCCCGTCTCGAGGAACTTGCCGCCTCAGTCGCCGCACTCCGGAGCCGACCTCTGGAGACCCGTCCATCTCGTCTTGATCATCGTGCTCTTTCGCGCTCACGTCAAGCTCGTAGTCCCAGCCCTACATCTCTCTGCTGGTACCACAGGCGTTTTCGCCACCGCGCCACGAAGTGTACACCGCCCTGTTCGTGGCCGGGAAACGCCCGCCGGGATCACTAACGGCGGCGTGTGGTTCCCCCAGTCATTCGAGCCGCCTGTTCATGGTCACTGACAAGTTCTCCGGCACCCGGTTTCTTATCGACACGGGCGCGGAAATCAGCGTGGTTCCACCGACTAAGGCAGATCGTTCCAAGCCATCAGGACTGTCGCTCTGTGCTGCCAACGCCTCGTCTATGCCCACGTATGGGCTACGATCTCTCACCCTCGACTTCGGCCTACGCCGCACTTTTCGATGGGTCTTCGTCATCGCAGATGTGGTTCGCCCGATCATCGGCTCAGACTTCCTCTCCTACTTCTACTTAGACGTCAGCATGCGGCATCGTCGCCCTACCAACGGTCTGACTCATCTCTCCATCTCGGGAGTCTCGTCCAACCTTGCTCCCATGGGCATTCGTACGCTAATACCTTCCTCTCAGTTCTAAAAAGTGTTGGCAGATTTCCCGGAGCTCACTAAGCCATGCAACCTCACTCAGGTGCCTAAACATACTGTGACACACCACATCGTCACCCGGGGTCCACCCGCAGTTACTCGACCGCGCCGCTTGTTTGGAGACCGTCTAGCTACCGCCAAACGTGATGACTTTGACCACATGCTTTAGCTCGGCATTATACGCCCGTCGTCCAGCGCGTGGGCGTCTCCGCTGCATCTGGTGCCCAAGCGTGATCCCGGTGACTGGCGTCCCTGCGGCGACTATCGGGCGTTGAATGCCAACACTGTCCACGACAGCTATCCGCTGCCCCACATCCAAGACTTTACAGCGTGCCTCGCCGGCTGCGCCATTTTTAGCAAAGTTGACCTGGTTAAGGAGTATCACCAAATTCCCATTGAACCCGCCGACATACCTAAGACCGCCATCACGACGCCCTTTGGTTTGTTTGAGTACGTCCGGATGCCTTTTGGACTACGCAATTCGGCTCAAACCTTCCAGCGGTTCATGGCTGAGGTCACGCGGGGTCTACCGAGTGTATTCGCGTACCTTGACGATGTCCTCATCGCCAGCCCTACACCTCATGATCATGAGCAAGACCTACGTGCTTTGTTCAAGCGTCTATAGCACTACGGCCTGGTTGTGAATGCCTCCAAGTGTGTTTTCGGTGCATCAGAGCTCGAGTTTTTGGGCCATCACATATCCTCAGTGGGTATCCGCCCTCTCGCGTCCCACGTCCAGACCATCGAGAATTTTCCCCTGCCCACAACCCTGCGCCTCCTGCGACAATTCCTGGGGCTGGTGAATTTCTCCCGCCGCTTTATCCCGCACTGTGCAGAGCTACTTCGCCCGTTCACCGACCTCCTCCGGTCAACCGCAGGCCCGTCCTCCGCAATCTCTTGGTCATCAGAAGCCCAGGCCGCCTTTACTGCCGCGAAGCAAGCAGTCGCTAACGCCGTGCTTCTAGTCCATCCGCGCAACGACGCCCCTACAAGATTAATGGTGGATGCCTCCAGCGTGGCCATCGGAGCCGTCTTACAGCAGTACATTAATTCCGAGTGGAGACCATTGTCTTTTTACTCTCGGAAGCTACTTCCTGCTGAGACCCGCTACAGCGTCTTCGGTCGAGAGCTCCTAGCCATCTACTCCGCTATCCAGCACTTTCGGCATTTTGTAGAAGGATGCAAGTTTCACGTGCTAACCGATCATAAACCGCTGGCATATGTGTTCCGGACCAACTCATCGAAGTACGTGTCACGGGAACTCCGTCAGCTCGCTTATATCTCGGAGTTTACTACCGACATCCGGCATGTGAAAGGTGCAGCCAACACCGCCGCTGAAGCCCTCTCTCGTATAGTCGCGGTAGACGCTCCATCTTCCATCGTCGACTGGGCCGCATTCTCTTCTTCCCAGCAGAATGACGATGAGCTCGCTGCTTTTCGAGCGAACCCTCGTTCTCTCCGATTACGGCTTGTGCCCCATCGTTGCTCGCCTGAGCCCTTGTGGTGCGATGTTTCAACGGACTTTTCTCGCCCTTTTTTTCCGGCTTCACTACGTCGCCCTATCTTCCATTCTTTCCATGACATATGCCATCCAGGCATTCGGGCTACTCAGCGCCTTCTCACCCAGCGCTATGTTTGGCCCGGAATCAAAGCTGATGTGCGTGCTTGGACGCGCCGGTGCCTACCGCTATATGCTGACCATAGTCGACCGCTTCACTCGCTGGCCGGAGGCAGTCCCCATTCCTGACATCACCGCAGAGACTGTTTCGCGCGCTTTCACTTCTGCGTGGGTATCTCGATTTGGTTGTCCTGGCACTGTGACAACCGACCGTGGACGCCAGTTTGAGTCCTCCCTGTTTGCTTCCCTTAATAATATCCTCGGCGCCCGGCATTGCCGTACCACTGCATATCAACCGTGTGCTAACGGCATGGTGGAACGCCTTCACCGCCAGTTGAAGGCAGCCCTCTCTGCCCGCCTCAATTGCGCCTCCTGGGTCGACTCCTTGCCCCTTGTGCTGCTTGGTCTAGGGCCGTCATCCGAGAAGACTTACAGTGCTCAGCTGCAGAGCTCGTGTATGGAAGTGCTTTGCGTCTTCCAGGCGACTTCTTTACATCCCAGTAGCTTCCAGCCCAGCCCCAAGAATTCCTCCAACGCCTGCGGGACTGCGTTAAAGACCTCCGGCCTACTCCCCCACGGCCGTCCCGCCACCATACCATTTTCGTACACCCCGACCTGGCCACCTTGACCCACGTTTTTGTGCGTCGCGACGCTGTCCGAGCCCCACTCACATCGGCTTACGACGGACCTTTCCGCGTTCTCCGCCGCACCCCGAAAACCGCCACCATCCTCCAAAACGGCCGCGAAGAGACCGTCAGTCTAGACCGCCTTAAACCGGCTTACATGGAGACCGCCCTGGAACGACTCTCAGCGCCGCCTGACCTAGTGCTCGAGTGCCATCGCCGGCCCTCCGTCCGTTTCGACTTCCAGTCTAGGCGGGGGGGCCCTGTAGCACCCTCTCTTGTGCGGCGCCGACAACCCGGCTAGCGCGCGCCACCCTGCGAGGAGAATAAAGACGGCACCTGGTCGTGGCTCGTGCAGCCACGGGGGCAGTTCTTTTCTGGTGTCGGCTCGTAGCAGTGGTCTCGTTTCTTTCGCTCCTGAGGCGTTAAGCCTACAGGTCAAACAAAAAACTTCGCCAGAAATATTGAGTTGATATGGGTCCCGGCTCACTCGGGGAGCCCCGGTAACGAAGTGGCACACATCAAAGCTCCAGTATTTGTCAGCCGAGTAGGGGACGGTAGTTACTGAGAGTTTCTCGAAGGAGGATCTTCCCCCCATCGAGACAAAACCTTAAATAAGTAGCAGGAGACAACCTGGAGGCGACTAGACGCGATCTTTAATGGCTCGTTACTTACTCTAAAATTCCACCTTGGTGATTACGAACAGGAATTTACACTATGCGGACAAATAGCCACTTACGCTCACATATTGTGGAACCTTAAAGTGGAGCCGCCACCAGAATCTCTAATGCAAGTTCTTACGCTTGAGCAATGGGAGGCAGCGTTGGTCAGCTCAGACCTCGGCGTTCTAACCTGGGCCATTGATTGGACTACTCAGGTCGCTGTCAGCCGTGGGCTGATAGAAAGGGCAGGTGAGCACGCGCGCTCACTGAAAGACCTAAGTGGTGCGTATCTTCCTCAGCACTGCACTGAGTGTTCTGACTGCCAACCACGGTGTCATGAGATAAAGATTTTGGGCAAAAGCAAAGATACTAGGGCAAGGGAACTACTGGAGGCATTTCATATAAGGAAGAGAGGCGTATATTGTTTTAGCGATACGTCTGTGAATTTATACAAATCGGAGATGGCATATCTTGAACGGTTCTGTTGATAGTGGTGTATGTGACCTGGTGTCTGCACGTGATCGGGGTTTTTTTGTTCCTTATATTTGCTGCGCTACCGGTGAATAAAGTTAGATGAAGTTTAGCGCTAGTCCTGTGTGCCTCTGTCTTGTGTTCGTCTTGGTCGCGCTACAGTTCTTTTGTTACTGATAGACACCTAGCGCAGATTTTCGGCATTATATCTTCAGACGAAATAAATGTTTAGCAATCCAATCCAACTGATAGAACATTACATTGAGTATGAGCTATCAATAAATAATAGTGCGAACTTTCATCACAATTGTAAAGACTGCGAGAAAAAATTGTTCCATGTGAAATTCAGAAACAGACGTCGTCATGCGGTGGAACACGAGCTTCTTGAAGCGTTTTTTGTCCCCAAAAAAAAGCTTACGAGCGCATCACCGGCACGTCAGTGTGCCTGAAACAAAAAGAACCTTTTTTCTTGGTATCATGTAGATGTTTATTTTTTTGATGAATGATTTCAGGAATATATACACGTACGCGCGTTCTTTCCGAATAAAACGGCCTGAGTTGGCGCTTGTCCCGTCTGCCTTAAGTGCTCTTTCTAGCGCTGTGAATTAATCCGTCTTAATCATTAACTAACGAGTCTCCAAAGAAAGCGAAGCTTTCGGTGAATTTAGCGTCTTACGCAACAAGATAAACGGTGCCATTTACTCCTTGTTATCTGCTTCCTTCGTACAATTAGCCGTATCCGCATTTCCTCAGTGCCCACCACGCACCATCACTGGTTGAAATTAGCAAAAGTTCATCATTCGCAGCAAGACATCTTGGGCCAGTTTCCTGACTGCTGCACGGAACTTCGCGAGGACTAGCCTGGACGAAAATGAGGCTCATTGTGACAAACAGTGCAGAGGACGAAAGGCGAAAAAAAAAATCGGTGTTCACTCTCAACTATGACATTATTCGCAGAACCTTACGTTTAACTCCGAAGAACCACATGATATAAGGCATTTCATGTTGCCACACAAAATAACAAAAACCAAAGATAAAAAAGCCAGAGAAAAGTGACCTGTAATCTAGCAGACCTGTGAAAGGTACGGTTTTAATTGTTATTGTCTACGATGCTGCGAATCTTTTACGTTATTTACTTTTTAAACGCAAGCTTTTGCGAATAGTACTTTAGTCAGCGCCCTTCCTTTGTCTTTTAATTCCCCCGCAGTCTGCGCTGTTCGCCACTGTAAATCGTTACCAACTCTTTCAACTGACTGCACTGAGCAGACGAGGGAAGAGAAAAGAGGGGCTCGTTCTGACATTCATGACGGAAGCCAAGTCTTGGAAACCAAGGAGCGAAGGGATTTTTTTTAAATAGGGGGTGTTGAAAAACGGGATTAATAGGGTAATTATTTATAGCTAATTCTTCCGGTGGGATCCGAACCCACGACCTCCGAATTCCACCGGCAGCATGTGGTTGTTTTTTGTTTTAGAAATAAGCTATAATTAATTATCCTATAAGTCTCCGATTTCCTCCCAATCCTCCATAAAGACAGCAGTAAAATTCCAATAAGGAAAGGTGTCAGACAGGGAGACATGATCTAGCCAATGTTATTCAACGCTTGTTTAGAGGAGGTATTCAGACCTTTAAATTCGGAATACTTGGGGATGAGAGTTAATGGAAATACCTTAATAATTTGCGGTTTGCTGATGACATTGTCTTGCTAAGTCAATGAGGGGATGAATTCCAAAACATGATCAACGAGTTAGACAAGCACAGTTCTGTGGGTCTTGAAATTAATATATGTAGAAAACCAAAGTAATTTTGAACATTGTGGGAAGGGAACACCATTTAACAATCGGTGGCGAGGTGCTGGTAGTGGTAAGGGAATTCGTCTACTTAGGACAGGTAGTGGCCGCTGATCCGAATCACGAGAGGGAAATAACTAGAAGAAAAATGGGGTGTAGCACATCGGGCAGTTTCTCTCAGATTATGAATGGCGGTTTACCAATATCAATATCTCTCAAAAGTATATAACAGCCGTATCTTAGCGGTGCTCGCATATGGAGCAGAAATGTGGAGGATAACGAAAATGGATCAACTTAAACTGAGGACCACGCAATGAGCAATCGAAAGAAATGTGATGGTGTAACTTTAAGAGACAGGAAGAGGGCAGAGTGGGTGAGGGAAAATACGCTGGTTAATGATATCCTAGTCCAAATCAAGAGAAAGAAATGGTCGTTCGTGGGCAGGCCATGTCATGCTAAGGCATGATAACCGATGGTCTTCAGGTGTAACGGAATGGATTTCAAGAGAAGGCTAGCGCAGCAGGAGCCGGCAGAAAGTTAGATGGGCGGATGGGGTGGCCGCAGCTGGCACAGGACAAGGTTAACTGGGGAGATATGGGAGCGACTTTTGGTCTGGAGAGGGCGTGGTCAGGCTGATTATGGTGATCTCCACACCATTATATTAAACAAAAAAAACATCCCCTGTGCTCCTTGATTTCGTTGACTGTAGCCTTCCGTCCACTAACTGTAATGCGCCGCCTGCGCTTGCTCCGGGCTCCGTTTCCACGCAGTTTTAGTTTGGCGCATAACAGAGGCCTGGCCTCACTCTCACTGAAGCGGGACAGCTCTGCGGAGATCAGAGAAACGGGGCAGAAGAAGGCTTACTGCCCACAAGGGACACGCGTACCGTGCAGGCGTCCTTGCCGGGCTCTCCTCCGGCGCACACGAAGCCCGGGTGGAGCTGGTAGTATGGCCCCAAGCGCGTTCTCTTCAGCCGCTGCTCGCACTCGCCGTGGCTCACCACGGGCACGTCCACTTTCTTCAGGATGTGCTGGTACTCGCCCTGGTTTCCTGCGCACGGCAAATGCTCGCTCGACATCCCTGATGCCTTTCGCGCACGGCGAAAATAGAGCGCTTAACTGCTGACGCTGGCAGGCCGCCTTTGAATTGAGGATCAGTATTTCATCTAGAGCGAGTGGGTAATTGCGTAAGTTAAACAAAGGCAGCGGAACTTGACAAGGACAAAAAAGACACGCATACGCAATGCAGGCCAGGCGCTGGCTACCTACTCTTTATGGTTGCTTTTTGGACAATTTGTAAGATGACTGAGTGGCAATGATGGCATCTTGTATACCTGTTATGTGTAACGGACAGGGCTAATTGGAGAGACATGGGGAGACTTTTGCCCTGCAGTGGGCGTTGTCAGGCTGATGATGATGATGGCAGCGTTGGTACTCAACGCTCTCCCTGTCCAGTGTTTGCCTTTATTGTCCTTGTTAAGTTTTCGCTAAACGTAGTTCCAAGGGCGATCTCACTCTGGCAATCTCAGTCTGGCGATTTCACTTGGCATTCATAGTGAATCAGCGCGGGAAGAGGAACACACGAAGAAGAGACACGTAACAGAAGCGCTGACTAGCATCTGTTTTTTTTTTTTATGCGAAGGCTCCTTATATGTTTCTGTTTCCAGAACAAGCACAAGAAACAACAAACTTAAAAAGAAGAAAAACTGATGCTACTCATCTTATACCGCATGGTAAATATTGAAAAGTGTAACGATGGGCATCTTTGATTACAATGATGAAACAGAATTCATCGCAAGATGTAATGTTTCCTTGAGGGCTTCTTAGAGATCGTGTCTTTTTACCTCCAGTCGACAGTAATTGAATGGCATGTGAAAGGTCGTTTTTGCAAAATGATGGTGTATGTATCCGTTTAAAGTAGCACCGGTGCCTTCCAACACCTTCCTCACCCGGGTAGACAGAATAATTTATAGTATTTGTGGAGGGTTATTTTTAAGATGTTTTCGCTATCTTGTTTTCTCTTAAGGGGGACATCACGCGAAGGCTAGTAGACGTATCGAACGTTTTTAAAGCAAGCGCGCTAGGACTTTGACGACGGAACTGCCGAAAGACGAGGTATACTCCAATTTCTAGACTTCAGCTACACCTAGAAGCGCACCATGTGTGCTGGTTATATTTTCCTCGTTCCTCCAAGTCTGTCCTGAACTCTAAGTTGGGCCACATAAAACTGGTAAGAAATGGCATTATTTTCTCATGCATAAAATCAGCCATTAGCAATTCATGTGAAAAGGGAGTCAATGGAAGTGTGATGTGTAGGCTGCTGGATTGAATCGAGTGGCGACCTCTCGCATTTGATTTCTCGGGCGTGCGATAAACTTGCATGCTTGAAGAGAGGTGATAAGCCAAGACCAGGAAAAAAGAAGTTTGTGATAGCGCCAAAAACACACGGTATTGTGCACAGTTTAAAGAATATGGCTGGGAGACACAGCGTTGACGCGGTCTATTCAGCACCGAGTAAACTTCACAGCGTGTGCATTCAAGTGGAATGAAAAGCTTGAATGAATATTGGCTTTTTCTTCGTCTTTAAGGTTGGTCTTTGTTGCATTTTTTTCCTCGAAAGGAAAACTTATGAGGAGTGTTTCTCTGAATAAAAAAATGAATTGCGAGTCAGCACGTGCCTTTTCTTCGTGTGTTGTGTCTGCTTGCGCTGTTTCACCACGAATCGCTACCGACTGGCCAGCTTTAATTGACTTGGCATTGGCGCTTTGAACCCGCAACGCTTTCCTGCAAGAAATGTATGACGGCTACAGAAGCTGTGCTTAGCTCGTGTTCCTCATAAAGGTGCGGTCTGATAGAATTCGTGTTCAAAAGTGTCACCGCTGCTGCTGCTGCTGCTGCGACCAACTAACTTTATGCTCAATAGTCAATGGTAGTTTCACGAATGTACGTGTGCTGTCAGTAATAACGTGCTTTGAGCCCCAGTTCAATAAACATGCAGCAGTGACTTTATCTTGGGAGTATTAAGCATCTCATTTCTCGTGCTGAAGCGGAAGAGGAAGAACACAGTTATGTAGTGTGTTATCCACTGTGTGTAAGAGAACGTGAGAAAGTTTGTTTAACAGTACCTCTTGCTGGGCTAGTTGGTGTAACATTGTGTAACAAAAGTAAAAGCAGGGCTAATTATGACACAGACCACACAGAAAGACCAGACAGGACCAGACAGGGCGGGCGCTGTCCAGTCTGGTCTTTCTGTGTGGTTTGTGTCAAAATTAGCGCTGTTTTTACTTTTGTTACAGAACGTGAGAAACAAAGCCAAAACACGACGCTCACCCCGGACAAACAAGGAGGCCAGTACGGACAAGCTGTGCCTATCTTCTGGTTTTCCTCCGCCGTGCCACACATAGCTGGTTAGAGGGGGAGAGATTGCGTGTGTCTTTTTTATTTAAAAGCGGCGATCAAGCCGTCAGTTTATTTATTACTTTCGACAGATTAACCTAAAATATGACCAACGCGACAGGCTCTCGACGATCATGGCAAAGAAAAGACTGCCAAAAAAGGAAGAAAGTAGTGCTTCTCGCACCGCGATTTTGACGACATAGACACGTACCTGCCCTGCTCTGTCTGCTATAGCAACCTCCGCAATGTTTGCTCTCCAGTAGGCGGGCACATCTTGTCAGCGCGTGTGTCACGAGGACAAGTTTGCAAATCTCTGCAAAGACTGTCTGCGTGCTTGAAGAAGCTGTCTACAACGGTGACCCCGGCAAATGCGGTGAGAAGAAGTACTGCTTGCTTTTGGGCTGGTTGGCTCATAACAAATTTAAATGGCGCAAGGAAGCGAACGCACGAACACAGAAAGATAGAAAGAGCGCCTACTACTAACAAATGAGTTTAGTGGGAAAACACCACCTTTTATATGCCAGTACACTATCATTATCAGTGCATTGTCACAGCCAGAACACGCCAACAAGTAACAAATAAAAATGTACAGAATCAAGATCATATTATAAACGCCAGTGCGTTACTAAGGTATAAAAAATAGGAAGCACGCTAACATGACCGAATAGCATGATCTCCACATGACCATATAAAAAATCCAGTTCCCGGCCACTCAGTTTAACCGGAGAAGTGCTTATGCACGTGGACCGACCTTTCTTTATGCGAAATGCCTCGATTATTTCAATTTCCACTAGCGCTCTGCCTTTGCCAATAAACTTTGCCCCTTCCGATACTGGTTCACATTCTTCACAATTTGTGCAGTGATCAGGGAGGCTCTCACTTTCATCGCTTTTCATTGTGCGTTTGTGCTCAATCGCTCTCTCATTGAAACGACGGCCGGTCCGTGCTTTGCTATACAGAAAATCAAACTCGCTTCGAGCGGTGATCTACTAAGCAAGCAGAGAGATAAGAGGCCTGCGGCGGTGATTCCCTAATTGTATAAAATAGCGCGCATCAAGAAGACAGGCGGTCGTTACGGGGTGAATGTGATGTTTTGGGCACCATGTAAGCTTGCAAAGATTTTCAACAAACGGCCTCCAAGGTGCGCTATCAAGCATAAGCTGCAGTATACTGAATGCGGGTCTGAAGTCGTATACGAGGCATCGCTGAAGTTTGGGCGTGTCTACATTGGCCAGACTGGCCGTTGTTTCGACGAGAGAGCGAACGAGCACAAACGGACAAGAAAAAACAATGGAAGTGGGAGCCTTCCTGATCACTGCAGAGATTGTAAAGACAGCCAACCTGCGCTGGAAGGAGCAAAGTTTATTGGCAAAAGCAGAGAACTAGTTTACAGGGAAGTTATCGAGGCGTTTCACATAGGGAAAGGTGGGTACACGCGCATAACCACTTCGTCGGTTACACCGACCGGCCGGGAACTGAATTTTTTACATTGTCGTGTGTAGATCATGCTATTCTCTCATGTTATTGTGTTGTTTAATTTTATTTCATGCGTTGTTCTGTGAGTAGCAATTTACTGGCTTTGATGCATAAATATGATCTTGTTTCTGTACATTTTTTTTCATGTTTGCTAGTTATGGCTGTGAAAATGCACTGAAAAATGATAACGTACAGGCGCATAAAGGTGGTGGTGTCTTCCGCAAGAACCTCACTTAGTAGTTGGCACTCCTTCTATCTATCTGTCCTCCTGCGTTCAATCCTTTGCTCCCTTCAAATTTATGGCGGTAGGAAGGAATGAAGCAACGCCGAACCTGTACTCAGGTCTGCCATCAGGAGAGGTTTGTGATCACTTCTCCTTGCCCCTAATCCCGCGCAACGGTGGCCGTAGCGCTGCTTGCGAAATCAGTTTCTTTGGCGCATACTGCCTCTGCTCACCGAAGGCGTCCTTCCCCCACCCGGTGACCCAGCAGCGGTGTCCCTCGAAGCTCTCCCGGGGCTCGGGCAGGCAGGCGGCGCCGATGTGCGGCATATTGAGGTCGACGGGGGAGTCAAGGCGGATGAGGGCCAGGTCGTTGTTGAGGTTCCCTGGGAAGAACTCCGGGTGGATGACCACCTGAGCCGCCTGCTTCTCCACGTGTGCGTAGAACTCGTCGTCCCTGTTCACGTCCCACTCGCCCAGGCGGATCTTGATGTCCTGCGGACGAAGGCTGAACAGAGCCATGCAGGGTCAGGTGGCGCCTTCGTTTCTTTTTAAGGCGCTGCGGCACTAATTAGCTCAGTCTCGTCTAAAAGGGTTCCCGTAGTGAAACGTTCCATAGGACGGTTGCCGTAATTCAATACGTTTTCCGTATGACTCGTATGAAAACAATGTGGAACATGCAAAGTGTACACGGGCAACGTATATCGAGAAGCCAGAATTCCCGTGGACTCCGTATTACGTCATGCGCATCATATGAAAATCACCCAGAAACTGCTCGAAAAGGATAAAGAAATTATACCGAAAATGTATGAGAGCAATGCATTATCGGTAAATTGTCCACATCAGGCGCGCTCCGTTTCCCAATACTTAATCATCATCGTCATCAGCATATCTACGCCCACTGAGGGGCAAAGGCCTCTCCCGTGGCTCTCCAATTAGCCCTGTTCGTTGCCATCTGCGGCCACCGCTGCTCCGCCAACGTCTTACTCTCATGCGCCCACCTAATTTTCTGCCGCCTCCTGATAATACGCTTCCCTTCCCTCGGAATACATTTTCAGTTACCCTTAAGGTCCATACGTTATCTTCCCTTCGCATTATTTACCAAGCCTCTTGATTTCCGCTAGGACGTCATGAACCCCTGTTCGTATCCTGACCCACTCTGCTCTCTTCTCGTCTCTTACGTTACACCAATCATTTTGCGGTTGCTCGCTGCGTTTTTCTTAACTTAAGCTCAACGATTTTCGTTAGCCTCCACGTTCATGCCCCAAAAGTGAGTACCGGTATGATACAGAGCTCTGGTACACAGGGTACTTCACCTAAGAGTTTCCACAATTTTTAAAAGTAGACTTTTTCAGTTAGAAGACCGCTACTACTACTCCCTGCTGCTCCTAGAGCCGATGCCGTGGTCGCCTACTGCCTGGTCGGCAGCCTGCTTCTTGCAGACCTTGGCAGCGAATTCACTCATCAATAAAGTGCACTTTGTTTTTACTTTACTCATTGCTGGTTCCACCTCTTCATCGAAGCTTTCGACGATCTGGTCATCCTGGCAGGTTCCACATGAGGAACTTTACTGAGGTAACCGCAGATTAGATAAAAAGCTGGTTAAAACTTAATAACCCAACAAAAGACGCACGGACACGATCCTTGGAAGAAGACCACATTATGCCTTTTGCTGACTTGCTCGGAAACGTGCAGAGAGAGGAAACAGGGCGAGGCTGCGGGAAATGTGAAAGTGAATTTTTCTGAAAACACACAAGCGCGCGTCGTACAACTAAGGAAGTCTACGTAACTATGCTGGGAAATGTGTACCAGGCCAGCCCAGTGGCTATGGCCCTGATTAGGGGGAGCAAGAAAGTGCCTGTCACACCGGCGGGTAACAAAATGGCGGCCACAATGCCTCCGCTGCCATCTACTGCAGATGACCGTCTACTCAAAATGCCCGTGCATTGTTTTCACTCAGACCACCAAAAATTCTTAAACGACCTTTACAACAAAACTATTCACTGCTCTTCCAGCTATGCTGACTGACACGCATACCAGATTCGAAGGCCTACTTGATCAATAACTAATGAGCAATGATTTATAGGTTTCCATTGCCTTCACTGAACTTTAAAGGGAAGTTCAATGCGAAACAACGTCACTTGGCTCCGAGACAAGCTGCTGGCGCCGGAGCCCCACCCGCCAGTATGGCCCCTTGCCTGTTTATTTCGAGTAACAGATATTTTGCCTTTGCCTACGCTAGGTGTTGCAGTAGTAGTTTATGACCTTGACCTTAGCACGGTTGCGTATTAGTGCGCATTCTGACTTGGCGGAGTATGTTCTCTTGAGAGCAGTGCCGCAGCGCGCCATCATCAGCTTTCCGCCGCTCTACGCCGGACAGAGATGGGCGCCGTTGTACGCTGTGTGCTGACCAGGAGAATTCAGTCTGCACATGAATGGTTTGGACCCTTCCGGAACCGGACCCGTCTTTGGATCTTTTACCCGCTTTGGCAAACATTGCAACTACGATCACCGAGTGAACTTACTTGCCGAACCTGTTCATGCAAAAAAGCATGCGCCAAATGTCCGCGGCATCGATGGCAACTAGCGCACCCAGCTCATCAAACGCGCGCGCGCCTTCCTCAACGCGGCGCCGTCATGGAAGAGCGACTCTAAAAGCACCCATAGTGTACTGTCTGGATGTTCTTGCCGCGGCATGTGCTGTCAGGTTGCTGGAACATAACCACAAATTCGGCACAAGCGCATTTTCAAAGCGAATTTCTTTATGAATGATAATTTTTGGCGTATCTTAAGAATGCACAATAGCACTCAGTACCGGTATTCCCTCGGAAGCTTGCAGTTTTATGCTAAGCATTGCAAAAACGAACCACATTGGCATTTTATGGCGATCTTAACTACCTGGTCGGAGAATTGCACGAAATTTAAACGCAAGATCTACCTGCGCGTTAAAAGATTAGACCATTCCAATCACTATGTTCGTAACAGTCTCCTACAGTATTCCACAGTTTACTGACAATGAAAAGTGATGTGCAAGAACTCTTGACTTGATTTTTTTTTTTTTTGCACGGGCGAAGTCGCATGGCCCGCCATCTAGCTCGCAAACCATTCGAGTTATGAGGAAAGGACGCCCCTAGGTCAAGCCGGAACACTGCACGAGTGCTCGCTCAATTGCATTATCTTTGGATGTCGCACTCAGTTTACTGAGGGGGAAAAATGCATCAGAGAGAAAGCTGCATTTAGCAGCACGAAGAGCTTTCTCAACAAGTTAAGAACCAAATATTTGCGTTGTTGATTGGTGGCGCTACTATTGTAAAAGCCATAAGTCATTGTCGTTTCTTTCTCTGCTGTAAGCGGAAACTTGGTGTGAAATATTGTGCATGAAAACCAATTTTTCAATGAAAAAAATGCACTTCGGTAGATAGCACACACCCAAAGCCCGAGAACAGTAGGTAACTAACGGCAGCAGTCAAATGGGAAATGCTTTGGCGGTGTCGGCTTCTCTGCAATGTATGGATGCTTTGGAGGAATCTGGCGAAAAGTAGCGCGAGCCGCGCATGGACAGCGAACACGCAACCTTGGCTTTAATAGGTAACTTATGCAAGCGGTCCTCCGTTATTGGGTTTTATTCTCTCCTGAATAGGGGAGAAAAATCGGGCGACATTTTTTTAAATCGAAGTCGGGTACAAATCTGGTTATTTATTAAGCACACCTCCGTAAGTGAAATTTTTTCGGGTGATTTTTTTTTTTTGCGGCTAAAGTGAGTTCTCCGTAAGCACTCGTTTTTGCGCATCGCACGAAATGCTCTGTTTCTCTACCATTTTTTATGGAGAAATATGGAAATGGCAGGCTGCACTGAAGACGGTTTACCAAATCAGCTTTTTTCTCATTTATTAGAATTATTCCGCCCTGAGAATTAAAATATCTCGTCCCGAGCATGCCCAGGCCTACCTCTCACCCCCCCCTCCCCCCCTCTCCCCGATTCCTTCTCTTTTTTGTTTCATTGCGCAAATAGGACCTTCGCATATATGCCCTGTTTGTACAGTGCGAATTAAAACTCGGTTGGAAGGGACAGCAACCCTTGTAAACGCAAAAGTGGGCGTCCTTGGTGAGGAGCTTGCATGATGAAATCACGCCCACCTCAGTTATCAGCAGCGCTGCTTAGGCGTTCCGCTTCTGAAGCGTACTTTTTAAACCTATCCTCGAATCCGCTGCTTCACGCGGCCGCTCTGCACGCACGCGTCCTCTTCCTCGAGCTTCACTGTTTGAGAACAAGCTTCTGCTGTGCATGCGCAGTTCATGTAAGCGATGTCAAGCAAATGCTTGCCACCTGCAGTTGGCACCTCGTGGTCTGCGCCCGCATCCATGTGTTTTCAGCAATTTTGCAAGAAGAATTTCGTTCGCTCCCCAGAGGGCGCCACATGAAGCCGCACCATGGAAAAGACTCCTCTAAAGAGGCTTAAAATAATCGGTTAGCTGAAAACAGTGCCCTGGAATAATCAGATTAAACCCGCTGAATTTCGCTCGGCACTCACTTCTTGAGGCAGTGCGCAGCCGTGGCGACCCACTGGCTGGCGACGAGGGTCCCGCCGCACACGTACAGGCTCTCCTGGGGCGCCAGCTTCTTCATGATGCCCACCTGCACGGGGAGTGCAGTAAGCCGGCTGATCGTCGACGGGAGGGACACACAGTTAGCGTTGAAAGCTACTACGGCACTGCAGCAGAAATTTCTCCCCGAGGGACGGTGTAAGCCGCCGAGCTCATCTGGGAAAGATATCTGCACCGAGGCATGACAGGTGTCGCTGCCACCGTTCTCGTTGTTTTTTTTTTTGCTCTATATTTTGGCGTGTTACGCCGCCGATCCTGTGGCTGTCCCTATATCGTTCACTTTCCGAAATCATTGTGATTCCATGATAATATCATGAATGAAAGGTCTTATGGTGTTTGATAACGCAAGTTGGGCGAGTTCGGGATCAACTGTAGGGCGAGGAAAAACGACGGTCAGACAGGAAGACAGGACAGACGCCTCAAACGGCATTCAACTGGCGGCATTTTTCGCAGAAAAGGCGCAAGAAATTGGTGTGCGTTTCAGTACTCTTGAGTTTGAGCATTAGGCTTGGCAGCACTTGGTGACACGTTACCCACAGAAACATCGCACACCATCGGATGTGCAGGATCCCGATGTGGCTAACCTTCACATCATCATCATCATCATCATCATCATCATGAGTCTTACTGCACCCACTGCAGGGCAAATGCCTCTCCCATGTCTGTCCAATCAACCCAGTCCTTTGCCAGCTGCATCCACCGCATCCCCGCAAACTTATTAATCTCATCCGCCCACCTAACCATCTGCCGCTCCATGCTACGCCTGCCTTCAGTTGGAATCCACTTCGTTACCCTTCGTGACCAGCGGTTATCTTGCCTGTGCATTACATACCCTGCCCAAGCAAATTTCCTCCTCTTGATTTCGACTAGGATGTCATTAACCCACGTTTGTTCCCTCACCCATTGTGCCCGCAGTGAATGTGACCGGTTTTTGTGTCCCCTGCTCCGTCCATCGTCCGTTTTTTGCGCTTCCTTCTTCACAACGATCTCTTAACATCACACCTAACATCTTTCTTTTCATAGCTCGCTGCGTTGTCCTTAACTTAAGCTGAAACCTTTTCGTTAGCCTCCATGCTTCTACCCCATAGGTCAGTGCCGGTGAGATACAGCTGCTTTATACTTTTCTCTTGAGGGATATTGGTAAACTGCCATTCACGACCTGAGAGAACCTGCCATATGCGCTCCACCATGTTCTTATTCTTCTAGTTATTTCCCTCTCATGTTCCGGATGAACGGCCACTACCTGCGCTAAGTAGACGTACTCCCATAACACTTCCTGCACCCCACTACCAATTGTGTTTCCTTGCGAGACTGTTGAACATTACTTTGGTTTTATGCATGTTAATTTTTATACCAACCGCTCTGCTCTGCCTGTCTTGCTCATTGATCATGCTTTGCAGTTCATCTTTTGAGTGAATTAGCAAGGCAATGTCTTCAGCGAATCGCAAATTACTTAGCTACTTAGCTGTTCTCGATTAACTCTTATCCCCAACTGGTCCAATCATATGATGGCCACATCATGGCTTATGTTTTTTTTTTTTATGAGAGTGCGAGAGCTTCTCTAAATACGGCACCACGACAACTTTGCTGAATACCTTTCCCTCATGTGGTTTCTCCGGGCATCCTGCGTATCCGGCCTACTTTTCGGGAGCATGTCTATCAATTATCGTTCATGAAATACTACTCGACCATTCACCGTACCTACAATGTCCCTTTATGTTGTCTGATCATTTAGGAATTCGTTATTTTGTTTCAACTTTCCTGGCCTTCATTGCACCAGGCTGCGAGCGTGCATTTGACAAAATAAGCTGCACCCTTCCACTGCTTGCTGCAAAGAAGCCAAGCGTCCCTCTCTCCTCCATTACTATAGATAGATGAAAGCAAATAGTTTTTATTGTCTTAATAGCACCTGTCGTGGCTGTGATTTTGCATTCACCACTTGTCTCTTCGTATCTGGCGCTGCAGTGAAACTGATTGATTGATTTGCACTGTGATACTCACGTGCCACGGGAACTCGGCGAAGTCGGCACCGCTCTCCGGGTAGTGCAGATTCTTGACTCGCCCGTGTATGCCGAACGCGTTGCGGGCTCCGCACGTCGGGTACGGGGCAGCCTCGGGTAGCTGAGGTTGCGGGAACACGGGCCCCAGCACGCCCACCGAGGGCGCTGGGAACGGCAGCGTCGCATCCACGGGCACCGGGGGCCGCCTAACAGGCTTGCGCTGCATTTGCCGTGAAGCGCGTCTCATTGGTCGGCCAAGCCTATGCTACTCTACATCTGGTACCCACGGAGAACACGCTGAATCTGCTTCATTTCTGGCAGTCTGCCGAGCTGGCGGCCTGGGCTAGGCCGAGAGCATCGCAAACTTGTTCACTAACTTCGTCGTGCACTGACATTGCTTTTCATGCTGAAAACGCCAGTGATAAGGACGATTCCTCATGGTTATCTGCAAGCGCCGTGAATTGTAGGCAGCGACGGCTTGCCACACCACTGCTGCAGGAATCTGTTGTGGGCGTATCATGTCCAACGTTCCTGGGCAAAAGTTCTGAATATTGGAGAGCAGTAAGGTACCGGTATAGGAATAATGAAGGTAATGATCTATTCTTCCGATATGTAGCAAAATCTTTCTTTCATAGTGTTTCCATCGCTTGCATCGAGCGATGGAAACACTATAAATCCATCAAATCCACGAGCCCTTTCTAAACGGAACAGTCTCGTGGATTCGGCCCCAGATTTCACTCCGCGTTTAAAATTAATAATCTATCATTCATTATTTCAGTCGCGTATTAACTATTGCCACTTGGCCTGGGGCGCCACATCAAAAGCAAATCTCAACAAACGGTTACGACTGCAAAAGAAAGCGATCAGACTTGCTGTACACTGCCTACACAGCATGTTTTTTCTGCAGTATAAACTTATTCGTCTCAGTGTCTTATTTGAGTATCGTTTACTGTACTGCATTCGGTTTTCTTCATCTGCAGTGTAACTTTTTCGTGTGCTGCGCCCAACTAAAGCCAAGACAAAGGTTAGTTTTAACCAGCTCAGCAGACGCATGGGCGCTTCGATCCCCGCATCCGCACCACTAAGTACAGGACACAACCCCTTGAATTCCTGCTACCTGATCTTTTAAAACACTTCAACACCAACCGAACCAACCTGTACTCTCTTCTACAAAACGCTTTTAGGTTATATTTTGTGAATAGAGCCGATTATATTATTTATAGTTGTCTAGCAGCTTCTATATTTCTTTGCCACCATGCTGTGTGATGTTTGTTTTGCTTCTTGCAAGAGTGTAATGCAGTGTTTTGCGCGAGCTGCCTTTATTTCCATCTTGTTTGTGCTCGCATATTTATAAGCCCACAGACTCCAGTAAGCTAAAATCTAACGCTTTCGTCTTTGGTCTATTCTCAGTCATTGGACAATAAATATGTTATGAAACGAACTAAAAAGCTGGATCGATGAATACAAACGGCTGAACAGTAATGCTTCTTAGTCCCTTCACTAAGGAGCTTTCCGCTTGCAGCAGAAATTACTTGCAGCAGAAATTTCACTGTGCCAGCAGCGCAGAAGCCGTTAGGATGGGTTTCACTGCAGAAACCCTGATACGTACTTGAGCGGAAATTCTTCCATAATATGTATCATTCTAAAACAGGTATTCACTGTGGCCATTATTTATTTGCGCCAAACCATATATATTTCATGCATGTCTTACTCTACTGAGATAAACCTCGTTTTTGCTAAGCATTTTGGCAAGTAGAAAATATGTCTGCCGCTGTAATCTGAGGTGGTGTAGTATCTCGTTTTACGTTGTGAGTGGATCGAACCGGTCCGATTGCGGGGTACATCTATCGGATTTCGGGAAAGTAAAGCTCGGTTTGAGTTGTGTGCCACCTCGTTCCCTTCTGTACCCTGTTGGCCAGGTATCGCCACACACTGTTTGACGTCAGCGTATGCTTGTCTGATCTGGAGGAACAAGGACGCAAGCGGGGCAATCCTACCATTATTGAAGTTTCGATATGCTATTTTTGAGTGCGAGTATGCATTGCGAGGCAGGATGTGTTCGACGGAGAGTACAAAGCAGTGGGTGCCAAAGCGCGTGCGCTGACGTGGAGCGGATGAGAAAGGAGACGCTCAGGCCCGTCCTCAACAGGCTGTTCTGATCCGCGGCTTAGACAGCACGGTTGAGAAGAAGCTCAGCCGGCTTTTCGCCGGCTTTGTCACTTTCTGCCGCATCCACAGCAACGGACCGCAAACCCAGCTCTGACACTGACAGATCATTCGTCAGCTGCGTTTCCGCCACTGACTTCTGCTCCTATACGACCACCACTACGCTCTGACGGTCGACGGCAGACCAACGGCGCCGTGAGCAAAGTGGCATTCGAACTCGTTTTGTCTGCACTTTCTTGGAGGAGCGATACCAGGAATTTTACAGTGTGCGCTTAAATTCCGTGGAGAAACGGCTGTTTATGGTTTCGGAATGCGCGGCGTCTTTTTTTTTTTTTTTGCTACGCGTTCTCTTGAGCGTTAGTTAACGTGTCTATAGCCTTCCTCGTATACGTGTGCCTGCCCGTGCTCGCACGTGCTTGTAGTGTGCGAGTTTGTTCTCTTCGTGTGTTTTCGGACATCGGCGGAGTTTTGGTGTGACGCCAACTCTAATGCGATAGCATCTACTTTTATATGGCGCGGTGATTCGGAAGAATTTGCCCGCACATCGATTAATTTGAACAGGTGGCAGAGATCGCATATGCAAAGGGCGCCGGGTGGCGATCTTCGTGAGGGATTAAGTCTGTAGCATAAGTGGCGTTGATGTTAGACCGAAACGTAAAATAAGAGATGCGACCAAAGAATCTCTTCCTAATGATATCCGCTCACCGGACTCTGCGGCTCGCTGCTGCGCTGGCCTTCTCTTGGAGTCCCCTCCCTTCGCGTGAAATCTACGATATGAGCGGGAGGGACAGCGGTCTCCTCCGCCGTTATTCCTTGCACAGCCGGGGAATCACTCACGATGGGGTGGGCGGCGGGCGGCCTGCGGTTCGGTCCGAAGGCGTGCTTCTTGGGGAACAGCTGCTCGAGGATCTCGGGAGGAACGGGGCTCCCCGGCTGGAAGACGGGGCCCCCGCGGTGAGGCGACTCCGGCAGCTTGCAGCACGTGCGCAGCATTCCGCACGGGTTGAAGCTTCTGCCACCCAGCATCCGCTCCATGATGTCCGTCGCGTACGCCGGCGCCTCCGTCTGTACGGGGAAGAAAAACGCCGTCAGACGGCTGCTTTCGCGGCAGCAAAAACTACGCCTCGACGAACGGATGGATTTCATCCCCTTTGAATCGGGAGGTGGCTGGCTCCACCTTCCGCATTGAATTTTCAGAGTTCCTCAGTGTCACCTGCCGCCTTCCACCTGCCTCGGTTGGTATTTAGGTAAGTGGAGAGGTCGCGCTGTTCACTTTAGTGGAGAGGAAGGAGCAGGGGTGTGAAGTCACTGGTGGCATAGTGGCAGCCGCCTTGGCTGCTAGAGGTGGTTGATTCCAAACCCACCGCCCGGCAATGCCGTGGACAAGAGCCCCCGGCTTTCTTAAAGCCGTCGTACGATCGTTTTTTGTGCAGATTCCGCACGTTTTCAGCCTGCGTGCGGACGTGGGGCGCAAAGGTGTTGCACGATCACTTTGCTGCTGGCGGCTGAGGCTCTAGCATTCCGATTGGTGCTCCCAGCAGAGCCTCCCGTCTAATCGTGTGCGGTGGAACAGACATGTGCTTGTAGCAAAAGACGCACATATTTTGCGGTAGAAATTACTCGATATATTCATTGCGTTAACGTTTTCTTGCTGCGGGATTTTTGTCGAAGGTAAAATCGCAGGCGGATGTAATGGCAAGGATATCGCTGCGGCCGACCCTGGTGGTCGCGAAGCAATTCGCGACAAAACTTTGCAACATCGCAGGTGAGCCGGATCATCTGAAGCGATGTCGTGGGAAACGCTGTGTATTTGGACCATTTATATCGAAGAGACTGAAAAACGTGTCACATCGCAATCGCGTACTCCTTCGCGTTCTATTGCTATGCTCTCACAACAGTATACGATTTCTGCCCCAGAATAACAGAAGGCTGCCTTCTCTGAAAGTTACGCTGCCTCAACAATTTAAGAACGACGCGATCCTTTTTGCGAATTCTCCACCGGGCCAGGCTACAGTACAGGCTTCTAAGAACGGTCCGTAATCATAATCGGGATAATAACATTGTTCAAATAGTTAGGATTACATATTTAAAATTTTTAGTCATTCAAGATAGCCCACTGCAGTGTTTTTTGCATTGCTGACCGAGAAAAAAATTGTGGCCCTTGCAGCCTTTCCCAAGCATTTGCACAGTCGTTGTCACTGTAATATGTAAACGGCCTCCTCCCTGGCTCCCCGCTGACTGTTATCGAAAAAAAACATCTATTCATTGTGTAAGGTGTGTTTGCGTGTCTGAATTGCACATACATTAAGAAATTCACATTTTAGCCCACTGCTGTCAAAGACAAATAAAATTGCATATAAGAATGTATGATGTTTCCAACAATTTAGAACAAGTAAAATCAGTTGTATTTAAAGCAGTTCTGAATTTCACAGAGCAGTGACATTGCAACAATATAAATTTATAGTTTCTCGTGTTTTTCAGGCCATCACGAAAGCCAAAATAGAAATAGCCCTGTGTGGCTGCAAAGGGCCTTAGAGTGGAATCACTTGGCTAAAGTGCACGGCTTTGTGCTGCGCAGTGACAGCGGGCACGCAGGTTGCCTTTTAGCATTCTTTCTTGAGCTCATATTGCAGTTGTTCAAGCCAGAATGCAGCTTTGAAAACAAGTATGAGAAGTTCTGCTAAATGGCGTGTCATTGTTGTCATGTACAAAACAAGCTGGCATATACACTCTGCAACTCCGAAGCATTCTCAACTCGCGCTGTGAACGCAGAGTAGGTGCATTTGTATTGCATAAACGTCTGTACGTGCCATTGTCATTAATCTAAACATAATGAGATCTTGGAGCCAGTTAACTGGATTACAGGTAGAGGAAATGCAAGAACTAATTTGGAGCGTTTACATTGCAACGGCTCCTGGCTTAGGCTAGGAAAGAATACTTTGTGTAGTGAAGAAAACAGGATACGATGACCATATTATCTAGTTATTTCGTGAAAACTCTAACATTTCAAGCAGAATTTGTAAAATTTGATTTCCAGTGTGACACCTACGAAGTCGCATAATAAAATGAAATTAATTATAAGCCATTGAGGAATATGACAATCATGTATGCATGTGTTCTCTGATACAACTTAAAAGCAACGCTGAAGAGTTACTTTCACTCATCAGCAAAACGTACAGAGACTGAATGTAAATGTGACCAGTTCCGAAGCTAGCAAGCAAAAGTGAGCATTGGTAACTGATGTTCGTATAACTTAACGTATGTTGAATTTCATAGTGTGCCATTAGATGCTGACTCTCAATATCTTCAGCAAATATACCTATTTCACTCCCAGTTTAGTTTTCAAGGCAAATAAATTAATTGAGGCATCGATAGGAAGGAGAACCTTCGAAAAGAACAATTTGAAGCTAGGACGAAGAAAAACAGAAAAGCAGTGTGGCTTTTGTCTTTACAGGCATCTCTTCGCTGCAACTGCAAGTTGACGGATTTTCTGTTTAAGATGAGCCAACAGCCCACTTAAAGCTCTCCTGAATACATAAAAGTCAAATTCATAAGCATGCGTTTGTATCATTCTCACTGAGCGACGTTGTGAAGTCGGTGTGTTGCTTAGCTCAAGAGATGATAAGATAGAAGTACCAATAAAGTCGGATAGAGATAGAGTAAAGCTGAGATTTGGTCGAGTTGGTAAGCATTCATGGTGGGTAATATATAGTGAACGCCAACAATAAAATTCAAAAAGAGAAAAACCGACAAAAGGGTATACAACCTATGCCACGTGCAAGTCAAGACATTAAATTTCCTTGACATTTAATTTCACGGAAGGACTGCTGATGCATTCTTTTCCAAGGTTGTGAATGTGATACGGTTCCATGATTTCGCACGTCACCTTGTTCTTATAATAGAACAGCACTGCTGTCTTTGTGTAAATCGGTTGACATTTACATTTTGCAACGAAACTTTGTCACAGGAACCCGGCCATCTTTTTCTAGTTTCCTTTCATGCTCTTTTTTACTTGTGCCTAGCACAATGAGCAGCGACATGGCAAAGAGGGTCATATTTTCTTGCGCATTCATGCTCCATTAAGCTCTTATTTGGGCATCTTCCTGTTCGCCCAACATAGGCGGCACCACACTCGAAGGGCGTCTGGTATAAGACATTTTCTTTGCAGTCAATGGAGGGCGACACATGTCGTACGTGGCAACCGACCTTTTTTGTTGGTTGTGCCTGCGGCACTTGTCTGCACATGGCACTCAGTTTGCCAGGGGTCGTTATTGACTGCGCCCGTGCTCAGCTTGACTTGTCGCCCTACAGTGACGCCCCCTTGGACATACCTGGTGCTGCTGCCGCTACTGTGGTCGTCGCAGAGGACACAGGCGTTCCGCCTTTCTCTTCAGTGCTGGTGCCGCTTTCTTGAGCTGCTCTCTCAGATGGAACTGTCACTTATACCCCCTCTTTACGATGCGTTGACCAGAAGTCTGTTTTGCTGCCTCATGCCGTGCCGACAATTGTTCGTGGCTCCAGCGCTATTTATGTGGCCGACCCGTTATCCTGCCCTACCACTTTACTCCGAGGCCAATCGCTTGGTAGCGTGGCCCTCAGCATACCTCCTCGTCGATAGCACGGCCGGCCTTCGCGTCAGCGCCATTACGCCTGTTGCCATCACGAATAAGTCGTCTGTCGATATTTTTCACCGTTCCGTCGACGCCACCCTGACGTCTACCCAACGAGACCAGCTTATCGCCGTTCTGCAGCGTTTTCAAGCTTCGTTTGACTACCAGCACCCTTCCCTGGGCCACACCACCACCGTTACCCACTGTATTGACACTGGAACCCATGCCCCTTTGCGCCAACGTCCGTACCGCGTGTCAGCCGCTGAGTGCCGCCGCACTGACACTCACAAAATCTGAAGCCGACTATTCTGTCACCGAGAAGGAGTGTTTAACCATTCTTTGGGCGATTGTAAAATTTCGCCGCTACCTGTACGGGCGCCATTTTGACGTTGTCACCGATCACCACGCCCTCTGCTGGCTGTCCTCTTTGAAAGATCCCTCTGGTCGACTGGCGCGCTGGGCTCTGCGACTCCAAGAGTACGACGTTCGCGTTATCTGTCGTTCCGGCCGCAAACATGCCGATGCTGATGCACTGCGAGGGCTCAAATGGACACATGCCTTTGTTATCTAGACGACGTTGTGACCTTTTCCCCGGACTTTTGGTCTCACCTCCAGCGCCTTCAGATTGTTCTTCGCTGCCTGGCCGACGCTGGCCTCCAACTCAATTTGAAAAAGTGCCGCTTCGGAGCTCGGCAGTTCACTATTCTCGGACATGTCGTGTCAAAGGATGGTGTTCTCCCGGACCCGGCCAAGTTGCGAGCTGTGGCCGAATTCCCAAAGCCCACTTCTGTAAAAGACCTCCGCAGCTTCGTCGGCCTCTGATCCTACTTCCGCCGCTTTGGCCGCAATTTCGCCACTATCATCGACCCCCTGACCAAGCTCCTTTCCAGCCAAAACCTTTCGGCCTGGTCGCCAGCCTGTGATGAAGCGTTTACGACACTCCGTCGCCTCCTGACCACTCCACCAATTTTGCGTTCCTTCGACCCTCGTTCTCCGACGAAACTCCACACCGATGCCAGCGGCGCCGGCTTCGGTGCAGTACTCGCTCAGCGCAAGCAGGGCTTTGACAAATACGTTGTCGCTTACGCTAGCCGGACACTCACAAAAGCTGAAACGAACTATTCTGTCACCGAGAAGGAGTGTTTAGCCATTGTTTGGGCGATCGTAAAATTTCGCCGCTACCTGTACGGGCGCCCTTTTGGCGTCACCGATCACCACGCCCTCTTCTGGTTGACCTCTTTGAAAGCTCCCTCTGGTCGACTGGCGCGCTGGGATCTGCGACTCCAAGAGTACGACATTCGCGTTATCTATCGTTCTGGCCGCAAACATGCCGATGCTGGTGCACTCTCACGTTCCCCTCTACCATTTGAGGCAGTGCCTGGTATATCCGCCCTGCCTTCTGTGACATTTGAGTCCGCTGATATGGCTTCCGAGCAACGCTAAGACACGTGGATCACTTGCCTCTTAGATCTCTTATCTGGCCAATCGTCTCGACCTCCTTCCTGTGCTCTCCATCGTCAGTCCCACCATTTCGCCATCTGAGACGAGCTTCTTTAACGCCGCAACTATTTCCCGGATGGTCGCAAGTTGCTTCTCGTCATTCAGACACATCCGCGCTCCTTCATCCGCTCTTCCTACCACGATGATTCCCAGTGTGCCCATGCCGGATTCTTGAAGACCTTCACACGTCTACGACAGCGGCACTATTGGCGTGGGATGGTACGTTATGTCCGCCAGTTTGTTCAGCCCTGCACCGCATGCCAGCGACGCAAACATCCACCTCGCCGACCCGTTGCTCCTATGCAGCCGCTGGCTTGCCCAGCGCAGCCTTTAGAGCGTGTTGGCATCGACCTCTACGGCCCTCTTCCAAGCACATCAACCAGGAACCGCTGGATCATCGTCGCCATCGACCATCTTACACGCTCCGCTGAAACGTCGCCTTTACCATCCGCTACAGCCCACGACATTGCATCCTCCATTCTTCATCGCATCATTTTTCGCCATGGTGCTCCCAAAGAGCTGCTCAGTGATAGAGGTCCGGCCTTCCTCTCTGAAGCTCTCCTTCAGGAATGCAACGTCGTTCACCGCACCAGCTCCGCCTACCATCCCCAGAAAAATGGTATGGTTGAGCGTTTCAAAAGCACCCTCGGAGACATGCTGGCCATACATGTTGCTTCCGACCATTGTAACTGGGACCGCGTTCCCCTTTTTGTCACATACGCTGGACTGTACCCCTGGTTCTTCGCCACACTGTGCTTTGGAAGACGTTCCTTATTACAACACACACGCACATGTACGCGCGCAAACACACACACACACACACACACACACACACACACACACACACACACACACACACACACACACACACACACACACACACACACACACACACACACACACACACACACACACACACGTGCACACACACACGTGCACACACACACACACACACACACACACACACACACACACACACACACACACACACACGCGCGCGCGCGCGCGCGCGCGCGCACGCACACGCACACACACATTTTTTGGTGATTTTGGATTTTTGGTGATTTTATATTACATTCACCAAATCAGCTGCCAGAAATCACATTATATATATATATATATATATATATATATATATATATATATATATATATATATATATATATATATATATATATATATATATATATATATATATATATATATATATATATATATATATACCTGCATTCAGGTTAGGAGACGCCTTCTTAGATTGTCACGGATTCTCTCTCTTCCTTTGTAAAAAAGTTTTTGTTCTTCCTTGTCTCTTCCCCCCCCCCCCCCCCCTAGTTTTTTGAACTCGTGCTGTGCTGTAACTTCGTACCTCGCGCACGCTCTAGAAAAGGTGCGTGTTTCAAACGCTGTACTACACTCAAGAAAGGCTGGTCCTCCAGCCGAAACGTCGTGAATTAAATCCTGTTATGTTTCTTCAATTTTGGTGATTTTATATATATCTATTAAGGAAGCCAACAGTCACCGAAACCAAGGGGCGTAGGGGAATGTTTTTAATCTTTTTTTATATGTATAGTGCCAATCAATCGGTTTAAAGAAAATTACTTATAAAGCAGCAGAAAAACATCCATGCCGCCGGTGGGATCCGAACCCACGACCTCCGAATATCCCGTCCGGTGCTCTTACCAACTGAGCTACGGCGACGGCTGTCCAATCTGCTGCTTTCGTGGGTATTTATGTTTACTGCGTGTAAGCGAACCTTGAGAGTGTTCACCAGCGCCACCCTCCACCATAGCGGTGGACGTAGCACGTCCTGTAATACCGCGAGTGTGACGTAGAACGTGATCTAACGGCGAGGGCGGAAACTGTGCGAGAGCCCTCTTATGCTACCTACGGCAACAAGACTGCCAGAAGCAGAATATATATATATATATATATATATATATATATATATATATATATATATATATATATATATATATATTAGCAGACAAGTTAAAGGAAATGAGGGGCCCGTTGGACAAATTTATGAAGGGAGCCAACAGTCACCGAAACCAAGGTGCATAGGGGAACGTTAATATTTTTTTTATTATTATTATTATTAATGTGTTATGCTTATCAGTGGGATAATATTACTTAGATTAATAAATCGCTTAAAGAAAATTACTTATAAAGCAGCAGAAAAAACAACCATGCCGCCGGTGGGATCCGAACCCACGACCTCCGAATATCGCGTCCGGTGCTCTTACCAACTGAGCTACGGCGACGGCTGTCCAATCTGCTGCTCTCGTGGGTATTTATGTTTACTGGGTGTAAGCGAGCCTTGAGAGTGTTCACCAGTGCCACCCTCGACCACAGCGGCGGACGTAGCACGTCCTGTAATACCGCGAGCGTGACGTAGAACGTCATATAACGGTGAGGGCGGAAACTGTGCGAGAGCCCTCTTATGCTACCTATGGCATCAAGACTGCCAGAACCGAGACCCTCGTTAAGCTATTAGCAGACAAGTTAAAGGAAATGAGGGGCCCGTTGGACAAATTTATGAAGGGAGCCAACAGTCACCGAAACCAAGGTGCATAGGGGAACGTTAATATTTTTTTATTATTATTATTATTAATGTGTTATGCTTATCAGTGGGATAATATTACTTAGACTAATAAATCGCTTAAAGAAAATTACTTATAAAGCAGCAGAAAAAACAACCATGCCGCCGGTGGGATCCGAACCCACGACCTCCGAATATCGCGTCCGGTGCTCTTACCAACTGAGCTACGGCGACGGCTGTCCAATATATATAGATACATATATTAGCAGACAGGTTAAGGGAAATGAGGGGCTCGTTTGACAAATACATGAAGGAAGCGAACAGTCAGCGAAACCAAGGTGCATTGCGGAATGTTTTTTTTTAAATTTATGGTGCGGATTAGTGGGAGAAAAATACTTCAATTAAGCTTTGATTTTAAAGAAAACTACTTATAAAGCCTCAGAAAAAACAACCAACCCACCGGCGGCATTGTTGTTTTTTCTGCTGCTCTATATGTAGTTTTCTTTAAAATCAAAGCTTATTTGAAGTATTTTTCTCCCACTAATCCGCACCATAAATTTAAAAAAAACATTCCCCAATGCACCTTGGTTTCGGTGAGTGTTCGCTTCCTTCACACACACACACACACACACACACACACACACACACACACACACACACACACACACACACACACACACACACACACACACACACACACACACACACACACACACACACACACACACACACACACACACACACACACACACACACACATATATATATATATATATATATATGCACATAGCAAAAGTGAGCGTTCTTTTAAAAGGCGAAAATAAACATAGCGTAACCAATTACTTTACAGACCGATTTCTATTCTTGAAGTTTTTTAAAGGGATTAGAAAAGTTAATAACAGGATGACTGAATTTTGTGAAAAGCCTAACATACTAGCTAAATCACAGTTGGGATTTGGAAAGAAACTTTAAACTCAATTAGCACTTATAACTCAAAATGAACACATTTTGCATGCAATGGGAAACAAATTACTAACGGTAATTGTATTTATTGATTTCTCAAAGGCCTCTCCTGTATTGCCAACAAAGAGTGCACATTATTACTCACATGGCTGAAATTAGGCAAATTAACAGCGGTGTGTCTCAAGGGAGTATCCTCGGTCTATTGCTGTTAATATTTACATTAACGACGTAACAGCTATTGATGATTCAGCTGCACTTGTTATTTACGTCGATGGTACTACCATATTTGTTACTTCATTTACAGCGGTGGGCTTATTCGACAGGGCAAACCTTACATTGTCAAAATTGCACAAATGGAGTTCTGTAAAGTCATTATCAATCAACACTAATAAAACCAAAGCCCTTCTCTTCAGGGCACAAAATCGGAGCGTGTCCGTTACTGGTAATCTTATGATCGGAACATCAGTCGTTGCCATCGTTCATTCCGTTAAATGTCTTGGGGCCATATTCGAGGAACATCTATCTTGGAATTCACATGTCGACATGGTGGCTAACAAAATTGCCGAAGGAGTTGGAGTAATGTCCAAATTATGTTCGTTTTTAATGACCAGAATAAAATTAGTTATTTATGACTCACTCATTCTTTCGTACATTAGCTATTATCTGATTTCGGGGTCTACCACTGCCTCTAACACGAACAAGCTGTTGTTACTGCAGAAAAGTCATTGCGCGTTATTTCCGACTCCTCATGTGATGCTAATACAGAACCCGTCTTTGATAATCTGAAAATCCGCCCAGTTCGCTTTACACATAATGACACATTACTCAAGCGATACTTCAAAACAAGAAACCAGGGAAATAATTTCACTGCGACATTATCGAACCGAATGAGAAATAATGATGTTTATGAAACACCACACCATGAAATTTAGCACATTCCATCAGTGCGCACCAACTACGGCACTCAGTCATTTCGCGTGAGATTACCTTCCCTACTAAATATTCGTTATCTATGAAAAAAAAATTCACTAAGCTAAAAAAAACGTAGAAGAAAGACTATGTCTTTTACTACAGGTTTTGCAACTTTCTCTTGTTTTTCCTAACGTTCCTATTGTTGGCTTTGTTATCCGGTATTCACCCGCGCTTCCCCGCGGTCGTCCTTTGTTTTAAACAGCTATTATCCATTTATCTACCTTGTACCATTACCGAGAATATCTTTACTAGTATATTGTTAATTGTATGTCCAGGATATTTATAAGGAAATTTGCATATTTAGTTTTCAGTCATGACTCTTAATGTTCTGAAATGAAAATTGGCAACTGGTGATGGGAACTATCATATATATAAGTCCCTACGCACATAAATTGTTAAGGGGCACTAAACGTTCTACCGTCGTAAGGTCTCTTCTTTTGCTGCAGACCTTACTAGGTTCTTTGAGTTGCTTCTTCTCCGCACCAGAGGTGCCCACCGCCCGAGACGGTTGCTTTGTTGGATGACCGCAGACTTCTTTTCCGCACCCGGGGTGCTCCGTCGTAGACGGTATTGCGACGACTCAGAATGCAGGCGTTAAGGGGAGTATGAATTGACTGTATTATACGAAATATTTACATTGCAAGCACTTTGATATACATGAGGCAAATTGAAAACGGTAAAAAGGTTAAAGAAGAAAAAGCTGGAACTGGCTAACACTAGGGGAGGCCCCTACTCCGCATAGCCGAAGATGTATTACATCTGACCTTAGCCCAGAACATTTTCCAGGGCTCCGGGCCCTGGTTTTAAAGACCTAAAGGCCCAGCCCATCCCTTGCATCATCCAATCACAACAAACCAACTCATGATTGGTTTACAAACTGCATGGCACGCCTTCCAGTTTCGGCAAGGTTCAAAACCCTCTCCCTAAAATACACAGCAGGAAAAGAGCATCAAAATCGCTATAAGAAAATAGATTTCGGGAATGGACCCTCGAAACGAGTGGCCCACCAGGTTTACGTGCCACGCCCCATACTTCCACAGTATGATTCGAACTCTCTCCCTCAGAATAAAAAAAAAAAGCACAAACAACCACACATCGTACCCGCACGTGCAAGCAGTTTCCTTTCACTCTCGGTTTCCCTTGACTGAAGCTGTTCCGCAATTAGCTCTGTCATCGGACTACAGCGGGGCGCTTCCGCGGTGCAGCCCGTCTGCTCGTTTTTATTTACGACCCTCCTTGACGAGCTTACCCCTTTTCACGAGATGCTTGTCGCAAGGTCGCATCGCGTTTGGCGCCGTTCTGACGAGGGGACCGAACAATGCGAGGGTCAACGCGCTTGACCGTCGCTGTCAGGGGCTCTTGACCCCAAGAACGCTCCTTTTCAGTGCGGCGCCCCGCCGCCGCCCACCACCGAAGGGGAGGGGGAGAGTTTCAAAGAGGAGGCCGCCTCAGGGAGACGACGAGCGGGCGACCGGTTCTAATGACACTGCGAGTCGTACGATCCCTTTACAGGGGCAAAAACCCTGTAAAGCTGTTTTCTGCAGCTTTTTGTCTGTGCTCCAGACCTCTCTAAAGCTTTTGAATGAAGATGAATGAATGAACCTCAGCTCAGCTGCCTAGTAAAATGAACACCTAACATACGAATGCTTTCTGCAACATCAATTCGTTCTGAGCAGACATGCAGAGCAGGTACAGAGGCAAAAACTTTATTCCTTGGACGAAGAACAAAGCTTTTGTTTTAGTTACATTAACTTCATACGTGACAATAATTCGTAAGTGACGAGTTTTTCAAATCTGTTTAAAGGCATATTTGCACTGTTAATTATGTCCAGAACATTCAGATGAAAGCAGCAGTGCTTTGCTGTAGAAATCAACGCCCTATCCAGTCGTGTTAATTTCTCTGCATTGTACACGTCTTTGTGTATGCCAAATTGTCGTGTTGTGTTGGATTTTATGGCACAAAGGCAGCGAAGGCCATCGTGCGCCAAGCTCAGGGAATAGAAATGGTTTTCTGTAGATGTTTAGGAATATGAAAAATCGTCGATGGTGTAGATGGCCTAAAAATATTGAACTGCCTGTTAAAAAACAGAGAAGAAATCTGGAAATAGCTAATGGTAAAAGTTCCACAGAAGGGCAGGTAGCCTCA
The DNA here is from genome assembly GCF_052857255.1 of Amblyomma americanum. Taxonomy (NCBI): domain Eukaryota; kingdom Metazoa; phylum Arthropoda; class Arachnida; order Ixodida; family Ixodidae; genus Amblyomma; species Amblyomma americanum. The sequence continues at coordinate 151,095,324 of NC_135504.1, forward strand.
GTAGCTATCCTTGGCTGCGCAAGGATCCTGAGGCTCCCAACTAATCGAATAAAAAGCCTCAGCATTCTTCTCAGGAATGAGAAAGTGGCTGAGGTGTCCATGCAATAAAGCGAACCAGTGGTTCAAAATTTACAGTTTTTCAAGTACCCCTGCTTCTCTTAAAAAGCTAAAAACGGAAGGTATATTAACAATGGCATTATCATCTAGGAGCAGTGCTGGATGAAAAGGAATGCATTCATTATAAAATTGAGTAAAATACTTCCGTCTTAGTGTTTCAAGTTTCACACGTGAAATTAAAATGTGATTAACAGTATGATTATCTCCGCATTTGCAAACAGGTTTGTCTTGTTTTCTATCGCATTAAGAACCAGCGCTAAAAACACACACAGAGAGAGGACGAGACGAGACACACGAAGGCGCTGAACTTACAACTCGCCTCGTCCTCTGTGTGTGTTTTTTAGTGCTGGTTCTTAATGCGATGGATCACAACCAACTCGCCCAATCCTCAGTTCTTGTCTTGTTTTGTTAGCAGGAAGTTGTGCGTAAGGGGCGGGGGGCCCATCTGGAGACGGCATAAAATCACTTTCTTAAAACGCTCCTGGTGAACGCATGATTTAAATTCACCTATAACCGGTTTTACCAGGTGTAGTTTGTTGTTCACTTCGCCGTTCCATGCGGACTGCCATTTTGCTCTTAATTTGCGGTGTATTAAGTTCATGCAGTCACCAAAAGGTATATTTATTCTTTATTTCCTTGCTACGGGCTTTAGCAGCGCAGAAATCCGCGCTCTCGTTGCATCTTATTCCGACATGACTGGGAACCCAGCAGAGTTTTATGTTTTGTCCTCGAGCTGTCGCTGTTACTATCTTGTGTATGATGTCACTGTCACGAAATTCGGCGCATGTTCGAAACAAACCGGCGCAGCGCCTAAGCAATCGCGCCCGCTCGCGGTAAAGTAAAACAAAAAAACAGCGAGGAAGAACCCCGGGAGCACACGGTGCTTTTCACTCCGCTCGCTGCCAGGGCGCCAAAGTAAACATAGACACGCGCGGCGTCGATTCTTCTCGAATGTTGGAGAATTTCCTTGTTGTCGACGGAAAGGGGGTAACCTTTCGCGCCAAAGAATACCCTCCCCCCCCCCCCCTTCTTCGCTCCGGCACCGATGACTCAGCGTGCCGCGAATGACCTAGATTGTTCTAGAAGGTGGTCGCGCGCCCGGCGCAACAAGGAGAAGGAGTTAGTGCGATTAAAGCTGCGTGTATGTTCGCGCCTGCCTGGGCGCGAAGAACAAACAGACGCGGTCCGCGCCTACAAATGAGGGGCTACAACCGCCGTCTGTTAGGTAGCGATTGTCCGGACCCGTAGAGTATCTGTTACGGGTCCAAGTTGGACTTATTTTTGGAAATGTGGCGGAGAGTTTGAAGGATGCTTCACTCCCGCCACCGGTTAGCCCGGTATCGCACTACCTCCGGGATCGGCCTTGTCTTTAGCGCGTCTTTACTATCCTGGCTATCTACCCATCTTTCAACTTCCTTCTATCTGCACGTGGTAGCGATTGTGGCTGGGCTTGAGCCAGTGAGCAGGCCTGTGCACTTTCCTTTCTTTCTGGCAGCAACATACAGACAGACAGACGTTTGTTAACCCGAGCCGCCGTTCAAGCTTCCGAGAAGCGCGGCCGCTCGACTCCTGGGAGAACACCACTCGTCCAGCCCGGACCAGCGAGACAACGTGCGCCGGTCTGCGGATCGGCCCCGTCGTGCTCCTCAAGTCGTCGGACTGTCGCAGTGCCCGGTGAACAAATTGTGTTTTGTTTATTTGTCTCTCCTTGTGTTAGTGCACTTTAGATGGAAAGATTTTGTGGAATTGTTATCTTTCTCAAGTGTTACTTTGCACGCGTTGCATGGTATTGGCGAATCTCTTTGTATGTGCTCGTACGAGTGATAGTGCAATCCTTTGTATCGTCTCTTCGCTGTATAAACTTTGTTTTGTTTTGTGAACCTTTGGCTCCGACCCATTCTCTGGCTTGCGACCGGCGAAAGCTGGGCACCAAACGACCAACCCTTGTCACTTGGTAGCTGGTCTCCGGCTAAGTTTGACACGCCGAGTCGAGGGCATCTCCTCTGTGACCGAGGCCGCTACCCCCACACGCTCTAAGGGCGTCTGGGAGCGCACGCAAAAGTGCGCGAAGTGGTGACAGTCACCAAGGACCGGAGTGACTACATCTAGAGTGCAGAGCTGCAAATATACTGTGGGAATCTGTGTAAATAATATTGTTGGTGAGGTTTTCGCTTTCAATTTTTTCTACGGCCACACAGATTGCGTAACATTCTGCAGTGAAGATGGATGAGCACTGTGGAAGTCGTACTGTTTTCTCTGACTTCCCTCGGACCAGTGCGCTTCCTACGTAAACGTCCGTTTTTGAACCATCTGTATAAAATTGCTTAAAACTACTGTATTTTTCTTCGAGTGCAAGGAATTCTTGTAGTATATGTTGTTGTGGAGTTTGTTTTTTATAAAACTGAGTAAGAATGAGATCACAGATTGCAGGAAAATTGTAGCGTGGAGGTAGTGGATCTCGTCTCCGAGCAATCTCAGGTAATGTATCTAGCACGCCGAGGTTTTGGCTCATCTCTTCAAAGCGCAGGAGGAGTGGCCTGATAGCGAGCGGTTTATTGTTAAACAATGTTCTAGATGGGCACTTTGTGACTATTGGGTAACATAGGTGCTTGGGCAGCGAACGAATTTTTAAAATGCAAGAGCATGTGAGCATGGTTCTTCTATCTGTAAGTGACGGTTCGTTGATTTCTACATAAAGACTATTTTTGGACGACGTCCTGTAAGCACCAAAGGAAAGAGGCAAACCTAAAATTTGTATTGTATCTAGTCGTTTCAGGTACGAGGGTCTCGCTGACCTTTAAACTATACATCCGTAGTCTAAAAGTAGAACGAACAACAGACCGATAAATTTGTAAAAGGCACATCCTATCAGAACCCCAGTGTTTCCGGGAAAGTACTTTAAGTATGTTCAAAGACTGGGAGGCTTTCGTTTTTAGAGCATTAATATGCGGTAGGAATGTCAGCTTTTTGTCAAAGATAATGCCCAGACATTTTACTTCATTTTTTATAGGCAGTTCGATTTTGTTTAGATGTAAGCGGGGGTTGGATTGTAGACCTCGTTTTGGCGAGAACAGCACGCCCACTGTTTTCTGTGTGGAGGACTGGAATCCATTTTTGTCTGCCAATGTCTCTTGTTTGTTTATTGTTAACAGTGTTAGTCTCTCACATGTTGCTACATTGGATGATGTACAAGTTATTTGAAGGTCGTCGACATAGATTGAGTACATCATGGACTTTGGAATTATTTTCCTTTTGGAATTCATCTTTACAATAAACAGTGTTGTGCTTATAATACACCCCTGAGGAACACCGTTTTTTTGAACGAAGTTCCTGGAAAGGGTTGATCCCAGGCGTACTTGAAATGAGCGGTCGGAAAGGTAGTCATTTAGGCAGTTCAACATCCTGCCGCGGATACCTAGGTCCGCTAGGTCGCGGAGGACCCCAAACTTCCAGGTTGTATCATACGCTTTCTCCATATGAAAGAAAACGGCAAGACAATGCTCTTTGTGTATAAAAGCTTCTCTTATTGTGTTTTCTAGGCGAACTGAATGGTCTGTCGTTGAGCATCCCTTTTTATAACCGCATTGATGGACATCAAGAAGTTCGCGGGATTCAATATTATATTAAAGACACTTTCTTAATATAATATAGTTCAATCTTATATTAAGGACACTTTAAAAGATTTCGCGAGACAGCCTGTGAGAGCTATCGGCCTATAGCTACTTGGGGTAGTTGGTGGTTTCCCAGGTTTCAGGAGTGGCACTATGACGGATTTCTTCCACTCCTTAGGTATTTTTCCTTCTTTGAATATGTTGTTTAAAAAAAGTCAAGAGTGCCTCTATGGCAGGCTGGGAAAGCTGGGCAAGCATTTCGTAGTGTATCTGGTCGTGTCCAGGAGCAGTTTTTTTGCCGGCATACGGTACTTTATTTATTTCTTGGAGCGTAATTAGACCATTGTATTTTCATTTACCCCTCCACTTGTTTGGAGCCTGTGTTTTTCGGCCGTGCTTTTGTATTTCAAAAATGACTGGCTATAGTATGATGAACTTGAAGCTGCAGCAAAGTGCTGCCCTAATATGTCTGCCTGTTCTCCTATATTTGGCTGTGTACCGGGCGTTGTCAAAAAAGGAACTGTGAAGGGTGAGTAGCTACGATTTAATTTTCGAACTTGCTCCCACATTTTCTTCGATGGGATTGAACTATTTGTAGAAGACACATGAGCTCTCCAGGATGTTTTTTCGGCATTGCGCCGAATATACCGTGCTTGTGTTTTGGCCTTTTTGAAATGGATGAGGTTCTCGTAAGTTGGGTATCTGCGAAAGACCCCCCACGCTTTATTTTGCCGTTTTTTTGCTTCCTTGCATTCACGTGTGTACCACACTTTGTGGTTCTGAGGGACCACCCCTTATGATTTTGGGATTGATAAGTGTGCGGCAGTAAGGATGCTTGATATTGCTACGGTTGTGCTTGTGCTTGGAACGCTCGTGCTTGGTGCGCTCGCGCTTGGAACGCGAAGAGGACGAAGTGCGTTTCTGCTGCTGGGCTTCGCGTGCCCGGTTGTTCGGCTGCGTGGCTGTAAGCTGTTTCCCTGTAAATATATTTTTCCCTTTTGGTGTACATCTTCACGTTACATTATTGGTGGAGGTGCTGGGTACAGCCACAGCAAGCACGGAACTTCGCAGCGGTCGTCAGCTCGCCGGCTCTTCAACCATGACCAGCGAAGGGGCCGCTCCGTCGGCGTCCGCCAACCCGGCGTTCATCATTGCCCATCCGAGAGATCCTGGGACCTTCAACGGAACGGACGGCGTCGACGTGGAGGACTGGCTCGCAATGTACGAGCGCGTGAGCACACACAACAGGTGGGACCCGACCCTAAAGTTGGCCAACGTCATCTTCTACCTGACGGGCACTGCCAGGGTATGGTTCGAGACCCACGAGGATGAACTCACCAGCTGGGATCTCTGCAAGCGCAAGCTTTGTGACCTGTTTGGTAAGCCATTCGGGCGTCAGCTCGCTGCGAAGAAGGAGCTCGCATGCCGTGCACAAACGTCCACAGAGTCCTATGTATCATACTTTCAGGACATATTAGCTCTCTGCATGAAAGTCGTCGCCACTATGTCAGAGTGCGACAAAGTAGGTCACGTGCTCAAAGGAATCGCAGATGACGCCTTTAACCTTCTTGTATACAATGACTGCGGAACGGTTGACGCAATCATCAAGGAATGCCGCCGGTTCGAACAAGCGAAGAGCCGCCGAATTTCTCCGCAGTTCACGCGGTTGCCGAATACGACTGCGACGTCGTCCTGTGTAGACTCGACTCCACCGAGCCGTCTGCCGACATCTGAGAGCCTGACACGACTTGTGCGCCAAGAAGTAGAGGCAATGTCCCCCGTTGCGTTTCATCCACCCGCAACAGGCAGTACTCCAGCAGTATCCCTTATACAGGCTGTCGTTCGCAAAGAATTTGCCAATCTTGGGATTCAACCTGTTTGCTCAGTTAGTGCCCCATATGCTCGCCGCATGTCCCCGGAGCTCGGTTCTGAACGTGCATACTACCCTCGACGCAGCCGCAATCCAGATGAATGGAGAACACCTGATGACAGGCCCATCTGCTTTAACTGCTCCCGAGTTGGCCACATATCTCGACACTGCCGAAGCCGTCCGTCCTCGACCTACAGCCGCTACCCGCCGGGTTCTGCATATTCCCGCCGCTCTCTCTCGCCCTCGGAAACGACCTCTGCTGGCCACAACGCTCAGACCCCGCTTACCAACCGTTCGTCGTCACCTCAGCGCCGTCGATCTCCATCGCCCCGACCTCGCCGCCCTTCGTCGCCGGCCCCATATGCCCGCTCCCGGTCGGAAAACTGATGGCTGCAGCGTCTGGGGGTGATGCTGCTCTGACGACCCGACCAGAAAACCCTCCTTTAACTCTTCATGCTCATCGGAACATCCTTAACGTCGACGTGGACGGGGTCCCTGTTACCGCTCTGATCGACACTGGAGCGCACGTCTCAGTCATGAATGCTCGTCTTCGCCGTCGCCTAAGGAAAGTGCTCACTCCTGCCCCCTCAACTGTGGTCCGTGTGGCAGATGGCGGTATGTCTATTGTCGTCGGAATGTGTACTGCTCGTGTTTCAATAGCCGGCCGCCATACTTCTGTGCTCTTCACTGTCCTCGAACACTGCCCTCATGACATCATTCTCGGCCTTGACTTTCTCACCGACCATTCCGCCCTTATAGATTGCGCCACAAGCATCGTTCAACTCGCTCTACCTGTTCCTTCAGAGCCACCGGATCCAATTGTTCACCGACTGTGCACCGCCGACTTTGTCCGCCTGGACCCCGATGCCGCCACTTATGTCCGTTTCTCCTCGGTCCCGCCAGTTCCCGATGGTGACTACATCATTACTCCGGTTCCTGATGTGCCCTTTACACGCAGTGTTGCCCTTGCGCATACAGTTGTCACCATGTCGGCAAATCAAGCGTCCCTTCCGGTTCTCAACTTTGCCTCTTACGTTCAGCCGCTCCCACAAGGTATGTCGCTCGCCACGCTGTGCCCTGCTGCCGAATGCGTCGTATCGGCGGTGGGAAGCGTCCCACCCTCGTCGAACTGCCGCGACTCTGACGTCCCACCACCTGATGAATATGCAAAAATGATTGCTGCTGACCTCTTACCAGGGCAAGCTCACGACCTTCGGTATCTTCTGTCGTCTTTTCGCGACATCTTTGACTTCGATGACCGCCCTTTGGCTCGAACATCTGTGGTCACGCATCGCATCAACACCGGTGACGCAGCTCCTATTCACAGACGACCCTACAGAGTGTCCAGTACAGAACGCACCATCATACAGCAAGAGATGGACAAGATGCTCAGTAAAGACATCATAGAGCCCTCGTCGAGCCCTTGGGCCTCACCAGTTGTGCTGGTTAAAAAGAAGGACGGCAGCTGGCGCTTTTGCGTTGATTACCGGCACCTCAACAACATAACAAAAAAAGACGTCTATCCACTCCCAAGAATAGACGATGCTTTGGACTGCCTTCACGGAGCCAAATTTTTCTCTTCAATTGACCTTCGGTCCGGGTATTGGCAAATCTCTGTTGATGACAATGACCGCGAAAAGACGGCATTCGTCACACCGGACGGCTTATATCAGTTTAAAGTTATGCCATTCGGTCTCTGTAATGCGCCAGCTACCTTCGAAAGAATGATGGACTCCTTGCTTCGCGGCTTTAAATGGTCCACATGTCTATGTTACCTCGACGATGTTGTGGTTTTTTCGCCCACGTTTACCACGCACCTCGAAAGACTGGCGAGCATTCTTTCTGTCTTCCGTAGAGCCGGGCTACAGCTCAATTCGTCGAAATGTCAATTCGGTCGCCGCCAACTCACCATTCTCGGACATCTAGTCGACGCTTCTGGTGTCCGCCCGGATCCTGTTAAAGTTAAAGCCGTCAAGGACTTCCCTATTCCCCAGTCGTCTACGGATGTGCGCAGCTTCGTCGGCCTCTGCTCGTACTTCCGCCGTTTCATCAAAAATTTTGCCGGCACCGCTCGCCCCCTGACCGACCTTCTAAAGAAAGACACCCCTTTTACCTGGGGCCCTGCCCAAGAGGAGGCCTTTTCTTCGCTAGTCGACTTACTCACCTCCCCACCTATTCTGGCCCATTTTGATCCGTCGGCTCCGACTGAAGTTCGCACAGACGCCTGCGGTTATGGGATTGGCGCCGTGCTAGCCCAACGTCACCAAGGGCAAGAACGCGTTATTGCATATGCCAGCCGCCTCCTTTCTCCAGCTGAGCGAAATTACTCAATTACAGAGCGCGAGTGTCTAGCTCTTGTTTGGGCCGTAGCTAAGTTCCGACCGTACCTGTTTGGCCGTCCATTCTCCGTAGTGACCGATCACCACGCCCTTTGTTGGCTGTCTTCACTGAAAGACCCCACAGGCCGGCTCGGACGTTGGACGTTGCGCCTCCAAGAGTATTCTTACACTGTTCATTACAAGTCAGGGCGTCTCCATCAAGACGCCGACTGCCTGTCTCGGCACCCTGTAGAGCCGCCTGATCCTGGAGACAACGACCTCGGCCCGTGCCTCTTCGCTATCTCCGATCTGGTTAACATCGCGGACGAGCAGCGACAAGACTCTTCCTTGCGTATTCTCATTGATCGCCTCAACTGTGCCAGCCGAGATCCTTCATTGCAACTGTTCGTCATTCAGGATGGCGTCCTATACCGCCGCAACCTTCGTCCTGACGGACCTCCGCTCCTGCTAGTCGTTCCCCAGCGTCTCCGTTCATCTGTCCTAGCGGAACTACACGACCTACCGACCGCAGGCCACCTCGGCGTCTCCCGCACATACGATCGGGTCCGACGCCGCTTCTTTTGGCCTGGTCTGTCCGCTCTGTTCGGCGTTACGTTGCCTCCTGCGACCTCTGTCAACGCAGGAAGAGACCATCAACGTTGCCTGCTGGCCTTCTACAGCCTATTGACGTACTCTCGAACCATTCTACCGTGTTGGACTCGACCTTCTCGGACCTTTCCCGACGTCCTGCTCCGGCAACCGTTGGATTGCTGTCGCGACCGACTATGCGACCCGGTACGCTATCACGCGTGCGTTACCAACAAGTTGCGCAACCGATGTCGCCGACTTCCTATTGCAGAACGTAATCCTTCACCACGGCGCTCCACACCAATTGCTGACGGACCGCGGCCGCTACTTTTTGTCCCGAGTAGTTGACGATATCCTCCGGTCCTGTGGCACGCAGCATAAGCTCACTACAGCTTACCATCCCCAGACGAACGGGCTTACCGAGCGCCTCAACAGGACTCTGACCGATATGCTATCCATGTATGTCTCGCCCGACCACCGCGATTGGGACGTTGCCTTGCCTTATGTAACATTTGCTTATAATTCGTCGCGGCATGATACCACCGGCTATTCTCCTTTCTACCTTCTGTTTGGTCGGCATCCTGCGCTGCCATTGGATACATTACTACCGAGTTCTACTGCCTCGACCACAGAGTATGCACGTGACGCCATCTCCCGAGCAACTATGGCCCGTGAAATCGCCCGAGACCGGCTCACCGCATCTCAGACCTACCAGAAGTCAGTTTACGACTGCCGGCATCGCCCAGTACACTATCCGCCGGGCTCACTCGTCCTCCTTTGGTCTCCTTCTCGCCATGTCGGTCTCTCTGAGAAACTTCTACGTCAGTACAGTGGCCCTTATCGAGTTCTCCGTCAGGTGACCGACGTGACCTACGAGATTACACCTCTTCATGCTCCGACGTCGTCCACTAGCCCTTTGACTGACGTCGTTCATGTAGTCCGTCTCAAACCGTACCACACGCCTGCTACATCATCCACTTAGCACCGGGACGGTGCTTTTGCCGCCGGGACTTATGCTACGGTTGTGCTTGTGCTTGGAACGCTCGTGCTTGGTGCGCTCGCGCTTGGAACGCGAAGAGGACGAAGTGCGTTTCTGCTGCTGGGCTTCGCGTGCCCGGTTGTTCGGCTGCGTGGCTGTAAGCTGTTTCCCTGTAAATATATTTTTCCCTTTTGGTGTGCACATCTTCACGTTACAATATGAATGCGTCATTTATTTCGTCTATGTCCAGTTTTTCTAATGCAATATTCTCTAAACTTGCCTGTTCTCTAAACAATTCCCAGTTAGCTAAATGTAACTTCCAACGGCGTCGTTTTGTCGGGATGACTGTTGGTGAGGATGACAGGCTTATTATGACATGAAGGTGATCGCTCCCATACAGGTTGTCAAGAACATCCCATTTAAAATCAGTAAAAACACTTGGTGAACAGAAAAATAAGTCTAGACAGCTCATTTTCCCACTGCTTGGAGAACAGTAAGTCTGTTTGCCTGTGTTCAGGAGGCATACATTGTTGCAGAGGATAAAATCTTCTAAAATTCGGCCTCTGACATCCGTTTGTTCGCTTCCCCAATAAGTGGAGTGAGCATTAAAATCCCCAACTAGAAGATATGGTTCCGGAACTTGTAATAAAAGACTTTCTAAAACGTGAAGTATGACTGTTAGGTGAAGTTCAATGTATATGGAAAATATTGTTATTATCTTAAAATAGAGGGCAGTGACAGCAACTGCCTCATATGAGGTTTTTAGGTAATTTTTTCGAGTAACAACACCACCCTGGACAACTATAGCAGCGCCTCCAGAGAGCATGCTGGAGGTCTCTCGGTCACATCGATAGACTTGATACCTTTTAAGAATGTTTTTGTTTTTTTTCTGTGGTCCTAGGCTAGTCTCCTGGAGACACAGTGCTACCGGGGAGAATGAATTTAAAATATCTGTTACGTCAGTGTAGTTGTTTAAAAGTCCACGACAGTTCCAGTGAATTAGAAATGCTATGATTGTAGACTAGTTAAGGATAAGTTTTAGAAACTAGGTTTGGCGGTCTTTTGGACCTGTTATAGGGACTTTATCCTTTTTTTTTTTGCGCTCAAGAGAGCTTTGCCGCCGGTGCAGCGGGGGCGAGAGAGGAGTTGTGTCCATCACCTCACGAGAGGTGCTGGAGGACCGCGGTTGTTGGCGTTTCAGACCTCCCCCGACGGGGGGAAGTCGCGCGGGATGCCGACCCATGGACCGGCGCTCCCTGCTTTCGGGGTGACGGAGCAGCCTTCGCTGTCCCTGCCTGGGGCGTGGGTAGCCCTGCCATCGGCTCGGTAGAAGCCGCCTCGGTAGGGGCCATAGTGCTGTGTGGTGCTACGCCCCTGCGCACCACATCAGCGAAGCTGGATTTCGCTGTGAAGAAGAATTGGTTGTTGAGGGAAAATCGCCTTCTCGCTTCTCTAAGTGAAATGTTTTCCTTGGTCTTTATGGTGATTATCTCCTTTTCCTTCTTCCAGGACGGACACGGCCTGGAGTATGCAGCATGGTCTCCTTCACAGTTTGTGCAGCATAGGGCTGCGTCACATTCCTCAGAAGCGTTATCCTTCGAAGCGCATTTTGCGCAAGTTTTGCGACCGCGGCATCTCTGTGAGCCATGGCCAAACCTTTGACAATTGAAGCATCTTCTTGGGTTCGGAATATAGTGCCTGACAGTTACTTTTAGGTATCCTACTTCGATGGTTTCAGGTAGTGTCCTTGTGTTGACTGTTAGAACCAAGTGTTTTGTGTCCATTTGTGGTCTTTCCTGGTTTTGATTCTGTATACATCTGTGACATTTTTGTCGGACAAGCCTTCCAGCCTTTCTTTTTCAGTTAGGTGTATGAAGTCATTTTTAGAGATGACGCCTCGGACAGTGTTCAGTGAGCGATGTGCCGTTATAAAGACCGGTATGTCCCCTATAAAAGCAATGTTTGAGAGTTTCGAGCATTGGATGCACTCGCGCAGTTCAAGGAGAAGGTCGCCGCTGGCCATTTTTGAGACCTTATAGCCAGAGGTCAAGGTACCGGTTAAACATATAGACACAAGGAATGGAGAAATTATTCTTGCTTGTTTTTGATCACTTTGACTGTGGATTACATGGAACTTGGTGAACGTCTGTTTCTTTTTGACAAAAATGTCTGCTGCTTTGTTCCGTCCTCTCTTGAGAGAGTGATCTGGTTTGAAAAGGGTGGAGCTATAAAAAATGTAGTTATTCGGTCATGGTGCCAGCCACCCACCACGGAGTCCAACAAGGGGACGGCACCGGAACTTGAAAGCAAGTAGTGCCCACGCCAGCTGTACACCTCAACTATAACCAAATATGACACAACTCAGTGTATAGACCTCCTGCATGTTTGTAAACAAACGAGGTGGCGCTGCAGTCGCTAGCGAGCTCGTGGTAGGCAAAAGGTCGGGGAGTGGCGTCGCGGATAGGTGTTGAGCGCGGGTTTTCAAGCCTTGTAGGCGCGTTTCCAGCTTCTGCGAATCATAGCAATGGTCGATGCTTCCAACTTAGTAATTTGTTGAAGTACACGAGCTCGCGTTGGCCACGTGCGGCCTATAAGGAGAAATAGTTTGCACTGTTTTGTATATATGGTTAGTAATAAACGTGTAGAAAGCGTTCCTGCCGTTTATTTATGCGCCAGGCATTGAATAAAACAAGTTTTGACACTCTGCACTAGCCGGAATGATTTTACTTCGGGACAATAGTGAGGGGAAGTGCTGGCCTTGTTTCGTCGGAGCAGACACAAGGATGGCAGACATGCGCTCATCGTCTGCTGACATACGTACGTGTCGCGCTGTGCGAAAAGTGGGGACAGCGTCGTGTCCCTGATCTCCTGTCTCGCTTAGCGCTGTTTTTAGCCGCATGACCACGCACCAGCCAGGCCAACTTGTCCTCTTGTTAAGCTGGTCGATTTGGTGAAAATTGTTGATTTCTAGAATTATTTTCTTTCCTATATCCCTGAAGTCTAGTTTCGTGACGAAAAATTATAGCAAAATATTGAGTACAAATTTATAAATTACGCTTTTTAGAAGTGTGGTCGTCAAAAATTGTGAGGTAATTTCTTTGATTTCAGTGCCGCATTTCTTTGACCAAAGCGAAAGCGAAGATGCCATAAACGAGGGAATAAACTTTAAGGTTCGTTTTGCGACCTCTCACATTTTCTGCGACTGGATCACTCACCTTCGTAATTCGCATGAAAATAAAATTATTTCATTTGTCGCAAACTATTCCTGAGACGTTGAGGAGCGTAATAAATCTCTCGATTTTATACCCTACACGTGCAGTGCTGTGTTAGTTATTTCTTGTAAGAAACGTTTTCATGTAGCTATGCGTGCATAAATACTGATCATATAGAAAAAGAACTAATCGCGTCATCGTACAGAACAGGGCTTTATGTACATGCTGGCATAAAAAAACCGCACTATCTACTCAATTATTTAGACCTTGGGGGGACTTGACGACGGTGTTAATTATAATTACCCAGAACTGCACCAGGTATAGCTATAAATAAAAGGAATTACTGAAACTAGCGTAGGAATTTCATATTTGCACCAAGTTTAGTTACATATCGCATGCATGAATAACGAAAACACTTTTCATTGCCGCGTCCCCTCTCAATCTCGCCACGTGTCTGTTAGTAGGACGCCTGCGGCTGCTTCTTTCCAAACAAGCTTCGCGATCATGTACTACCTCATGAAACATGACACATGCATGATGCAATGAAAAAGCATATGGCGTTTAGCACACTTAAGGCACGCTATTCTAAGCACACCAACGCGACCGCGCAAGATTGACACAACTTACCAGACTTCTTTCTACTCGAATGAAATAATTACGTCGTCATATCAAGAAACAGTTTCAAGTAAATATTAAATGTCATAAAACGCGCCATTAAAGCATGCTGTGCTATTAACAAAAAAACGCATTCCTTGGGGGCGAGTGAACCTGTCGGCGCCCCGTGCACTCCGGCTCAAGGTGATAAGTGCGTGTGCAGCTGCACATGTCTTTTTTTTCCTTGAGCAATTATCAGCCTACTATCCTGAAGTTCAGGTGAATGAACGCAGTAACTTGCATGCTATTAAGTGCATTGAGTGGTAGTGACTATCGACTCCCAGACTTCGCGCTTTACTACCGTGGCTCAATGCCTGTTAGCCAGTTTCCGAATGCGGCATTTGTGCGCGAGAAACCTATCGAGGCTAATTTAATATTTTTTATGCTACTACGCGGATCCAGCAGTGACGCAGCTAGTCAATACACGCTGCTTCTGCAGTGCACAGGCTTGAAGCAGCCGCCGGTAGCTGCGGCAGCTGCGGTAGGCACGGGCAAGCGGAACCTGTTTTGCCTACCATGCGAAAGTCGCTGCTAACATCAGCGCCACCGCATCTTCGTGACGTCGCGGGGTGAAGGAGGTCCATAGTTGGTCACACAATGTTAACCCTCGCCGACAGGAAAAAATGAAAAACCAAGAAGAGAGGAGGAGACAGGAGAGTTGTGAGACAGAGATAGGAAAGTGAAAGATGGAAGGGAGGACAGGAAAAGGCTACTGCCGATTTCCCCCGCGCGGGTCAGGCCGGAGGTGCCGAACACAGGAAGCTGGGGCCAAAGTGGTGTGTTACCTCCGCCGAGGGGCCTTACAGGTCGAAACGGTCAGCATTAGCTCAACCACCAGGATTCCCTTTTCCCCTGACACGGCGATGCCACGCACGGCTAGGCGCGGGTGCTCGAGCCCGTAGTGATGCACTGTTCCCTATCATCCCCTTGCGGGGATGTCCCTGCGGATGCTCGGGAACCTGTGGTGTCGCAACTCACCAACGCCTGCAAGCTGCAGACGCCCCCTGCGGGGAGTATTCCAGTGTATATTTCATCAGATTCATTTTTATATAAAGCTAATTTCATAGCTATGAGCACACAGCTTAAAACCTTTTTATTTTTTTATGCTGTTAGTCCATTTGCCCGATACAGGGTTAGGGCTATATGACATTTTGGTAGCAGCACGAACACAAGGCAGCAACAACGGCACAGGCGCACAACTCAGGCAAACTGGTTGGTGAAGCTACCGCGAGCTATCTGCTCAGCTGCAGCCGTCAGTCGTCGCTAATGTTCACCGTTAAGTTTAGTCGAAAATCTCTCGCACTTCTCACGTTCGTGTAGGACACTCTAGTCTAAACGTATTGTGGCATTGTATTGATTGTTGATCTGAAGTGAACTGTACAAATGTGCAACCAAGAATCGAGGGTTACAACCTAGAAGAATGACGGCTTCATTTCGTTGGCGGAGAAACGCAAAAGACGCCAGCGTGCAGTGCAGTATAGGTATACGTTAAATATCCAGCTCTCCGCTCTTTCGCTCCTCCTTATTTCACTTTCTGCTTCATTCCTTCCCGACGCTGCACTTCTGGCAGACGTCACTTTTCTTTACCTTTAAAAAGAATTTGTTTTGAATATCATTCCTAGTTTTTCGCAACACACGAGAAAATTAATGGGTCGCAGTCCCGGAACCGCGTTAATATATGCTGCAGCAAAAGTGCGAGTCGGAAATTATGGGCGCTTTGGCGGGACAGCTCAGTGCTAGTAGGGCATAATCCGAGAGTTGAAACGAGCAGAGATCGCATGGAAGTCATCCTATCATTTATCGTGTCTGCTCAGTTTGCCGTTCAGCGCTTCAGATATTCGCAGCCTACTCTCCCATACAAGTCAAACCCACGAGTTGGGCGCTGAAATATTTGCGCTCGCTAACAGTTCCGAATGATTCTGCATGTTTGCATAATTTTCATCACCAAAACGTTTCACACGACGATTCTAATAATTCTATAACTTTTGCGATCGAATAATACGGAAACCATTTGGAACATACGCGCAGTCAGTACGGACTACACGGAGAATCCATGTGTCCGGCACGTTTTCCTGCGGCGTCTCTCAGCGCATATGTCTATCCCGGACCTTGAAACTCACAATGTACAAATCAATCTGCGCGTAGAAAAATAAAAATTTATAGTAAATCCTTGCGACGTCGTGCGCATATCATTCAGAAATCATATGCATGCCGTATAGAAGGAATTTAGAGAACATACAAAAAGCATATAGGAAGCGTACGGATTTCTCGTTTAATTTTTCCGTTTCATATTGACCCCATATTCCTGTACTTTCATGTGAGGCGTTGGTATGGAACGTTTCAGAAGGGTTGCTTTGTTTCCTCATCAAAATCGCATGGCTCCTTCAGTCAGCCTTCAGCCGAAAGTCCACCTGCGTTTTTCCTCCTTTTCTTTATTTTATCTTGCAACGAAAAGACGTCAGTGAGCTTCATTCACTGTTTACTGACGGTGGCGTAACAGAGCAACGGCGCCGCGTTGTGTCCTTACTTGAGCTTCACCTCAATGCCACTTTTACTGATTTCAACAACCAAACGCATCTACAGAACGAGGGAATTTGCATATGCTTCTTTGTATCTCTGTCTTTTGTGATAGTTTTTTTATCGGAAATTGACCGCTCTTTTAGTGAAGCTTTTGGCACAGACCGTATAATCCGCGCCTTTAGATATGTAGATGATGGCCTAGTACTTTTCAATGGAGGTGATTTTAGTTGCAACGAAGCCGTAGTTGATGTTTTAGATACGTTTGGTCGAAAAGGTATGGGACCAACCTCAGTATTTAGATATCTTAACCTTTTGCCCCCCACAGGTTTGCTGGCGATGCTGTCCACGCGCAAGGAAAGATTTGCTGCCAAATCATTCCAATCATTCTATGACTGTCAAGAGGGCTATCGCGTTTTAGTGCACTTTATCCTTAATAAGTCCTGTCACCATGCACACAAGCATTATGTCACAGGTGTCCAGGCTGCAGAAGGCAGGTTTCCATGCCTCTCTCGTACTCACTGAGATGCAGTCCTTACTTGAAAAGTTAAACGGCAGCAAAAAGAACAACCTGCCACAAAACGCAAGGAAGCGATCAATGCCAAGGGTTGTTCACCAAACCTTCCACAACCTCAAGAAGGTGGGTTAGGGGGTCGTTGTGGTATTCTCTGCTCTGCGACAGCTAGCCGGCCTGTGCTCACGCATTGGTAGGAAAAACGAGGAAGTGCAAGAGTGCGGTGTAAAACACCAAAAACCCCTGCAAGAAAGGGGTTGCATATGATTTCCCGCTCAAATGCGGCGAGGTATACGTCGGGCAAACCGGACGTTGTCTTAATGATCGGCTGCATGAGCGCGAGAATTCACTAACAAAAAAAGAAAGGTTGCCATCTTGAATACCGCTGCCTGGTTTGCCTAGCTGTACGCTTTGTCCTAAAGCGCATGCATGTTTCTTTAGTGTTTTTTCTGTTCTACTGATGTTGATGCATTGCTCCTTTGTCATCCCTCCCTTTCGGTGTGATTATATTCACGTGCTCGTCACTTTATGCTGTAGCCACTCCCATGCTAAAAGGCTTCAGCGCTGCAGGGTGCACTGTAAATAAAATAAAACCGGGTCGCCTGCGGTCCTCGTTTATCGGATTGCAAAGTGTTACTGAAGAGCAGCGTCAAAACAGAACGAGAGCTTGAAGAAGCGTTTTATATCAAGAAACGTGCAAACAACTGTATCAGTTATACCTCTGTTGTGCTTCGCGGGAGTGAAATGGCGTTTCTTGACACATATCTCTAAACGCGTGTAATGGTCTCACTTCTTGATTCACAGGTGTTGACACGTTTACTGTCTGCTGCTGGTGCCTTGGTGAATGGTTAGAAATGAAGCTATATAAGCGATCGTAGTAAAATAAGGATTGTTGCAAGTAAAAAGCTCGTCCTGTTCCCTCATTATGTCCGCTTTCGCCTTTTGTGCTGCTGTCTTTCCTGATTATTCACCAACCCGCCCAGCTACAAGTGCTTCTCATGCGAGCACGTTGTTGGGCGAGTCGGTCGTACGTACTTAAAGAAGGGAATTGCGCTAAAAAAGACACGGACGAGAAAAGACACGGACGGGCGCCCGTCCGTGTCTTTTCTCGTCCGTGTCTTTTTTAGCGCAATTCCCTTCTTTAAGCTTCTCATGCTTTTACGTCACATCTGGCTTCCGCTTTTAAGCATAAAATGGTTTTAGGTCTTATTATCGATAAATTCAGCCGGAAATCTTCGTGGAATTGCGCTGAAGCCGACGACTAAAGTGACGCAAAACTCCGTCCGAAATGTAGAGGTATGCGTTAAATAAGAACATACACGTTTTCGTACTACAAATGTTTCAGGTTCTCTTTCCTCATGAGTAATTGCGGAGTGCTCTGGCCTCCCCACGACATCGACGCCGTCACGGGGCCATAAGCATCTCTCGACGCTGTGACCAGAGGCGGCATGGAAACCAAGGAAAGGAAAGAAATTTTGCACAGCAAATGGAATTTTTTTAATGAAACATGGTTCCAAAGCCACGGGTTTAAAAGATTCCATAAGTAGACGACATATGCGCGCGTGGAGCGAGTACACAGACGATGACAAATTGCAAGGACGAGCAGAGAATTAGACATGCACGCCCACTGTGCTGCAATCACTGCCGGCTCCGCTTTGCGCGAGAAAAGCTTCGTGCGAGAGAAGGTTCTCACCTTGTTCTCGGTGTCCCTCCTCATGCGAGACTCTACAGCCGGTGTGCTCTCGTTGGACGCTCTCTCACCCAGGACCGCGTCGTTGCCGACCTGGTCGTTGCTTCGCTCGTCGATGGGAATCAGCAGCCCGGATTCCCCGAACGGGGGCGGCGAAGCGGCCTGGTCCAGCCTAGGGCTCGCAACGTAGCCGTCTTTGCACAGGTAGAAAGGCACGCACACGCACTCCTGGCCAAAGTCCGGAGCCACTGGGTACTCGGGAGGCAGATCCGAGCCGCTCACGTATGACGCCCCCAGGGCGTTGCCGAACGGTCCGCGCCCTTCGTCCAGTTGCTTCCCGGGCCGAGGACCGCTGCGGTTGATGGTCGAAGACGCAGTGTGCTTTTCCCCGTAAGGCCCGCCCTTTCTCTCGGGCCGAACGATAGGCGGCAAGCCGTTGGGAGGCCCCTGCGGCTTGCGCGGGAAATAGGCAGGCTGGCCGGCAGGCGTCGGAGGGGCCGCGGGCGAGTACTCTACCATGGTGGGGCCGCTGGGACGGTTCTTGGCCGCCGTCGAGAAGAAGCCGCTGGGAACAAAGTGTTGAGGGCCAGGACGGAGGCGGTCAGGTTTTTTCTCGGGAACTCCAATAATCGGAATGAAGCCTTTGATGGGAAAGTAGCTTTCGGGATCGTTCACTATCCTGGACTCGGGAATTGGATCAGAAAAACCGTTGCTTCTGCCGCTCGTAGCGTCAACCGAGCTGCCGTCGTTGATAATCTTTGCCTTGCGAAAGCCCGACGTCCTCGACTCGGCGTTCGTGAGGGTTGGGTCTCGTTCGAAAAACTTGGATCGCTGCCTGGCGTTGCGACCCACGATGATAACGCTCCCCGACGTGGTGTTGTACAATTCAGTGTCATTGTGGAGGCTGTCCAAAACAGTCATGCGGTAGGTGATGGTTTCAGGCTTCCCCGTAGTGCTCGTAGAATCTGCTTCGCCTGAAAGAAGTGAGAGCAAGTGATCGATGCATTTTTAGAAAGTATGGCATTCAAAAGGTGGGCAAAACTTTCTTGTGTAGCAGAATGCGAAAACATTTTCCTGAGTCATGCTTCTGGCAGCGCGATGCGTACATGGGGGGAGGGGAGGGGGAGAAAAACGATCAGTTTTAGTACAGCACTGAATGAGTTTCTACAGATTGCAACACTGTAATGAATAGATAAAACACCCACTGTCTTCTCTTGTGCATGTGAAGTTTTAGCTGAACTTGCACAAGCTGAGAATGTTAAGGGGGCCTGTATTGTCGATGTTAAATGTTTTGCGGACTACAGCTGTGCAGTATTGTATACTAACTTCACCTGCGGAGCATATATGCAGTCAGTGGCTCCTCGTCGTCATCATCTCACTGCAAGGCGAAGACCTCTCCCATATCTCTCCAATTAATACTCTCCTCTGCCAGCTGCAGCTACCCTACCCCCGCAAACTTCTTAATCTGATGTGCCCACCCAACTTCATGCCGCCCTTTGCTACGCTTCACTTCCCTTGTTATCCAGTCTGCTTATCCTTAAGGACCACCAGTTATCTTGCCTTCGCATTACGCGCCCTGGCTAGGCCCATATCTTCTTGATTTCGACTACGATGTAATTAACCGGCGTTTCTTCCCTCACCCACTCTGCCCGTGTCTGGTCTCTTAACATTATACCTATTATTTTTCTTTCCATGGCTTGCTGCGTTGTCCTTTAGGTGAGCCCTTTTCATTAGCCTCCACGTTTCTGCCTCGTAGGCGAGTACCGGCAACATACAGCTATTTCATGGTTTTCTCTTGAGTGATATTGGTAAACTGCCATTCACAATCGGAGAGAATCTGCCACATGAACTCCACCCTATTCTTAATCTTCTGTTATTTCCTTCTCGTGATCCGGATCAGCAATCACTGCCTGCCATAAGTAGACGTATTCCTTTACCACTTCCAGCCCCTCGCTGCCAATTGTGAACTGCTGTTTCCCTGCGAGACTGTTGAAGATTACTTTGGTTTTCTGCATGTTAATTTTTCAACCCACTGGTCTGCTCTGCCTTTCTAACTCATTGATAATGCTTTGCAGTTCGTCTCTTGAGTGACTCAGCAAGGTACTGTCATGAGCGAATTGCAAAATACTTAGGTATTCTTCATTTACTCTTATTGCCAACTGTTCCCAATACAGAACTCGGAACACCCCCTCTAAACAGGCGGTGAATAGCATTGGCGAGATCGGGTCTCGCTGCCTTACGCTCTTCCTTATTGAAATTTTATTGCTGACTTTATGGAGGACTATAGCAGCTATGCAGTTCATATATATATATATATATATATATATATATATTCCAGTATTTTTACACAAGGCTCTTTTACAGAATGATTCCGCAGTGCCTGCGTGGCTGCTGAGGCTTCCGTTCAGTCAAATGCTTTCTCGTGATCAATGGAGGCTACTTATAGGGTTTGATTATATGGAAGAGTGCGGTGAGGGGCTAGTTGGTACGATATTATGGCAAATATAAATCACTGCGCAAAAAGGACGGGACAAGAGAGAAGAAGCACAGAAACACACGAGACAAGCGCTGACTAACAACTGGTTTATTGCACCAACGCCTCCTTCCTTCGACAACAAAGCGCATGCTCACCAACAGCAAAGACAAAAGCCATAATCATCACGCCAAACCAAGAGACTCCAACTCCTTGCGGTACAGGTGTATGGAAGCCTCGCTAACACATTTGTCAGGCCCTAATCTCGCGATTTCCAAGGCTTCAATAACTTCACGTTCTTTCTTATCCCTCGCGCGTCCGATAATCTTAGTGCTGCCGAAAAGTGGAGTGCAATCTTTATCGTCATGCTTGCAGATCTTACAATGGCTAGGCAGATGCTGCCCTCTAGAATCAGCTAAGGAATTGGCATGCTCTAATAATCTAATGTTGATGCATCGGCCAGTTTGCCCTACGTACACCTTACCACAGCTCAGTGGAATCTGATAGATTACATTCACTCTGCATTGCACAAACTTGTTCCTGTGGTTGGTGCTACACTCAATCTTCTTTTGCCTATCTGGTATGACCAAATTGCACAAACGCGCAGATCTTCTTTTGCCTATCTGCGCGTTTGTGCAATTTGGTCATACCAGATAGGCAAAAGAAGATTGAGTGTAGCACCAACCACAGGAACAAGTTTGTGCAATGCAGAGTGAATGTAATCTATCAGATTCCACTGAGCTGTGGTAAGGTGTACGTAGGGCAAACTGGCCGATGAATCAACATTAGATTATTAGAGCATGCCAATTCCTTAGCTGATTCTAGAGGGCAGCATCTGCCTAGCCATTGTAAGATCTGCAAGCATGACGATAAAGATTGCACTCCGCTTTTCGGCAGCACTAAGATTATAGGACGCGCGAGGGATAAGAAAGAATGAAGTTATCGAAGCCTTGGAAATCGTGAGATTAGGGCCTGACAAATGTGTTAGCGAGGCTTCCATACACCTGTACCAAAAGGAGTTGGAGTTTCTTGGTTTGGCGTGATAATTATGGCTTTTGTCTTTGCTGTTGGTGCGCATGCGCTTTGTTGTCGAAGGAAGGAGGCGTTGGTGCAATAAACCAGTTGTTAGTCAGCGCTTGTCTCGTGTGTTTCTGTACTTCTTTTCTTTTGTCCCGTTCTTTTTGCGCAGTTATTCATATTTTCCATAATTGATTATATTCTGCACATTTCTGTATGACCAAACTGATAGCGTGAATATGATATATTCGGGAATATCCTTTACGAAAACCTGCCTGATCATTTGGTTGATTAAAGTCTAAGGTTCCCCTGACTCTATTAGCGATTGCCTTAGTAAATACCTTGTAGGCAACGAACTGTAAGGTGATCGGCCAGTCATTTTCATGTCCGTGGCGCGTCCTTTCTTAAGGATTAAAATAATGTTAGCGATCATACAAGCTTCTGGTACAGTCGAGGCTATAAGGCATTTCGCATAGAGGGTGGCTAGTTTTTCTAGCACAATCTCCCCTCCGTCCTTCAACAGGTCTGCCGTTAACTGATCCTCCCCAACTGCATTTTCCCTTTCCATTAATCCTAAGTCTTCCTTTACGTCCTCTTTCGTTACTGAGGGGATGACGCATTGCTGTATGCTACTGCCTCTCTCATTAACGTCCTGATTACATTAGCCACTGTATAGAACTTTTCAGCTCTTTCAACTATCTTACCCATACTGCTAATGACATTGCCCGCCTTGGCTCTTTGCGCATACATCTGATTTTTACCTATGCCTAGCTTCCTTTTCACCACTTTTAGGCTACCTCCGTTCTTTAGAGCATGTTCAATTTTGCCCATATTAAACTTCTTTATGTCGGCAACCTTGCGCTTATTTACCAACTTCGATAGCTCTGCTAGTACTATCCTGCCTGTAGGGTTAGACGCCCTCATGCTTTTGGCGTTTCTTAATCAGACATCCGCTGTGATACCCTGCCGGTACCCTGTCGAGCCTACTTCTACTGCGCACTCCGTAATGATAGCATTGACATTATCGTTCATTGCTTGAGCGTTAAGATTGTTTTGCTCAGTTGAAGCCGATTATCTGTTCTGTAGCGAAATCCTTAATTCCTCTAGTGTCCCTCTAACCGCTAACTCGTTAATGGGGTTCCGCTTCACTAGTTTCTTTCGTTCCTTCATCAAATCTAGGCGAATTCGAGACCTTACTTTTTTGAACAGGACAATTTGTCGGGCTAGTTGGTGGTGATCGATTCTTTTGTTCACAGCGCTTAAGAAGCACGGACAGAAGACATAGAAGACTACGTCACAGGCGCTGAACTTCTTCTTTATTCAAGAACACCGAAACACTGCATATATACCCAAAACACAGCCGCCGGCAAGCGGCGAAAATTTTATGGACTCGTGGCAACAGAAATGATATGACAAGTGGTGGTAAAATGACAAGGGCTAAAAACCAAAATATTGAACAGGGCAGGATAAAACCAGAACAAGATGAGGGTGCGCTTACACATTCACCCTCGTGCCTCAAAACCTCGGTGTTTGTGCACGAGGGTCAATGTGTAAGCCCACCCTTGGTTTCATTGTCGGAAAAAGAGTTAGCCTTTCTTTCTGGATCTGTTTGATTTAATCTTGGTTTTACAAAGGAGTTACATTCTCTGCTTTTTTGGCGAATCTCTCTTTTATCGATTTTATTACTATATTTTTCTTGCTTTTAGACTTACTTTTTGTTTACTTTCATTTTTGATATTTTATCTTTTTCTCTCGGTTTTACTTTATCTCTTCTTATACCTTTCGCCGTGTTTTTTTTTTTGGCTTCAGCTTTCTTGCTCATCCCCGTTTTTTATCCTTTTAGTTATCTCGCGCACTTCATCTTCTGTGTTTAGCTGCGTTAATTCTTGGCTTCATCTGTTTGCGTACCCGATCACTTTTCAGTTTTCATTGCGTGTTTTTTTTCTTGCCACTACGCCTTTCTCATTTTCCACCACGTTTGATCTTTGCTGGTGTGTATTTTTTCGTTCAATATTATCGGACCCCTTCTTGCAAATTACTTTAGTCAAACCGTACCACAATTTCACGTGTCGGAGGGTTTTCTTTTTTAAATGACTTGGCAAAAGATATATTTTGTCTCATCTTGTTCTGGTTTTATCGTGCCCTGTTAATATTTTGGTTTTTAGCCCTTGTCATTTTACAACTACTTGTCATATCATTTCTGTTGCCACGAGTGCATAAAATTTCCGCCGCTTGTCGGCGCCTGTGTTTGGGTATATATGTAGTGTTTCGGTGTTCTTGAATAAAGTTGAAGTTCAGAGCCTGTGACGGAGTCTTCTATGTCTTCTGTCCGTGTTTTTTAAGCGCTGTCAACAAAAGAACTTACTATTCTGTGGACGCTAAAGCGCATCTTACCGACGACAGCCACATCCTGCACGATGCCAGTGTGCGCGCATAGTATGAAGTCTCTTTCACTTTAGTCTCACCATTTCATTTTTACACTCACGGCCTGTTCTCTCGTTTGTAAAAGAAGGTATTCGCGATCCGTAAACTATTGCCCCCCCCTGCGAACATTACTAATACCTCTCCCTCGCTATTCCTACAACCTACCCATAGTAGCCTACCGCCTGTTCGCCAGTCTGCTTCTTGCCCACCTTCGCATTGAAGTCGCCCAACAGTACACTGTACTGTGATTTTACTTTCTTCATTGCCGACTACAAGTCTTCACAGAAGCCTTCAACAATCTGGTCATCATGGCTGGATGTAGGCGCGTAATTGCGATAGCTGCCACCCTCTCGTTAACACTAATGAACTCTACGTTGCCAGCTATATCCTGATTAGTGAGGAATCCCACATCTAGTTCTCGTCTATCCGCTTATACACGATAGCACAGTATGTGCACGCCCTTTAGTACTACATACGCCTTACCTGTCCTCCTAATTTGACTAAAGCCTATGACATCTCATTTAATGTCTGCTAGTTCCTCAAACCACACTACTAGGTTAGCCTCACTGGATAAGGCTCTAGCGTTAAAGATTGCAAGGTTCAGCTTCCAATGGCGGCCTGTAGGGAGCCTGAGATTCTTTGCACCCTCCGCTGCGTCACAGGTTTGACCGCCGCCCTGGTCAGTTGCTCCGCAGCCGCTGAGGACTGAGGGCCGAGGGTTAATTAGTGAAATTGAGCGTGTGACGGAATCCCGTCTGGCCGGGAGTGTAAATTTTGGAAAATAACGTCTGGAAAATAACGTTTGGAAAATAACGTCAATAACGAACCTTTCTTCACTGGTCGGCGTCTCTTATTTTCCAAATGTACGCTCCCGGCCAGACGGGATTCCGTCACACGCTCAACTTCATCGCCCTTCGCCAGGCGTATGGCCAGGAATTCATCACCGAGATCCGCAAATATGTCAACCTTAACTGTCGTGTCACTTCATTCAGGAACCATCTTAAGTTCAACCTAACATGTAAAGCCCGTAACCTAGTTCCCCGCTCCATACGATTCAACAGACCTGTTTCTACGCCTTTCGGGCACAGTGTGGTCGGAAAGGCAGAACGACAGCTTCTACAAGCTAGGATCCTGGAAGGACTTTGGTGTAGGCCAGTTGGTATGACATCGTGAAGAGCAAAACCGCAAAACAGGACGGGACTGAGGCAGGCGACAACACAGGGCGGTATCCTGAACTGCAAAGAGGACATTCGTGCTTTGGAGAACGATGCCTTCTGTGCCTGGCGCCGCCTGGAGCACCACTACCATGGCGTATTCGCCGGCATCCAGTTGCATGCGAATCACAAGTGTGACCTTCAACGCGAGAGGTGAGCTCGTCCACGACAATAAGCTGACCAAGCTTCTTTCCGAGCTATCAGTCAAAACTAAGGTGACTTCATGAATCAGAGTGCATAATTTATCGTCGTACAGACCGAGCCAAGCTGAAAAGAATGTGCTGAATCTTGGGTTGAATATCAACATAGGACCCGCACCGGACAAGAAGAAACTAGTGTGCGCGGTGGAATATGCTGTCAGCCAAGTCGAACACACTCGCCGCGAAGAGGCCTGCACCCGAGTGGTGGGCGTACTAAACGCCGTTCATCGCGGACCTTCCCGCTCTGCGTTGTCACGTGTAGAACGGGACGCTATTAAGAGTCTCCGTGAAAATGAACACATTGTGATTCTACCAGCAGATAAAGGCATTGCGACTGTTCTCCTGGACAAGGCCGACTATGAAAAGAAGATGCTATCTCTTCTGGAAGAAAACCTACGTCCGCCTCAAGAATGATCCGACACTAAAGCTGGAAAGAGAATTGCAAAAGCTGCTGTCCGACGTTTTTCTGGCCGTTCCTCCGAACCATAAAGCTCTCTACTACAAACTGCTTAGCCACAATGGATCCGCACCTGCTTTCTATGGATTGCCCAAAATCCACAAGCCAGACGTTCATTTGCGTCCCATCGTGGATTACACTCGCTCCCCCCTGCATAACCTCTCGAAGTTCTTGCGCAAGGTCCGTTCTCCGCTCGTGGGTCAGAGTCCCAGTCACGTCCGCAATTCGTTCGACTTTGTCGAGAAGAACCGCGGCACCTCAATCGATGAAGATGAGGTGATGGTGTCGTTTGACGTTAAGTCCCTGTTCACGAGCGTCCCGACAGACCTTGCTGTCAGCGTTTGCACCACAGCCCTCGAGGCTGATGTAACTTTGCCGGAACGATCACCGATAGACGTACCAGACCTGCGCAGGCTTCTAGACTTCTGCCTAATTAAAGAACACGTACTTCGTTTTCATGGGCAATTTTTACAAACAGGTGCACGGGACCCCCATGGGCGCCTCAGTTTCGGTTACGGCTGCGAATCTCACCATGGAAAAGCTGGAACAGCGGCCGTTGGCCTCATTTGTCCCTTCCCCGAAGGTATTTTTCCGCTACATCGACGGCTGCTTCTGCATCATCCAAAAAGGCGTGGTGAGCAAGTTTCTGGCCCATCTTAACAGCCTGGAAAGAGCCATTCAGTTCACTATTGAAGAAGAATTATACAGCAAACTGCCATTCCTTGACGTCCTTGTTTCACGGGAAGGCTACGGTCTATCTTTCAGCTGTTGCATTTGGGTTGCAAGCCCCAAGGGTAGCGTTGGCCTGGCGGCCTGGGGCAAAGCTGGAAACATCCGAAGGTCCCGGCAAAGGATGACTCGACTGGCAACAGAACAACTTGTTTATTCTGGCATCTCAAAAGAGCAGCCGGTCAGGGCGACCACGTTACTCGAAGGGCGAAATCGAAGTCTCTCCTTGGCGTCCGGGGCAGCTCTCTTTATATACCCTCGGAGTCGAGGGCAAGAAGGAGCGGCATGGGATGAGTCGCACAAGACGGCGACGCATGAACATGTTCAGGCGTGACGGGCGCGTCCGCCAGGCCGGCGCCGGTCAGACCTCCTCGCCTCCCAGTTGGAGAGCTCCTCTCCCCGGCTGCCGCGCTTTGACAAGCGTGGGCAAAACATGCACACACACACACACGCACGCACGACGACACGTGGCACTGAAACCTGCCTGGACGCGCTTGGCGGGAGGCGTTGCGGCCGCGATGAACGAAGCCGCGGCGTCCGTTGCATCCGCGCCGGCTATACCGCGCGTCGAAGGCGAGACGTAACAGACCGCCCCGCCGGGAGAAGGAGATCCCGATGGTCAGGGGACTGCATCCGCTGTCCAGAGGGATGTCGCTCGATGATGCTCGTAATCGAAACCGATCGTCCCTCGACGTTGCTTGAGCGCAGCGCACAGAGAAGGCCTCGTTCTCGGGTTCAGGATCACATAGGACACTGCAAAGTCACTTCGGGAGAGTTGCCATTTTTGTGCTCGTTCCCAGCAAGCGTTAGAACTACGCCGAAACGCAACCGCTCAGTCAGCAAGCACGAGACAACCCTCACTAAGCTCTGCCAGGCTCTTTCCCCTTTTATACTACTGCCTAGTTCCTTACAGTAGTCAAGCAGCACTCAGAACGCGTCCACAAATTGGAAAATTGCACTAGAAAGCACATAATCACTTTGAAACACTAAACAAAAGCAATATGTTAAAAATCCTGCCTCAGGAAGAAAACATCAGTAACCAACAACTTTGAGGCGGATTCCTACGTTAGGGGCTTCGACTTAAGCCATCGGCGTTACCGTTGAGACTCCCCTTTTTGTAACGCACCTCAAAGGAATATTGTTGCAAAGCGAGGCTCCAGCGCAGGAGGCGGCCATTTTTGGGAGATATGGTCTGCAGCCATTGGAGAGGGCAGTGATCCGTCTCAATGATAAACCTCGAGCCGGCTAGGTAGCATGACAATTTCTGAACGGCCCACACGAGACACGCACACTCTTTCTCGGTGGCGCTGTACGCCTGCTCACGACAGGTCAGCTTACGACTAGCATACAGGACGGGGTGTTCCACTTCTCCATTGTCCCTTTGGCA
The DNA here is from genome assembly GCF_052857255.1 of Amblyomma americanum. Taxonomy (NCBI): domain Eukaryota; kingdom Metazoa; phylum Arthropoda; class Arachnida; order Ixodida; family Ixodidae; genus Amblyomma; species Amblyomma americanum. The sequence goes on from NC_135504.1 coordinate 151,123,295, forward strand.
CAGTACAACGCCCATGCCTCGCTCACTAGCATCGCACTGAACAACGAACCCTTTGGTATAGTCTGGCGATCGTAGCACAGGCTGGCTTGTTAGGACGCTCTTTAGGGCGCTAAAAGCTCTCTCCTTTGTCTCGCTCCAGACGACTGTTTGGGGCTCTGTTTTTCTTAGAGCATCCGTCAGGGGAGCCGCGATATCGGAGTACCTGGGGATGTACCTCTGATAGTAGCCGGCGACACCCAAGAACGACCGAATATCGGTCTTCGTGCGCGGTTGCGGGAAGTCTCGCACAGCGGCCACCTTTATTTCAGAGGGGCGGCGACGACCCTGTCCAATCACGTGACCGAGGTAGACAACCTCGGCCTGTGCTAATTGGCACTTGGGAGCCTTGACTGTCAAGCCCGCTTCGCGCAGGCGGGTTAGCACTGCCCGCAAGTGTGTCATATGCTCAGACCAGGAGGCGGAGAATATCGCTACGTCGTCTAAATACGGTAAAGCGAATTCTTCCTGTCCCCGCAACACTTTGTCCATGAGGCTTGAAAAGCAGTATGGCGCGTTCTTCAAACCAAAACTCAAAACTTTAGGACGGAATGTTCCCATTGGTGAAATGAACGCCGCATACCTACTAGCCTCTTCTGTAAGTGGAACCTGCCAATAACCCCTGACAAGATCTAGGGGGGAAATAAACTGAGCGCTACTAACTTTCTCAAGGCGCTCCTCGATGTTAGGGATCGGATAAATTTGATCCTTAGTAATGGAATTAAGCCTGCGGTAGTCGACGCAAGGACGAGGTTCCTTGCCCGGTACCTCAACTAAAATCAAAGGGGAGGTATAATCACTCTCACCCGCCTCAATAACACCGAGCTGTAGCATTTTCTTTACCTCAGCCTCCATAATATCGCGCTGGCGGGGTGACACCCGGTACGCCTTGGATCGTACTGGCTCTGGCGAGGTAAGTTCTATATCATGAGTAAGGACAGAAGTCCTACCAGGCCTCTCAGAGAACTGACCTTGAAACTCTTGTAAGAGTTGGTGTAGTTCGGTTTTCTGCTCAGGCGACAGCGGTGCTTTAATGATTAAGTCACTAATGACCTGATCAGTGTCTTCCCTGTTCGTCACTGAGCCTAGTCCCGGAAGCTCGACCGGAAGCTCTTCTAACTTTCCCGTGTCGTGCATTTCATCTCCAGTACCTGGTGCCTTCAACGCTACAGGCTCAATTTTATTCAGTTCGGACGTGCTCTGAATATCAGCTTGCTGCGCCTCCGACCCTTTCTCATTGCTCGACAACGTCGGCCCCGCAACTACCGCCTTTGCAGCGAGCTCCCGAACTCTCGGTCTGGTTAAGGCCTGAACGCTAGCCTCACCAAACAAAAGCCCCTTCTCGCGCAGGAGGTGATCGGACCTGTTCGAAAATAGGTACGGGTACTGGGGGGGCAGCCTAGATGACACTACGGCCTCCGTCTCAAGTGCTCCGAAAGGTCCTTCAATAAGCACTTTTGCTACGGGCAGACACACGCTATGAGCTTCCACGGCTTGCTTGATCCATGCGCACTCGCCCGTGAACATATCGGGTTCTACGTAAGAGGGGTGAACTACATCCATTGTAGCTGCGGAATCACGAAGCACTCGGCACTCTTTCCCGTTCACGAGGAAGTCTCGCATGTAAGGCTCGAGAAGCTTCATGTTCTCGTCAGTGCTACATAATGACAAACACACGACTTCTCTTTTTGTTTCTGGACACTGCGCCGAAAAGTGACCCGGCTTCTGGCACGTATAACACACGCGCGCTTACCTCCTCTCGAACCGCTTTCTGCGTTCGGCTTCGGCTGCCGCCGTCTCCTTACGTTCGGTCGGACTGCTTTCACTCGCATCCGCACTACGCGTGTCCCCCCTTGCTCTCATGGGTGTGAACTTCGGCCTCTCAGACTTGGAGCCAAATTCACCCTTTTGACCGTCCTTAGCTCCGCGAGCCCGACGCGTCACAAACTCCTCGGCTAGCTCGGCGGCTTTAGCCACTGTACTAACGTCTGGCCTATCCAAGACCCAGTACCGCACGTTCTCAGGTAACCGACTATAAAACTGTTCCAGCCCGAAACACTGCAGAATTTTCTCGTGGTCACCAAACGCTTTCTCTTCTTTGAGCCACTCCTGCATGTTTGACATAAGCCTGTAGGCAAACTCTGTATATGACTCATTTCTGCCTTTTTCATTTTCCCGAAACTTCCGACGGAACGCCTCCGCTGACAGCCTGTACTTTTTTAGCAGACTCGATTTCACTTGGTCGAAATCCTCTGCCTCCTCTCTCTTCAAGCGAGCGACTACGTCGGCCGCCTCGCCGGGTAACAAAGTGAGCAAGCGCTGTGGCCACGTTTCCCGAGAGAACCCCTGCTTCTCGCACGTTCGCTCAAAGTTAACCAGGAACAAACCAATGTCCTCTCCAAGCTTAAACGGCCGCATCAGGTCAGTCATTTTGAACGATACCCGTTCTCCTGCACCGTGTGCCTGACTTCCATTACGAGCGCGTTCCATCTCTACCTCGAGACGCTTCATTTCCAAAGCGTGTTGACGGTCGCGCTCTTCTTTCTCTTTCTCTTTTTGTTCTTTACGTTCTCGCTCCTCTTTCTCTTTTTGTTCTTTACGTTCGCGCTCGTCTTTCTCTTTTTGTTCCCTCTCCTCAATGGTCTCAAGGCATTCCGACAGCTCGTCATCCTCAGCCTCCAACTCAAGAATAGCCCTTAGCAGTTCTGGTTTTCTGAGTTTGTCTGAGACATCCAGACCCAACTCTCTTGCAAGCTCCAGCAATTTCGGTTTGCGCAACGACTTCAAATCCATGGCTGCTCCGAATGCTGCTTTCTCTACTGCCTACTATTGTCTTGCCGCAAACTAACCCGGCAGCAACGACAACCACAATTACCAGCTCTGTTTCTGACACTAACAAAAGCCTGGCAAAACTCAGAAGAAGAAAGTCCCGCACTCACCAAACCTCGCAGCCAAGAATTCAGCGCAGTCGTTCCGCTGCAGGCAACCAGTCATCACACAGGGCTCGTTGCACTGCTCCCGGATGGTCGTTGTGCTGCTCAGCATACAGTTGAACGCATATCTTCGCTGCTGGCCTCCGTTGTCGGGATCTCACCGCTGGCAACCAGTTGTTGCATTTGGGTTGCAAGCCCCAAGGGTAGCGTTGGCCTGGCGGCCTGGGGCAAAGCTGGAAACATCCGAAGGTCCCGGCAAAGGATGACTCGACTGGCAACAGAACAACTTGTTTATTCTGGCATCTCAAAAGAGCAGCCGGTCAGGGCGACCACGTTACTCGAAGGGCGAAATCGAAGTCTCTCCTTGGCGTCCGGGGCAGCTCTCTTTATATACCCTCGGAGTCGAGGGCAAGAAGGAGCGGCATGGGATGAGTCGCACAAGACGGCGACGCATGAACATGTTCAGGCGTGACGGGCGCGTCCGCCAGGCCGGCGCCGGTCAGACCTCCTCGCCTCCCAGTTGGAGAGCTCCTCTCCCCGGCTGCCGCGCTTTGACAAGCGTGGGCAAAACATGCACACACACACACATGCACGCACGACGACACGTGGCACTGAAACCTGCCTGGACGCGCTTGGCGGGAGGCGTTGCGGCCGCGATGAACGAAGCCGCGGCGTCCGTTGCATCCGCGCCGGCTATACCGCGCGTCGAAGGCGAGACGTAACACAGCGTATACCGGAAGGAGACGCACACTGGCCGCTACCTATATTTCAACTCAGTGCACCCTGCCAGCCATAAGAAGGCCGTTGTTAGCACGTTACTGCAGCGTGCGAAAAGGTTGTGCACAAGGCCCGAGGATGCGACCCTGGACGCGAAAAAGGTACTGGTTGACCTCAGAAACTGTGGATACCCTAGGCGCTTCGTCGACGCGGTAGAACGTCAGCTGTCAAAACAAGGACAACAGGACGCCCGCCCTCCGATCAAAAAACGGGCTTCTGTGCCGTATGTCCCGGATACTAGTGAATGCCTGGCACGTGTCCTACGGGAATATGACGTGTAGGTGGCACATGTCCCGGCCAGAAAGATGCGCCATCAGCTTGTAAAGGCGAAGGACACACTGCCAAAGGAAAGATTCCCCAGAGTTGTCTACGAAATCCCCTGCGCTGACTGCAACGGTGTGTATATCGGGGAAATTGGAAACTACCGCAAGCGAATACAACAGCACGCTCGGGACGTAAAAAATTAAAACATTCGCAACAACGCCTTAGCGGAGCACGCTGTCGTGAATGGCCACAAAATTGACTGTGACAAGGCAAGGATCATCGCAACCTAAAAATAGCAGCATCACGACTTCATTTGGAATCCCTAATCATACAAACTACGTCAGACACGTTAAACCGGAACGACGGCAATCTAAACCCGATATACGCACGCTCCTTGCGCCGATTTTTCAACCATATTTAAACGACCCTTGTTTAGTGATGAATTCATTGTGAACAAGGCTTCCGTGTGGAAGCCGAAACGTCAATAATGAACCTTTCATCACTGGTCGGCGTCTCTTATTTTCCAAAAGGGTTAATTAGTTTGTTCATAAAAGGTTGTGGCAGAGTACTGCACCAGGGTGGCCAAATCCTGTTGTGGTGAGGGAGTGCGTTGTCGGTTCTGGTCACCGAGATGAGGCCGCACCCCAGGCCTGGTTCTGCAATCCCATCGACACGCAGATGTTTTCTTTATTAAAGCGAAAGCTTTACTGGCCGCGAACTTGCGATTTCGCCGTGGCGGTGCTCCGAGGAGGCACATGAAGTCACAACGAGCGCCTCGCCATGGATATTTCTCTCTGTCTCTCTCCCTAGTCACTACTGCGCATGCGCCACTAGTAGCACCGAGCCACCGGTGTTCCACCGCTCTCCTGCGCCGCGCCTTTGCTCAAAATCCAACTTTCGATTTTCAGTTTTCTCTTTCTTCTTTCTCTCCCTTCTTTATCATACCATTCCTTTACGACGTGGTTCGGGTGTCCACGGAGATATGTGAGATGTTTACTGTGCCATTACCTTCCCTCAAAAACGAAACAAAACAAGTGAGCCGACGACTTTCATGGAGTTGATTGGCATTGACAGCTTTGCCAAGGCCGTTCATTTTCACGGAAGGAAAGGCGCACAACCGGCTCCGTGGGTCAGTGGAGACCTCAATTTCGCTTTCATGTACGTAACGTTCGTGTCCAACTGCAAAAGCCTGCTTTGATAGCGTTCCGCACACTGGATAGGCAGCGCGCCCTCCCTGCCACCCTGGTAGGCGGCATGCAGTTAATGGTTGATCGCGAGTGATTGATCACCAAATGAACGCTGCGGCCTAGCTATTGCAGCAGTGCCGCATGTCACCGCCCCGCCGCGGTGGCTCAGTGGTTAGGGCGCTCGACTACTGATCCGGAGTTCCCGGGTTCGAACCCGACCGCGGCGGCTGCGTTTTTATGGAGGAAAAACGCTAAGGCGCCCGTGCGCTGTGCGATGTCAGTGCACGTTAAAGTTCCCCAGGTGGTCGAAATTATTCCGGAGCCCTCCACTACGGCACCTCTCTCTTCCTTTCTTCTTTCACTCCCTCCTCTATCCTTTCCCTTACGGCGCGGTTCAGGTGTCCAACGATATATGAGACAGATACTGCGCCATTTCCTTTCCACCAAAAACCAATTATTATTATTATTATGTCACCCACAGCGCTGTAAGCACTAATGCATTGGGGCCACATCTCTCTCACCACGGCCACATGTATCAAAGCACGAATGAGGCGTCCGCGTATCCAGGGAGCCAGTTATGCGCCCTTCCTTTCCTCAAAGCCGTCGCCGTCTACAACATTGTCGACGCCAATGAACACAGTGAATGCCGACGTCTCACTTTGTATATCCTGGATTAGCTGAGCTAATCCACATTGTTTTTTTCAAACCCCGGTGTAGAACTACGCGGCACGGGGATTCAAAGCCCTGTCCTCTTGCCCGCGAGGCGGATGCTCTACCTCTACGCCCTCGCTGCTGTTGCCACCGGCACGTTATCTCGCTGGAAAAAGGTTATGAACAGTTCAAGGTGCGCCATGAAGCGCCAGTGTTGTCGTTGCTCCCGTGCCCTTAGAATGCCAGTGACGCCCGTAGCGGCAGCTTCTGTCCTCGCCTCAACGAATATATATATATGGTTTTCTTCTCAAGTATGGATCACCAACTTGCACGGATGCATTTCTTTCTGCAGAGGATTTGCAGTTTCGAGTCGGGTTTGGCTCTACTCTGCCCATGTACACATTTATTGTTTTCTTTTTGTAATGACCCTTTTCGCACCTTTTACAATAACCTTGAACGACTCTGCTTCTTCTTTTCAGAACCTGTAGTGTTCTTACTGTAACCCAGCGCGCGAGCACCGGGCAGCCTGAATGCGGAGTCAACCAAAGCATCTTCCCAGGACTACACAAATGTACATCACAGGCAATACTCGACAACCTTTCTCCTTTCCTAGCCGTGCCGTGCCGTGCCTCCCGCCGCTTACGCAACCATCAAGGTTTGTTTGGATGCACGGGTCAACATTGTGACGTCCTGTGACACGTTGGCATACCGTTCGTGGCCATGTGACTTACATTCGAGACGTAATCATTTTTAGGAAAGCAATAACCGGTACACTTCCTTTGTTTCGGTTAATTCTGTTCACTTTTTCTGTATTTTCTGCAAACCATAGTTTACGACGATCAGTAATGTGAGCCGCCGTGGTAGCTCAGTGGCTATGGCGCTCGGCTACTGACTTGAAGGACGCGGGTTTGATCCGTCCCTGGCGGTCGCATTTCGATGGAGGCGAACTGCTAGAAGCCAGGGTACTGCACGACGTCAATGCTCGTTAGAGAACCGCAGGCGGTCTAAATTTCCGGAGCCCTCCACTACCGCGTCCCTCATAGCATAAGTCCCTTTGGCGCGTTAAACCACGTAAACGCAACCAACCAAAAATGTCAGATAAAGTACCCTACTTTTGAAGTTACTACTACCGGATCAGTTACAACAGGGGCATGGCTTCTCTCGTACGGCTGGTCGTATTTTTTCCTTGAACCTGCCGAAGTGGCTCGGCTGCTGATGCCAATGTGGCAGGTTCGATTCGGAGTGTATTTCAGCGCACATTAAACAACCCGCACTGTATGGTATAAATTAATTTGGGACCCTCCATACGGCGTCCTTAATAGCACATGCACCGCTATGTTAAACCCCTCGATTAGCAATTTTATTATTCCTATGCATACTCTCCCCCTCCCTTGTGCACTTAGTCGAATCAATGTAGCGTTGAGATGCTCGCACAAACGAACAGAAGCACCTGTCCCGCCTCCATCCTCGCTACTCTCTGTGTCTGTTGTTTGCCCTGTAATGCTTCCTGGAAACGTAAGCCATGTCGCCCGCCTACAAGTTGTTTTAAAATAAAGCACTCCTTGCGAAACAGTATCTCATTGGTGAGCGCCACCAGTGCCAGCGCATGCCACCTGTGCCAGCGGCGACACGTTTGCTTGTTTGCTAAGCTGAACATTAACTTTTTGTCCTTTCACTCGCCTGAGCAACTGTGGTTACTTTTATGTTATCTATCACACTGTCCCGCCTGCAGAAATGTCTCCGCGCAGCTGGGTGCAGTGCAAATAAATAAAATATAAGCATAAGAGAACTTGTTGTTGGGCTAGTGGTACACAAACGCGCGCGCGCACGCACACACACACACGAGCGCGCGCGCCAGAGAGAGTGAGAGAGAGAAGAGAACGGGACAGCGCCACACACAACAGCTTTAGTTTGCAGAAACCATATATATAATAACAGCCTGTTATTATGCTTCATCCTGACCAGACGGTATTCCGTCGAACGTTAGACTACGTAAACTATATATATATATATATATATATATATATATAAGGCGGAAGTTACTAACCGTAATCAACTCCCTGCGGAATCCCCGCCAACACCGCATCGCTCTAATCTAGTACTGACATTTACAGACAACCTACCGAATATTAACAAAATCCTTCAAAAACAATTCAATATCATAGAAAGAAGTGAGCGGCTCTCAAAAATTTTTCCAATGGTCCCCCAGGTAACATACAGAAGGCCAAAAAATTTACAAAACCACCTTGTGCACTCAACGGTTAATAAACCGAGGCCGGTGGGTTGCCACCTTGCGGAAAGAGCAGATGCTAAGTTTACAAACACATGCAAACCACAGCACTGACTAAAAGTACCCATTCAGATTTCAAACATGTTATCCGAGAGTACTTAAACTGCGATTCCAGTAATGTTGTTTACATGCTCGAGTGTGGCGAATGTCAGATGCAATACATTGGCCAAACAGACAATTCCTTCCGATTAAGATTTAATAACCACCGCTCACATACTAAATCTCTCCCTGGCCTCCCACTATCGAGACACCTCCGCGAAAAAGGCCATGAGTTTGATAAACTTAAAGTAACGATATTGCAGAGTGGCTTTAAAAACACTCGGGAGCGCGAACAACGCGAATCATATATTTTTTTTTTTTCAAATTTAACACGGTGCAAAAGGGCATCAACGAAAACCATGGCACCCTATCGTCTCTTTCGATGGCAGAAACCGAAGAAAATTTCAACCCTAATTGACAAAGTACCACCACTGACTGAGTCGTCTGAGGTCATACCCCTGTTGCATGTCAGTTTCGGCTTGTTTCCATCTGCCGTTCAACTCATTCTTTGGTCCCGCGAGGGCCATATGTCCCCTTCTCTTTCTTCTTTTTTTTGTCATTTTTATATATATTTTTTTATTTTTTGAAATTTCTTTGTGCTATATCTCTTCTTTTCTTGCATTCCTGTCAACAAGCCTTTCCATCTGTTCCTCCTATGGGAAGCTCATCTGGTTTTAGCGGCTCGCGTGTCACCATGTGGAGCCACTTTGGGCGGTCTCAACCTGTTCCGCCTCGTCTGGGCCATCTTCCGGAGCCGCACGGGGCCGCACATACGCGGCCAGAGGCATACCGAAACCCACAATTGGCGGACGGACGCATCCCTTCTTTTGTTAAGCCCCACCACGTTTCTCCTTTGCTTTTCCCTTTTTCTCTGCTTTTGTTTCTTTCTCTCTCTTTTTCTTTTTTTCTTGTCGCAGTAGCCACGTGCGCACCCAGCCCGGCCTCCCTCTTTCGCCTCGTGTGCGCGCGCGTGTGTGTGTGTGTGCAGTGAGTTCACGGGTACGCGACGCGCCACCTTTGCTTCCCTAATATGCCATAGGTGTCTGTTGTGCTCCGTTCTCCCGGCCGCCCCCTACCGCCTTTTCTTTTCTTTACTTTTCTTTATTTCTTTTCTTTTTTAAGCTTTCTGTGTATCAAGTCCCATGCTATAAGAACACGCGCCCATGCACTTTATGGCCACTCTTGAAAAAGATCGGCCCTCCGATCGAAACGTCGAGTAAAATAAAAATGTTTCCTTAAATGAAGCGTATACTTCGATATATATATATATATATATATATATATATATATATATATATATATATATATATATATATATATATATATATATATATATATATATATATATATATATATATCAAAAGTGATTTCTGGCAGTTGATTTGGTCAATATAATATAAAATCACCAAAAATTGAAGAAACATAACAGGATTTAATTCACGACGTTTCGGGTGGAAGACCAGCCAGCGCCTGCGCAAGGAACGTGTCCACACATCAAGTCGTACACGATAAGCATCGCTCAAACTTTTTTCCGCCTTATACAAGGATATCGATGTTTCGCTGACGCACAAACTGCCTTTCTTGTTGGTATAGAACGCTTCAATCAATTCTCTGGCTTTCACATTGCTACTCCCGGCAAGAAACCACACCTTTGAAAAACATGGCTCACAAAAGCGCGAAGGGCACAATGTAATACGATTAGGTAAGCTTGGGCCCTCTCTATTTTGTTCCACGTTTCATTCATATTCTCTGATTCGGTCATTGACACAGCGCCCGGTTTATCCTAGATGGGAACGAGCGCACGAGAGGGGAATTTCATAAACTACCCTTTGGGTACATTTCATGAATGGTCGCCCATGCTTGGTTCCGCAGCCTGTTTCTTTTTCTTTTTGTTTTCGTTTTTCGACTCGAGGGCAAATGCTTCCGAGCTTCAGGGGGGTTGAGAAGACGAGCGGAACGCCGTGCCTGCTCGCAACCTTTTTCAGATTGTGGGCCAGCTTGTGCACACACGGCACCGCCACAGATCTGACCTCTTCTCGGAGGACCTCTGTCCCAGCTCGCACTTCCCCAGACTTCATCTTCTGCAAGCGGCTTTCGGCGACCCCTGTCACGAGCGATCCAGGGAACCCGACTGAAGCCAGCCTGGCCACTTGGTTATCAAAACTGGGTCGCATCTTGTGAACACACGACTTCCTTAGCGCAGACTCAAGACACAGTGAAGCAATGCCTGTTTTCACTCATTTGGATTGCGAGGAGTCAAATGGCAGGATCCTTTTTTTTTTTTTTTTGCTCGTATCGAGCGTAAGCCCAACACACCTGATCCGTACAGAACTCAATCATAAGCTCTAAAAAGTGTAAAAAATTGTCCACACGTAAAAAAAAATAGTCCACACAAAATAAGAGGGCCCAAATTTACCTAAGATCGTGCCGTTCAGGCTCTTGTGAGCAATGTTTTTCAGTGGTGCGGATTCTTGCCAGGAGTAGCAATGTGAAAGCCAGAGAACGGATTGAAGCGTTCTAAATCACCAAGAAAGGCAGTTTGTCCGTGAGCGAAACATCGTTATCTTTGGTGTGAATAACGCCATACAAACTAAGAAAAACCGACAACTGGAACGGGGGACACAGGACAAGCGCGTTCCAGTTCCCCCGTTCCAGTTGTCGTTTTTGTTAGTGTGTCGCGCGTCACCAAATGTACAACCAACTAGCCCACATTGCTGCCTTGCTATCGATATCTTAGTATAAGGCGGAAAAAAGTTTCTTGCGCGATGCTTATCGTGTACGACTTGTGTGAATTTGTTCCTTGCGCAGGCCCTGGCTGACTGTATATATACGTATGTATGTGGTTTCTGCAAATTGAACCACTTGTGAGTGTCGCGCTGTCCAGTCCTCTTCTCTCGTGTGTCTCTGTGTGTGTGTGCGCGCGCTTGGGCATGTGTGTGTGTGTCTGTGTGTGTGTGTGTGGGGGGGGGGGGGGCCTTTGGCGCCTTTAAATTACAATAAAAAAATATAAGCAGCTCCGTGTTAGGCAGCTGTGAGTAGTTGCGACACGCAGCCGCATTCTCGCGGTCCAAAGGGGTCCGGCGCACTCGATGGTAGGAGCGCGCACTGGCCAACAATGGCGCCCTATTGCGGTCAGACCCCCGCCGCGTTACAATGTCGCCGCCACGCTGCAGGGGAGGGCTCCCCTCTCTCTAGGTCGTTACAGCCGCTCGGCCACCGAAGAAGACCGGCGCCGATGAAGACGCCCTGCCGGGGTGCCTCCTCCGAATGGGGTCGACTCGTGCGCAGTAACCCACTAGGCCACTTTCTGCGTGCTCGACGGGTCAGCTCAGCTCTGGCCGATTGCGGCTGTCGCTTTTCAAGGCCACTCTCTCTCTCTCTTTCTGGGTGCAAACAATGCAGCGGCCTACTTGCGTACGCGCATGTGCTCGTCGAGTGGCAGCGCTGATGACACATTCGGGCCTTACGCACTGCGCACTCTGTTAAGAAGACGCCCCCTAAAATCGTACCTCGTCTCCTACGGTAATCGCATGCACAAAAAGGCAAGTGCTCTCCCCTCTACAATACATCGCTCTGATAGGTGAGGAAGTAATCTGCATGAAAAAATAAAGCGAGGTGTGTTGTTCCGCGATGTTTTGTGCCCGAGTGGTTAAGGCACGAGAAAGCGACAGCGTGCCCTCAGCAGTAAGAGCTAATTTAATAAAGCTCGCCAGAAATAAGAACATGTAATAAGACTGCAGGCGAATAATCGCGGATGTGAGCGGCGCAGTCTAGAGCGCTAGCTTTCGCAACACTGCACCTGATTTATGAAACAGGGTATAGTTACGGCTGCAGACGACATCATTCAAATGCTACACTTGTTGCTTCATGTCTCTAACTTCTGCTGTCACGTTGCACTCTTTCCGCTGCCTCGTGGCCGACCAGCAAGGGAGTGATATTGTGGAAGCAGCGGTCTTACTATATTGCACATAAGTGTGGACCGCGGGTCCTTCGCGATCGCGAAGGTGGATTTCGCAGCCATAGTGCGCCATGTGGAGACTGTGCATTGCGGCAGAAGTTTTACTATAGGGGTTGCAGTTTCATTGGAGTAAGTGGGGAGGAGGGGGTAAAAAGACCTGCAACATCACTGCTCATGCCTTAGTGTTTCAAATGGCGCAACGAAGACTCCGCCGCTCACTGAAATTAGCAGAACGAACATTTTGTGCATATCAGTACATGAGTTGGGATCAATTTCGCGGAAGAAACTGAAAAGAACGAGAAGGAAGCATTTGCGGTGCCATTCTCCCCATAGCTTGTATCACGAACTCGGCCAATCCTTTACGCTTCTTAATACATGAGTTTTTGCGTCCCCGTAAAATTCTGGCATTTTTGTGGATTTACGTCCCCTCTTCATTTTCACGATGTGATTTAAGGCATTTATCCGCGTCAAAAATGTTTATTCAGTTTATTTATTTATTATTCGTACTTACTCTTTTATTTTACTATATTACCTTCAAGAGTTAAACAGGTCAATATAGGAAAACTTTCACCTTTTTGGGGATTCATCTTTGAACTTATACATTAGATATGATTTCGTTGTTTATGATGACACCATGACACCAACACCACGATAGAAACAGATTAGCGACAGCAATACACTAGATGAAATAACAATCACGGAAGCAGGAGTATTTAGCTTACTACTCAATACTAGCGTGAGGAAATCGGTGGCACCAGACCATATTTAAAGAAGGGAATTGCGCTAAAAAAGACACGGACGAGAAAAGACAAGGACGGGCGCAAACTCGCGACTGATCTTCTTTAAGTACGTACGACCGACTCCCCCAACAATGTGCACACCAGACCATATATCTAAGGCATTTCTGAAATTATACGTTCAATGTATTTTCAAATGCTTGATGGTTATTTGGTATGATCACTGGAAACGGCAGAGAAAAAGTTCGCCTACAACAGCGCAATTAATAGAAACCATCGTTGATCAATCTTCAATAAATAATAAAGGCGGCCAAACACACATGTAATCTCTTGATTTGTTAAAAGCTTTCAACCGGCTATCTCATTCTAAACAAAGGTGCAAGTCTGCCTTCTCGGTAGAGGGACAATCACAACAGGGCAAAAGCTTGTTTAATGCCATTGGAACAATTCCATGATAACCATTGTTTGTTATGAGGAGTACTGGGCACGGGCCAAAGTCAATAAAGATGGACTTATTGACTTTATTTGTTGATATTGGCCAGTGACCAGTTGCTCTCATCACCATGATTCCTGACCAGACGGTATGCCGTCAAACCGTCGACTAAAGCATTGTTTGTTCGTTGTATTCATGTGAGACGTGTGTTCATGCATGTGGACTGTTTACTGTAGAGCAGTGTTTGTTTTTTTCTGATATTGCTATATTTATTATTCAAGATGTTCGTTATATTTTGTCTGTCTCTCCTATCTTGTTATACACGCTGGTTGTTGGCTGCGGTGGAGTGCGTCTTTAAAGAATGTGTTTTAAAATGTGCAAGAATGAGTTGTGTATATCCCCCCTTCCAACCTTACGTAATGCTCGGGAGGGCGTTTATGGTATGTAAACAAATAAATAAATAAATACATTTTTCCTACATCTTTTCCTTATTTTTGACCTCGGCAAGAGTATCGACGCAATAGTGAGCATGCAGTACACGGAAAACTTCGCTGTCTACAAAGAAATAGCCTTCCCTACCGAATAGCGTTAAACAATTCGCTGAAGTGCACAGCGAAATGGCGTAACAATTGGCAGATGGCCTGAACCTAGAAAAAAACTGTCTGCATGACTTTCACCAGAAAGAAAAATTTCTTAAACTTAACATATCAAGTCGAACGTAAGACACTCAAGTTGGTTGAGTGCGCATAGGACTTACGACGGAGCAAGCAGGTGACATAAATCACCCCAAATGCACACTCCGCTCTTTACCTGATAAGACGTTCCCTTCGACTTGGTCCAGAGAAACACAACACCTCCCTTGTGCATGTTGCAACCGCGCAAAACGACGAGGGACGAAGAGAAGAAAGCGCAGTACAAAACGCGGAACTTCAACTGAGGTTTACTACAAGAAAAACCACATACATACAAGATTCGTAATGACACCTGATAGACAGCAGACACCATCACGTGACACTGGCACGCGGGCACGGGTGGCGCAAGTTAGCATCTAGGTAGTTGAATTCCTTCTTCGATAAGGATACGGAAGTGGTGCTTATGCAACAGTCATTTTCTTTGTTTATGCAGTAGGATTCAAAAATTTCCCGGCTAAGCTGGGTCGGTAATTTTTTTCAGGACAGTTGTGTCTCGGAACCTGGGTGTGCAGTTACGGCAATGGCGACAATGTTTCGCCAGTTCACCGCCTCCCCGCCAATGATTCAACGGCTGCGCGCTGCTCCTGAAGTCTAGCATTCAAGCAACGTCCAGTTTGCCCTATGTAACAATTCCCACATGTGAGGGGCATTCGGTACACCACACCTGTTTTGCAGAGAACGAACCTGTCTACGTGCTTAGTGCGGCACCCGTTCTTTTTTCCCTTTCCCTGCACCATATTGCACATGCCCGAAAGCATTTTGGGCGCCGTGAAGACCACAGGGACCTCACATTTTATGGCCACTTTTTTGAGGCGATGGGAAATCTGGTAGAAGTGTGGCATAGCCACGGGTCTCCGGCGTTGCGGTTCTTCACTTGGGCAGTGCTTAGGTTGGCATCGAGCTTCCTTGGCAAGGGCTTCTATCACGGAGGTGACCATCTCACAAGGAAAACTCGCACTAGTCAGTCGTTGTAAGTGAAATTGCACGCTATGCTGCATTTCATGTGGGCGAGACTTATCAAGAGCGGCGCGCAGGCAGTTTTTCGCTAGTCCCCTTTTTATAAGCTTTGAATGAGCTGACTGGTTGAGTTTGAATGAGCTAGAATACGTTTTTCTGAGCGAGGCTGGTACCTCCAGCACACCTCGGTTCTGCTAGTACTAGTAACAATACAGATGTCCAAAAACGGCAAGCATCCCTGCGACGTCAGCTCATACGTGAAGCTCAACCCAAAGGAACACTCACTGAAGGTTTTAAGAACTCGGTCCACTACTATAATGGCCCCTTCTCGAGATACCGCTTTCTAGAAAATGGCATAATCGTGTTCATAGCTAAAAATCTTAGCCGAGTGGGCTGTGTCAAGGCTTGCAGCGATTCGC
Organism: Amblyomma americanum; assembly: GCF_052857255.1. Lineage (NCBI taxonomy): Eukaryota > Metazoa > Arthropoda > Arachnida > Ixodida > Ixodidae > Amblyomma > Amblyomma americanum. The sequence goes on from NC_135504.1 coordinate 151,138,668, forward strand.
TTTTCACAACATGATAAAAAGATGTCGCTTAACAATGGGGAAATACATTAACCGAGGCAAACACCGTGCTTATGAATGAAATTTTCTTTTCTCAAAATTGACTACGGTCGTAGCAAGATAAAAACAGAGCATCTTACAAAGTCATCCACACTCATGTCACATGCGTTGTCCTGAAAAAATTACCGACCCAGCTTAGCAGGGAAATTTTTGAAGTCTGCAGCATAAAAAAAAAGAAAATACCGTTGCATAGGCACCACTTCCGTATCCTTATCCAAGAATGAATTAACTATCTAGATTCTAACTTATGCCGTGCGTGCCCTCGTGCCTGTGTCATGTGATGGAGTCTGCTGTATATCAGGTGGGATTACGAATCATGTATGCAGTGTGACATTCCTTGTGTGCTGCGAGGTTCCGCGTTCCACGGCGCGGCGTAGACAGAGACCCAGATGACAGCGGCATCATCAATTACCCAGCCATGCACTTTGAGTGACGACCAGAACGAAGGGACCCGCCGCCGTGACAGCGGCATCATCAATTACCCAGCCATGCTCTTTGAGTGACGACCAGAACAACCGGACCCGCCGCCGCCGCCGCGGGGAAACAGGCTTTATCCTCCCCAATTTGCGTGGCCGTTCCAGGTGCGGCCCTCCCGGGCACATTCCAGGACAAGGGAGCTGTCAGCGGGCCAGAGCGCGCCGTACCACAGCCGACGCTATGCGCTACCGCGAAGACAACATTCTTTCCCTCCTTCCCCTTTCGACGTGGGCTATCGCCGGGAAGGCACCCACAGCTTCCCGCCGTGCCTCGTGAACAAAAGCGCATTCCCAGAAGGGCCGTGACGGACACCTGTCATGGCGGACAGGCAGTACTCGCCAAGAATGTGGAAAGACAGGCGCTAGTGAATTAGCTCCGAAGAGAGAGCCTGTGTATACTCTCACTTGAGAGAGAGTGGTGGCGTTTTTGTTGTTTATTTAGTTTGCATTGTTAACAGACTCTGGGTCCGAGGCTAAGCCCAACCCAAGGGGTTGTCCCCATCTCGCATGTTATTTTGGATTGGAGAATTGATGCTTTGGGCGGGCCACTGGAAATGACCGCCCTTAGTCCTTTGTTAATCAAGTGCTTAAAAGCACATGTAAACGGATGCAGTCCAGTCTGAGCTGGGGCTCCATGCTTAGCATGTAATGTGATGCTACTTAGGCACTAACCTGCCCGGTCGATGAGTAAAGTAGTGCAAAGTTTGTTCTTTTGTAAATTCAGTTCTGCTTTTTCCAGTTTAACTCTCTGTATATGTATGTTGTAAAATTATGCTCTGCTGTCATCATCTACAAGCTCGCCTCCTGTTCATCTTCCAAGCCGAACGACACTAGAGGAAGGGTTTGTGAACCATCCTCGAAGAAACGGACGACTATTGAAATTCTACTGCATACACGCTCAGGACGACATCGTTAGCGAAGAGGGCCTTCAGCGCCGAAGCCCGACGGCGTGCAGCTTCTGCCAGCAACCGCTCGAGCCCAACTCCGGAGCCACTCCATCGCCCCCATGAAGTCGTCGGCACGTAAGCTCGGACGCCCCAGCCTCTGATGTATAATCTTAATCATGTGTAATTATTGAATATACCTGTTTGTTTAAACTGAGCCATACGGTGTCTCTTTGCCTCTCCGTCCCGTGTGGACCTGCGCATTATGGGGGTCATCCCAATGCATGTGGTTTTCCTTGTAGTAAACATCAGTTGAAGTTCCGCGTTTTGTACTGCGCTTTCTTCTCTTCGTCCCTCGTCGTTTTGCGCGGTTGCAACATGCACTCCCCTGTTAACCACCAACTAGCCCGCCTTTGCCCGTTACCTCACTTGTCCCCTCTGCGATAGAATACGGTACATTTGAGGTGGCTGCCCTACATCTGCGATCGGCGTTTACCACAAGCCGAGATCCCCAGGAGCCATATTGAATATGATGCGCGGAAGAATTAGTTATTTTAGTTTGACGGTAACAGTCGCCGTGGTGGCTCGTGTTGTACATGAGTTCAGTTACAGCGCAGGCACAAACGATTGGCTGAGGATTCTCAAGCGTTGTCATGTCTAAGGTCATAGCCGAAGAGAGAGTGCAGTACGCAAATACCCGGGCCACACGGGCAACTTTAATGGCATTAATTGCTTACTGCCTTAAGCTTTAATTGCATTGGAGCGGTGCCATCCGCAGAAATGTAATGGCATTAGCCTTACTGCCATTCGCGATCGACTGAGTCTGCCACAACTGATTCGCCCGGGTGATGCGTATTCTCGTCCCCATTCCACACGCAGAAAAGCGCGAAACTTAGTAACAACTTCATAACAGTAGTAAATGGTTAATTAATAAAAATTCAGCCATAGCAGGCATCCCCACTGCATTTTTGATGCGAAGGGCGCCATTTTTACCGGCACTTCTGACAGATACTCTCGGCTTTTGAGCTGACACGCGAATATATGGCTACTTTTCTAATTGTCAAGAAAGAGCGACGGTATATTCTGCGAAATAATATTTATTTTGCAATTGAATAATATTCTGAAGGTACTGTGCACAGTAGCGCTGTTTATATTTAGGTGAAACTTTTCACTGCCTTTCAAGCATTATCATCATCGTTACTTTCTTATAATCACATTAAGTGTTGACGTGTAGCACCAACCGCGAAAATAATGGCAATAACAAACTTACGCCCTAACCATTTACTGCCATTTATTGTGCTCGTGTGGCACGGGTATAAGGAAACTCCATCAGAATGACGCTCACAGTAAAAAAAGATTCCCTCTCTGGCTCTTCAGCAGCAAACGACCGGCTTATTGGTGCGGAACTTGGATTTACAAGCGTTTGATTACTCGGTTTAACCTAACGACGTCGCAACCGAATCATGATCGCTGTTTGGTAGTCAATGGAAGTCAACATTCAGCTCTCCCGGTCCTGAAGTCACTGCGTTTGCTAGCAAGAATGGTTGCCAAACCTATAATATATATTCTTATAGCATTTGTAGAGCTTATAGAAGCTCTTTAGATAGTGAAAGCAGCATTTCTATGTCTACCAGTCGTAAACAACAACAGAAAATTTTCTGTCGTAAGAACGCATTTTCTGTAAGGGTTTTGACCAAGAACACAGAGTAGCAACACAAACGTTTGCAGTAGAAAGAGAATTTTGTGTAGTTACTGCACAAGAATACTACAGACTACAATAAAGTACTACGGAAAAAACTACAGTAGTACAGAAAAGTACCTCAAAATAACAGAAATATCTGTCGTCACGACAAAAGATCAAAAATTTTGTCGTGTTTTCGCCAAGGCCTTGTCGATTTTTTCGACTGTGTAGAAGGAGTAGCCGCAGAAGAGACGCAGCAGGAGGCGCAAGAATAGGTGCAATAAATTTAATCCTGATGCGCAACCTGATTAATCACTTTGTGAACAGGGCTCCCGTATGCCGTTTGGTCAGCGTCCTTTTCCAAGTTTTTGTAAGTTTATTATGATTTACCCCGACGAGAAGAGATTTCGTCCAACTTTCGACTACTTCAGGAATAGATGCAACGCTGATGTGTGTCCTGCGTCTGTGTCTTGTTCGCACGGTTTCAATTGCCTAGAGAGACAATTATGAGACACACTATGAGCCATCTCGTCTTTCCTGGTGGTGTGGTAATTTTACTCCATGAAATCGGCGGTGCTTACGTCATGAGAAACCCACTCGGATTTTGTTTTTGTGTGATTGGGTGGTAATAGAAGGGTGGAAGATGCTGTTTCTAGAACGACAGGGCTCCCAGCAAGGTGGACGGTTCGCCCACTGGGACATCGCAGAGGGTTCGAAGAGAAGGCAAAAGTAGCAGGACGATATTCGGGCACAAGGTGGCCGCAGCTGGCACCTTGGACACGGTTGATTGGAGCTGCGGGATTGCCTCCTGTCGGTCCCAAGCTCATGGTAGTAAGTATGTTGGCCGTGTCGTGGGCAGAGGTGGGCCAATGCCCTCATTTTTGCTTTTCGTCCCTCACCCTCAATTTTCAATCCATGGCCCTCCCTCGCCCTCAACTTCACTTCCAAAAATTTGCTCGCCCTCCCTCGCCCTCAAATCCTCAGCCCGCCCTCACGCTCACTAACGGTCGTTTTAAAACTCCATTTATTTTGTTTGCAGTGAGCAACTTCTGTCAATATTACTCAGTAATAAACATAGAATACAAGCCCTGAAGGCACTATTGGACGAGAGGCTAGGTGCTTACATTGTTGTGCGTGTACGTGCGTATGTGTTGTTTAAGCTGATATGTGAGAGAGAACCCAGATAGTTACGTGTTTAGCCCCAAAATATCACTCTGCGTTAAATTCTTGCACGCACTGGGCGCATACATGTACCCTGCATAAAGCATTTCATTTTCATCTATATACACTGCTCATAAAAATCTGTATACTAAATCTAATGTACGCCAAGTATATTTAAAAAAAAGTGTGGTAGCGTTTATCCCGACAATTACAATGTGTGCTAAGCACATAATAGGCTCAGAACAAGGAAAGTTTGTAGGTATATAGTTGAATTGCCATTACCCGATGACATTGCGATATCACTGGGTCTTCTGAATCTCACTGCTTCTAATCTCCCGCCATTTCGTGCGGTTTGCGGCTTGCTCGTCTGATGACGCTTCCACGCGCACAGATGGAAGATGATGAACACCACGCTTCCAAACTACAGCGTGAGAGACTGGCAGTTTAACAGGCGTGAACGCGAGTACCTGGCGAAGACGACGGGAATTCAAGCACAGCTCGAGAGCTTGGGAGTTCACAGAGCCAGGATGTTAAGATTTCTCTCAACTGATAGTTTCTCTGAGGGAAGTGTATGTACCGACATACTTTAAACCGGAGTGGCACACCCTCTTGGTGATGCGCTCAGCCTTACCTTGCGTCTAGTGCTCTGTTGCTATTTCTTTTTGCGATGTGTTTCGTGGCATTTCCTAAATAAGTTATAGTTAATATAAATAGAATATATTTTTGATGTAATAAATATCATGCTTTAAAAAAGAAATACCCTGGGGCGATGGCGTAGTGGTCTCAAGCAGCGGCCAGCGGAACTCATTTTTTAGCGCCGCTGCGGGGTTCGGATCCCGCTGCCCCAGGTATGAAGTTTATTTCTTTAGTGTCTTCCCCCACTGCAATGCCGGATTTCCGCTGCAGTGAGGCTCTTATGCTGCAGCTTAAAATACAGCATTATTCAGGCCACATCGAAATCAAACCAGTCGCTAAAATTCCGGCTGAATAATGGCAATCACTAACTCCCCGAGTCTGTAGTCAACGATTAGTGTGGTTGCCATTTTAGTGCTCTAGCGCTTCCACTCCGGCGAAAAGCGGTTGTATGTCTGTCCGACGCCTGCTTTTAGCACATTGGCCGCTTTGGTCACGTGACACTGCGACGTCATCACAAGCTGCCCACCGAATTGTGAGCAAACTGCCCACCATGGCAGTTCAATTAATGATTAGCCGCTAGAGATTCAATATGGGTCTTGCAAACTCCACTAATGGCAGCAGCTGCCATCCCAGGGCAGTGGAGCGTAGTTTAACCGTTACACGTGTGCGCCAGGAGCGGTATCAGGACACCCAGGGTGCGAATGTAGAGAGTGGCCAATTCTACCGCATTATACAAGTCTTAAATGGTGTAATATCACGCAAAAATTACCTCATATAGTATGTATCAACCAAAGTAAGACCGTTCAGGTGAACCAAAAGAATAGAAAGTCAAGAGAAACTGTCCAAACCACTGCTAATGTTGCGAGAGCCCGATAATTCGTGGTTAACACCCAACTAAACCACCCGTGATTTTCTTGCTTGCACGTCTACGCCTTACTCAAACGCCGAGTGTCAATTACCTACCCTGTGTACTAGAAATTTGGTTCATAAAATCAGGCGCGCGATTACCTGACCACAGGTCTTACCAGGAAAAGAAATAAACCAATAGATGTCCTTGTTATTTGGAGAGCAGTAGAGCATTTTCTTTTTTAGCACATCGTGCATTGCAAGGCAGAGCGAGCGATGATTCAGACCAAGGCGGTTAAGGTGCGGCTTCATATCCATGGTAAGACAACACTGGTTGGCTTTGCCCACCACATTGCAGTACCGCTTTCCTATACTGCAATTCCAGCGAAAATAGCAAAAAGATATCACTGTACTGAACAGCGTACTGTACAGTGTCAATGAAAAAAACTGGACACCAACAACGCCAATAGGCTTTAATTTACAGTGAAATTTCGCAGAAGCATTTTAATTCTGTGAAAGCTCACTGAGCCGAAATCGGACTTTGCTCCGGGAAACAGGGCTTAGAACTTGGGAATTCAACAATGTTACTAGGCATAATTTCTACATGTTTTACTCTACACTCAGATCATCAAACAGACTTGGGGTTGATAATGAAAATGTTGACTACAGTACCACGGTTCCCGTTGGATCGGCAGCCACCCGCAAGGCCCGGCCAGTGAACCCTTCTTAACGCACTATACAGGGTGTTTCACCTAAAACTTTAAACAGTTTTTAAAAATAGGCTTTTTGAGTTAGAAGAATGCTTTTTTCGGCTTGGATTGTCAGACAAGACGGAGAAGGCGTGCGGCTCCCCGCCTTTCGTGACTGCAGAAACTACGTCTTCCCATAAGAACTAGCACTTTAAAATGGGAATTCATAACGGGCTGCACAGACAAAAAACGTTAGTCCGGAGCGCAGTTCGGGCTACCACCCTCGCCCTCATACAGTGCATCTTGCCCTCTCTCACCCTCACCTCATCATGTGTTCCCTCCCTCGCCCTCACCTCATCATGTCTTCCCTCCCTCGCCCTCACCTCACCATGTCTTTCCTGCCTCGCCCTCGTCCTCACGATTTGTCTTGCGCCCATCCTCCCTCACCCTCACCTCACCGATTGAAATCCTTATAAGGTGAGGGTGCAGACGCCATCACGAGGGCGAGCCCTCGTGAGGATGCCCATCTCTGGTCGTGGGCCGTGTAGCAGCATCCCACCGTTGCCACCAGTTGTTACGGGCCGGGGTAGCATGACCGGCTGTTGTGATGCGGGGTAGCGGGGTTGGGCCGGAGAAGGGATGAGGAAGGATGGAAGCTGACATTTGTAAAAACGATAAACGAGAGTTCACTGGCATTTTGGGAATAAATTTATTTGCATATTTTAGAAAGGACCAAATAGTCAAAAATGAAAAGTTCATAGCGTCGAGCTACTGGATGAGCCTTGTCGCTACTCGCCAGGGCCCAGAGCGTTCGTTCTCGCTTAGGACGCTTGTTAAATACCCTAAGGCTCCGCCCCTTCACAAGGTCGTGGCCAGATTGAAAAAGTGACATAGCACGCAGAGGCACCGTGGGAATGGGCGAGGAGGATTCGGAGGTCCGCTGCTACTTCGCTAAAACGGATGCTTGGGCGAGCTGGTAAGTCATTTTAAAACAGAACAGCGCGCACTTTGACAGGGACTACGAGGAAGACACGACACAGACGAGCGCTGACTTGCAACTGATGTTTATTGCTCGGAACGAGGCATATATACAGTTCCCGTTTTTAGATATCAAACTCAGATTAATGTACCTTCACACGTGTTGGTCCTATGAGCCACGAAGAAGCAAGCCATTGCTCCCCTTTACGTCATCTCATTCTAAGCTGGTTAAACGTGCCGTGGTGAAATCATGCTTTAACAATACGCTTAACAAATCTTGCATGCACTCCACGCACGATAGCTTCTTTCACCAAACTGATCGGCTCAAAGGCTGGTTATCCCAAGCAGCTGCTAGTGTCAGTGTCAGAATCTATTCTCAGTAGTTTGAGCAAAAACAGAAAAGGGGAACGGGCAGACTCGTTGACGCGAAAGGAAAAAGAAAAAAAAAACACTGTTGTGCCTTACATTCATCATTTCTCCCACAGACTAAAAAAGATGGCAAATAGAGCACGTGTCAGTTATTTTTTCGGCTCCAGATAAGCTTTGGAAGATGTGAAAAATGGTTAATACCGATTTCGTTCCTAGAGAGTGCGACATCAATCATGAAAGTCAATTCGTCTCCTGTGAACAAGATGTACTTTATGCCATTTCCTTGTCATGTGGCAAGCTTTATGTGTGTCAGACGGGGAGGTGCCTCAATGAACGCCTAACACTGTGCATAACACTGCAAAAGGACATCTCGGCATCCACTGCAGAAACTGTGACAGCAAAACTTGCCACCCTGACTTCACTCGCACACAAGTTTTCAGCAAGCACAGTACCCAACTAACACGTGAAATAATTGAAGCAGCACACATCGACTGGTCAAAAGACGCCTGCGTCAGCAGCCCCTCTTTAATCGAGTGGTTCCAAAAAACTGGCATTTTTAGCGAGGGGGACATGATGATCTTAGTTATCGTCCTTGTTCATTGCAGCATGTTTAGATGACTTGAATCTATGAGTGGTTGTGCGTTTTCTTCTTTTTGTTGGAACTGTATATATGCCTCGTTCCAAGCAATAAACATCAGTTGCAAGTCAGCGCTCGTCTGTGTCGTGTCTCCTCGTAGTCCCTGTCAAAGTGCGCGCTGTTCTGTTTTAAAATTCTACTTCGCCCCAAGCTGCACGTGTCCACCCAAACACAGGTGTGGCGCCGTGGCTACAACCTCGGCGGGTTCTCTCTCCGGTCGGGATAGCTCTTGTCAGATACGGTTAATTAAAGAAAGACGCCGTTCTCCTCGTTCCTCCGTCTATCGTCAGTCGCGTCTCGCGGCGAACCAGACAAATGGAAGGCCATCTCCCCCCACCTGAAGAGCGTGGGACAGATTCCGCAGGCAGGTTCCCAGCACATCCTTTTTTTCGTGGGGTCCTCATGGGGTCAAATGACCTGCCGAAATTGCCGCTACCGTGGTCATCCGGGTCGATGGAATCTTCGGCAGGTGTGCATCCCGTTCATAATTGCATTTCCCATTGTAAGAACTCTTCGTGCGCACGAGTTGAAGAACATTATTGAAAAAAGGGGCCTGCCGCAAGGATTAAGGCGGAGGATTCGGCAGATACTTTCCTGTATCTTCTGGACAGCCCCATCGAAGCGATGGCGATTAAGGGGGATATCTCATATGACCAACGCATATGAAATTATGGCAACAGGGAGTCTATATGGTATGAAGAAATATATAGGAAGCAATATGATTTCCGCACGCTTGTCGTACCCTTTACGTATAACCTTCGATTCATTTATGCGTTATTTGCGTTCAAGGGACGGATGTATGGGTGACTCTTGTAGATAGTGGTCACATTTGCACAGAGCATTTTTTTACCCTTTCGTCGTCAAAAAAGTTTTTTAATGGATTTTCCAGGCATCTCTTTTCGCTAAGCAGAACGTTCAATAGGGTGAGTTGGTATATATGCATCTTTTGTAAAAAAGCGCGAACAACGTCGGACAGGAACGTCGTCCTTTGTCCTTGTTATTTTCTGACGTTGTTCGCGCTGTTTTACAAAAAGATAATCTCTTTTCGCTAAGTGAAAACCCCCCACCCCCCCACCCCCTCCTTTCCCCTCCTGAATTCACCCCTGCGTCAGGTAGAGTTTCGTATGGGCTGTCCTTCTAGCACGTATATAGGTTTGTGATGAACCATGTAGCTTCCATATGAGGCATGAGATAAGGGAATCGTTGTAGGGAACACCTCACTATCGTTAAACGTTCCTTACTAAGATATGCAGGCCTGTGACGACGCGTGGAACCGCGGGAATGCATATGCATATAGTATTTGAGTGGACTTCTACTGACGACGGTTGCGGGCGATAGGGATAGAAACCTGAAAGAGGTGGGCGTGTTAATTACGGGCTGAAGTCTTAATGCTGCGTGATTTGGGACACTGTGAGAACCACTCAACGACAGAGCAAGAGGCAGCTCATGTCGGTTGTCTGTATACTACCAAACTGCATGCTGCAAAAGTTTCGTCTCGTTTCTCACTGCTAATAACGAGTAATATAGGGTCGGTGTGGAGTCTTTTATGAGAAATTAAGGAGAAAATAACCACGAGCATCGTAACTTCTTCGCTAAGCGCTGGGTGCTTTAACTAACCGCGGCCGGAAAAGTACAAGACAGGACAGCTCCTCACGACGTCCTACCAACTGGTCTACAACCAAGTTTTTCTAAGTTACAGAACCAAAGTCTAATTATCATCATTACCATCAGCGTGGCTGCTCCCACTGCAGGGCAAAGGCATCTACCATGTCTCTCCAATTGACAGTGTCCTTTGCAGCTGCTCCCAACCTGTCCCCGCAAACTTCTTAATTTCGTCCGCCCCATGCTACGCATGCCTTCTCTTGGAATCCGCTCCGTTATCCTTATATTACTATGTTGGTCGTCCTTTTTTTAGTACTTGTTCCGTCGTCATGTACGCTTTTTCTTCTTTCAAGGTCGAAGTTTTGTACTTCATTGTTTTGTACTGTGCCTCTCCTGCTTGGACCGTATTTGGTTCGCAGTATGTGATAAATAAAATAAAATATGAAAGGAACGGCGATTATCTGGCATTACATTACATGCCCTGTCCAAGTCGATTTCTTCCACTTGATTTCGATTAAGATGTCATTAACCATGTTTGTTCCCTCACGCACTCTGCCCTCTGCCGGTCTCTTAACGTTACACCTATGATTTTTCTTTCCATGGGTCGCTGCGTTGTCTTTAAGTTAAGCTGAACCCTTTCAGCCCCCACGTTTCTGCTCCAAAGGTGAGTGCGGCTAAACCTTTTGAGTGAAGATACAGCTGCTGTATACTTTTCTCTCGAAGGATGCAACCTAAGAGAGAACATAAGAGAGAAAAAAATTGTACGTTGCTGGGGTCCTCTGTTTGATTGGCTCATACCCTCAGAGGGGAATTGGCCAAGGTGCCTTGTACAGTTAAACAGTTTTTGAAACATTGACTCATTTAAGGTAGTTGAGGTTGAATTTTGTGTTAAAAAGTTTGTGAATCATAACTAACAAAGGAGTCGCCCTGACGCAATGGTGAAATTATGGAAATAATCACACACCCGTTTAGGACATATCCCCTGGAGCTTGCCCAAAAGGAGAGAAGAACCGGAATAGAAAGAGGAATCTCTGATAGAGCGAGGGGAATCTGCAGGTAAGCTTGTCGCAGAGAAGCAAACCGTCGACAGGAGAGGAAATAGTGATCTAGTGTTTCGATTTCATTACATGCTTCACAGAGGTTCGACACAGAGAACTCCGTTCGGAAGAAATGAAGATTTAGTCGTGGAATTCTGCACCGCAACAGGGTCATGGACATCTCGCACTGCTGTCAACTACATAAGTGCACAGAAGGCAATACGAAATGTTCAGAGTCCGTGCAAGAAGGATAGGCTCATGAATCAAGGAATGCAGCTGCAGAAACCGCTGGAAGTGGGCTGTTGTCAGTTGCACAGTGTTAGGAGTAAATGGTACCACAGGTCTGCAAAAGCCAGACTTTGATAAAAAAATCAGCCATCACATCAGCATCAATGCCATAGTGTCCAGTTATACAGTGAAAGCGCACTTCTCTAAATTCTGTTGGAAAAATGTTAGGGAATGGCCCAGAAGAGGTTTCCTCGAGCCTTCGAGTACCGTCAGGGCAGAAAGGCTGTCAGAAAGTACAGTGACCTCACTAAAGCTGCAAGGGAGCTTATGCAACGCCTACTTAATCGCTACGAATTCAGCAGCGAATATAGAGGTAAAATCAGGCGCATGAAAGGAATAACTCGAATCAAGAGCCCTAGACTAAATGCCAGTAGCTGCGTTTTCCTTTTGCTGAGAGGCATCTGCGAAAGCTACAGTATGTGTTGGGAATTTGTCCAGATACTCTTCTAATATCTACTTAAAGCATTTGGAGGCATTTTTTTGCATTTCTTGGCAGGGTGTTGTCAGAGTGAATAGCAGCATCGGTCCGCAGGTTGTGAACCTTAACTACAGAACTTACTGTGACTGAGATTTTTGATAGCAGAGAGTTTGTGAACGCAATGTCAGGGAGCTTATACCAAGGTCAAATAATACCGGAGAACAGAGTCGCACCCATCACGCCGAAACGCCGAAGCCGCGGCGTGGCGTCAACATCAGACTGACACGTATCTTATCCTGAATCACAAATGCTTGTTTTCCCCCACTCTCTGCTCGGAGAAATGCTCGAGCTGCCAAGAACACCAACCCACACTGTACCACCCTGACTGGGCGTGCAGAGCACTACCGGGCGGCGTCTCACAAATAACCCTACCCACTCCTTCGTCTAGGGAAGATGCCCTGTGAAGCCCTGCGCCGACCCACCAGTGCCTGCTCATCAATCGTGCCGAGAAGATAGCGATGGCCAACGGGGCCACGGACTGAGAGCCCTCTAAATCGTTCCTACCGCGAGACCAGCGACACGTTCTTCAGGCAACTCCGTCCTTCACCATTTCTTTCTGGCATGTGCACGCAGCCGACATTCTCGGTCTTCATCTTGTCCCAGTGGCCCGTTGGCTGCAGCTAGTTTGACGCTCCTCCGAGCGTAAAAGAGGAGAAACTTTTATTATATATAGTGCGCTTGTCTTCCCCAGTGCAGCCTTCAGTCCAGGGCTACACACGCCGCAGCGATCTTGCAGGCTTGCCAAGCAGCTGTCGCTGGTCTTGCAGTTTAGTGCCATTTAGATCGCTTTCAGGAAGAAGAGCTCTCAGTCCATGACCCGTTGGCCACCTCTGTATTCTCGGCACGATCGATGATCCGGCGCTGGTCGGTCGGCTCCGTGCATGAAAGGCCATCTTTCCAAGGGGAAGGGGTGGGGAGGGTTATGAGTGGGCCGCCGCCAGGAGGTGTTGTGCAGGCCCAGTCGAATTTTAAGCGGGTAGAAGTAACCAAGTAAAGGTTATCTGATTGGTGGCTAAAATCAAGACAAGAGTAAAATTTCGTAAGTCATGGCTAGGTGGTTTGAGCCACCGCCCGATTTAAAGGGTTCAGCCTTATCATCCATCCATCCATCCATCCATCCATCCATCCATCCATCCATCCATCCATCCATCCATCCATCCATCCATCCATCTATCCATCCGTCCGTCCGTCCGTCCGTCCGTCCGTCCGTCCGTCCGTCCGTCCGTCCGTCCGTCCGTCCGTCCGTCCATCCATCCATCCATCCATCCATCCATCCATCCATCCATCCATCCATCCATCCATCCATCCATCCATCCATCCATCGGGAGTTCGGTGTCGTTGGTAGCTCGGGGCAGAGTCCGGGTGGAGAGTGGGGGAAAACAAGCGTTCGTGATTCAGGATAGGCTACGTGTCAATCTGATGTTGACGCCACGCCACAATGTCGGCCTTCGTCAATGTTGGGTGCGGTGATGGCATTGTTGTAATTTGTGTACGGCAATAATCTGCGATGTGCAGAGCCGCACAGGCGCTCTCTGTGACTGCTTCTTGTTCCGTTTCCACCGGAAGCGTCAAGAAAGTTGCTGCTCGGGCGAGCCTGTGCGCGCGCTTGTTGCCGGCAAGGGAGGCGTGGCCAGGGGTACTTACGATGCGAACGTTGGGGAATATATCAGGATTGATCGGTGAGAACGCCCGCGCTGCCTGCATAATAAGTACTCTTCGCGCGGTGCGCAGCCTGTGAGTCTGGAATAGTTGTGTATTTCGTGGTTTTCATCAAGTGTGTCCATGTGGTGTATGGAAGCGAGTGTTACCGCTATGGCGGTCTCCTAGGCGGTCATGCTCGAGTTCATGCTGCGAACGGAGCCCTTAATCTGAAATGAGCCAGTGGCGTTGGTAACCACTAGTGCCTTAGCGTTTGTGCCGGACGGGTATTTCGCCGCGTCGACATATATGACGTTTTGGTCAGAGCCGTATTGCCACACGAGTGCCTTGACTCTGGCTGTCCTACGGCCGGTGTGGAGCTCGGGGTGCATGTTCTATGGGACTGGCGAGACTACGATCGGGCTACGTCTTTAGCCGGGATGGCGTGGTACCTTTGGTGCAAAGAAGTGGTCGGCTCCGGGAAGTCCAGTCGGCGAGGAACGGTCCAGCCCATTCTCATCTCTCGAAGAGCTGGCCGGTCTATTGTGCTTCCACCAGCTCGTCTGTCGTGTTGTGTAGGCCCAGCTGGAGCAAACGGTGGGTCGAGGGGTATGGTGGCGGTCCGAAGGCTATCTGGACCGCCGATAGCAGCAGGGAATTCAGCCGATTCAGCTCGCTTCGATTTAGCCATTAATAAGGTGCGTGGAACGTCACACGGCTGATTAGCAAGGCCTGGACGATTCGCATGGTGTCATTTTTCTTGCGCCCCCCCCCCCCCCCTCCCCGCGCCTGTTCGAGATGCGGCGGATGGCGTGTGCCACCTGCGCAAATTTTTCTGGAGCAGCTGTACAGAGTTGGTCTCTTAGCCGTTAGATTGCAGCTAAATGCGCAGCACCCGCAGTCTGTCTACTGTCGGGATATGAGTGCCTTCGAGGTGGAGCTACATATCTATCTTTAATACCCCAAAATAATTTAATGATACATCAGGAAATCCATGGAAAGCCAGCTTCCTTACCAATAATTGATGGTCAACCGTATCAAATACTTTGTTTAGGTCTAAGAATATGCCGATTACTGTTTTTCCCTTATGCAAGGAATTATAAATCATATTTACAGTAGATTAACGGCCGTGCTTGTTGATTTGCTCGGCTGGAATCCGTGCGGGTTAGGAATATGACATCGTATTTTAATAAAAAGCATATAATTCGTTTTGCTAGAAGTCTCGCAGGAAATGTATAATAGTGGATAGGACCGGTATAGGCCGGTAATTTTCGAGTATACCTGGATTCCCTCCCTTAAACACAGGAGACACCCTTGCTATCTTAAGAAGGTCAGAGTATGTGCCAGAGAGGTAGGTGGCGTTAAATATCTTTCCTAGAAATTGATAGAGCACGTTTATACTTGATTTTAAACATTTTACTGTTGCAGCGTCACAACCAGCTGCTTTACCAATCGGTAATTTGAGCTTTAAAGATCTAATTTCGGCGGTTATTATATAAAAAATACAGATGGTTTCATACTAACAGATAATAGAAAATGACTAACTTGAGGTATTTGTAGCACAAGATTGCGGCCAGTATTAATAATATATTCATTAAATTCATTCGCGAGCTTCAGTTTAGAATATTGATACAGGGAACAATCAGAAAACTTTTTCAAGTGCGTATTCTCCTTGACGACCACGTTAATTATCTGCCATAGCTTTCTTGAGTTTTTTTTTATTACTGATAATGGATTGGTTGTAGTATCCTTTCCTGCTACTGCGTAACACTGCAACTAGCTTGTTTCTGAAAAACTTGTATTGGTTTCTGTGAAAGCTGTTTTCATTGTTTCGTTTGTGCTTTTTGTACCAGCAATCTTTTCTGCAAGAAAGTTCTGAAGTATTGCGTGTTACCCAGGGCTGAATCGGATGCTCATAAGATTTCTTTCGGAGAGGAGGGGTTACTGTAGATCATGAAAGTGCATTATTGAAGGAAGCCTACATATTGTTAACATCACAGACAAATATAATCTTATCTGCAACTGCAGGGGGTTCTCGCGCAGAAGGTTGCTATCAAAACGGCTGACCGAGCGATGCCCTGGTTTCGGTTCATTAGTCGATATATTAGTTCGGTACAGTAGTTCGGTACATTAGTCCTGGGGCGGAGACAACCGCGTCGGCTGCTACGGCATCCGACATATTTGTGCCCACTCTATTCATCGCGCTTCGGGAGCACGCACTGGGGCCGATCGCGCTTCATTGAAAGTGAGCTGCTTTGCTCATAGAGCGACGCGTATCAGTATAAAAAGAAGGCGGATGACTGAAATGATAAAATATCATACTTTTTGCGAAATCAAGAACCTCTGTGGCTGCCTATAGCAAACCACTTATTCTTCGGGAGCACACATAAAAACGCTGCTAAAGTGCGGTATTCGGAATGTATATGCGACATCTAATATTACAGTATAATTTGTGAAACCTGTTAATGTAAAGTAGACATTTTATCGGGCTTAAATATAATAATTGCGATTCTAGGAAACGAAATGAGGGTGAAATACAGCCGTGCCAAATTGTTCGCCACGTGCGAGCAAAGTGGAATTGGTCTTAAAATATTAGAATAAAGAGCTGCACCCAACTTCTAGGTCGGGCTGCAATGGTGAAGGGACATTTGCCGTAGAGGAAGGTTGGCTTTCGGAATTTTGGAAACGGTGCATTAAACAATCACTGGTCTAGTATTAGAACTACTAATCAGCACACAGGCAGTAAAAACAAACAGCTCGAAATATTTCGATGCCATTATATTCATACTAGACTAACGGAATCTTCAACTTGAAAAATTTGTCGCGCAACCTTGGCGCATTTACCTGTTTTCTTCAGAACATCGGGTAAAAGCCACGGAGTAACGATCTCTGTTGGGTTTGCTTTCATATCAATTTTAATCAGTAACAGAGACATTCGCAGGTTTTGCAAAACATTACGAGCGGCAGAGGGCTAGAGCCTAAATTTGCTGGCGACAGTGCAACGCGCTCTTGTATTTCATGTGTTCTGTTGAGTTTAAGGTCCCTTATTCCTTGCTACTTAGTCTCTTAACACTAAAAAAATGCTATTCATGAACGCAACTGTGCGTCCTGAAGTGTACGTTGGCTAACATTTTAAACAGAATGCACGATTCCGCGGTATACGCTAGCATAAAGGATCGTACTCAGTAGCATGGGCGAAATAGAACTGAACGCCTATAAAAAATGTAACGTCGTTTTTACCACACACGTTTGGCATTAATTTAAACCAGTACACGTAACTATGGAGCAAGCAGCAAGGAAACGAAACAAATAGTGTTGTCTGGCTGCCACTTGTCACATTTCACCTTTACAGTACACAGGGCCTTCTTTGCTGATGTCTCATAAATGCAAACATTCTCCAACCATTTCGGGTGAGATTTGTGCACGCAGGCAAGTAACACCCCGTAACACCCCGACGAAAAAATGCGGTCGGCGGGAAACAGGCCGCCGCACGTGCAACTGACGCAGGCGGGACAGAGTGAGCACAAATATGGCGCGCGCCCTCTCCGAGGCGCCACTGACCCTTTCAAACGATGTCCACAGCCTCCACGGAGCGGCGGAGGGGAGCGCGCGCATTGAGGCACCCTAACTCCGGAAACCGTGTCGTTCGAGTTCAACTTGCATAAAATGGGGTAAAGGAGCGTGGAAGAAGTGTCAGTAACGTCTGTTCGGTGCTCAGTGCCGCTCGTAAAACCGCAAGACTCAAACGTTGTTTAATTGGCATCCTTAGAGCTTCCAAGCAAATTTTTCTTAATATTGTGACGTAGACGACGACGAACTGTGCAGTGGCACGTATGAGAGCGTTCGCACTAGGCCAGCAGCCATTAAATCATCTCATTGCCATCGATCATTGTGTCTCGTTCTTCGGCTGGCCGCCACGTAACATTGGGTGGAGCTTGCGGTATACCATCGAGATCCTGGTCCGGGGAGTTTCGGCGTCATCAAGGTGCACATTGAGACGGTACAGAATATCGTGAAGCAGCACGAACAGGCTCAGATCAGGATCGGAAGTGCCGCTTCGGAGGCGGTCGATTATAGGGCGCAGAGATGGATTACGGCGCTGCTCGTCGTCGATGTGTAGAAAGTCCGAGATGAACAAAAGACAATCGTCGGTATAGTGGTTGTGAGAATCAGGAGGATCGACAGGATGGCGGGACAAACAGTCAGCGTCTTGATGAAACTGGCCGGACTTGTAAACAGCAGTAAATATGTATTCCTGCAAGTGCAAGGCCCAGCGACGCAGTCGGCATGTGGGGTCTTTAAGAGAGGAGAGCCAACACAAGGCATGGTGGTCAGTAACGACGCAGAAGGGTCGCCCAATAAGTAAGGGCGGAATTTTCTTAATGCCCAAACAGGTGCAAGGCACCGCCGCTCAGTGATGGAATAGTTACGTTCAGAAGGAGAGAGCAGACGGCTGGCGTAAGCAATGACACGATAGTGGTCGTGCTGCCGCTGCGCAGGGATGGCCCCAATACCATGGCCACTGGCGTCGGTGCGAAGCTCTCTCTTCAGGAGGGTGGTAAGGGGCGAGCCGTGTCGGCGAAGTTTGGGATAAACCGGCGGAAATACAAGCAGAGCCCGAGGAAACTGCGCACATCGCTTGAGGCACGGGAGGTCGCGGACGGCACGAACTCGGGGACGGCACGAACTTTGTCAGGGTCGGGCTTGACACCGGCAGCATCGACCAACTGGCCGAGAACCTTAATTTGGCGCTGGCCGAAGCTGCACTTCTTGGAGCTGAGTTGGAGACCGGCGCGGCGGAAGACGGCAAGGGTAGTCAAAGACGGTGTTGGTGGCTTTTGAAAGTTGAGCAGAAAACGACAACGTCATCCAGGTAGCACAAGCACGTCGTCCATTTGAAGCCACGAGGAGCGAGTCCGTCGTACGCTCAAAGGTGGCAGGAGCGTTGCAGAGGCCGAAAGCCATGACTTTGAATTGGTACAGGCCATCGGGGGTGATAAAGGCTGTCTTCTCACGATCCCGTTCGTCAACAGCAATTTGCCAGCAGCCTGAACGGAGATCAATAGAAGAAAAATAGCTGGAACCGTCCAGGCAGTCGAGGGCGTCATCAATTCTCGGAAGGGGATAGACGTCTTTCTTTGTTATTTGATTAAGATGGCGATAGTCTACACAGAAGCGCCAACTGCCATCTTTAATTTGACTAACACCAAAGGAGACGCCCACACACTGCTAGAAGGTTTAAGGGGGTTTAACGTCCCAAAGCGACTCAGGCTATGAGGGACGCCGTAGTGAAGGGCTTCAGAAATTTCGACCACCTGCGGTTTTTTAATGTGCACGGACATCGCACAGCACACGGGCCTCTGGAATTTCGCCTCCATCGAATTAGACCTCCGCGGCGGGATTGAACCCGCGTCTTTTGGGCCAGCAGCCGAGCGCCATAACCACTCAGCCACCGCTACTGCTAGAAGGCTCGATAATGTTGTTCGCCAGCATCTTGTCCACCTCCCTCTGGATGACATGGCGCTCAGGAAGGTAGACACGATAGGGCGTTCTGTGCATGGGGCTGGCATCGCACGTATGTATGTGATAGGTCACGACAGTAGTTTGGCCGAGAGGACGATTCCCAAAATCGAAGACGTCACTGCAGGAAACTAACGGGGTGGAGAGCGCGTGGGCGTGCTCAGGTGGCAAATCCGCCGCGATCATTGCAGAAGAAATAAGGTCCGGAGGTGAAGCGGCCGAGCGGGGATTAGAGAGACCAGACTGAGGTCCAGATGCGAGAGCGGAAACTGTGCATTCGGCCAAAGGAAATAGTTCAGCGAGTGAGATTCTACAGGGTAAAACTTGAGTAGAGAGGCTGAAGTTAAGAATCGGAAGCTAGGTGCGGTTACCGATGACGATCAGGACGGTGTGTGGACGGATGACGTTTCGCTGAAGGACAACGTCCTTGATTGGGTAAGGAACGTAGGGCCCATCAGGAACGGGGGGAACCAGGGACATTGAAACATAGACTGCAGCATCGCGCGGCAGGCGAGTAAATTCAGCGCCACGTAAGCGCTGGAATCGGCTTGGAATCGGCGCTTGCAGAGCAGAGCGGCAGTTCCAAACGAAGAAGGCCAGTGGGGCAATCAATTAGCGCCGCGTGGGTCGTTAAAAAGCCGATGCCGAGGATCACACCGTGGGGGCAGTGGTCGAGCACAGTGAATAGGACGGCTGTAGTACGACCGGCAATTCAAACACGTGCAGTGCACATTCCAACGTCGGCAGCAGCACTGCCGTCGGCGACACGACTGGCTGAGGAAACGGCAGGTGTCATAACCTTATTCAGACGACGGCGAAAGGAAGAGCTCAGGGCAGAAATTTCAGCGCCACTGTCAATCAGACCCGTAACTGGTGCACCGTCCACGCAGATATCGAGAAGGTTGCAGCGAGGATCGGGGGTCAGAGGATTTTCGGGCTGGGTCGTTAATGCAGCGTCACCTCCGGGAGCTGCATTGGTTAGTTCTCCGAATGAAAGCCAGGTAAGGGCGGAGTGGCCAGGCGTTGAAGTTATGGCGAACGGGAGCGACGGACCTGAGGTGAAGGCGAGCGGCTGTACCTGCGCAGGGTGTTGTGTCGTTGGCGTGTGAGAACTCAGGACAGGAAGACATCTGGCGTGGGCTGTAGTCGGCACGACGATCATAGTAAGAGCTAGGTCCGTAGTCCATACGACGATCATAATTACAGCTACGGCGAGGTGGGGAAAACCAATGGCTGTGGCAATGGCGGGAAATGTGGCCGACACGCGAGCAGTTGAAGCAGATAGGCCGGTCGTCTGTGGTTCGCCAGTCCGCAGGACTCCGGCGGGATGGCTGGAGTCGGCGAAGCAGCAGCAACCAACGGAGCGATGGTTGGTGTACAGGGCGACGCAGAGGGTAGGCCAGAATTGAGACCCACGTTGCGAACTCCTGGCGAACAACGGCCTGGATCAAGGCAATCGTAGTAGCGTCAGGCGGATGAGGGGCGAAGGTGACGGGAGTCAAAGCCTCCAGTTCTCTCCGTACAATTCGGGTTAAATTGGCTGGATAGGACGGCGTTTGCAGTGTTGGCAGGTCTTCGCAGGAAGATGTCGCCGCCGTGTTCGGAAGGAGGTCGAAACAGGGAGAAATGCGGCGGGGTTTGGCTTGATCAAACTGCCGGCATACCTGGAGGACAGAGCCGACCATTGCGCAGTCTTTGCAGAGGAGCAGGTTAAAAGCTTAAAAGCGTCGTCAGCGATCCCCTCGAGTATGCGGCCGACCTTGTCGGTCTCTGACATGGCGCCGTGTATGGCTAAGTGCGAGGACGTCCTAGATCATCATCATCATTATTTATTGTCCCTTAAAGGCCCCTGTCGGGGTATTACATAAGGGGGAGCGTATACAAGGTTGATGTGGAAAAACAAAGGTCACAAAAATATAACAATGCAATATAGGAACATAAAGAGAAGCAAGGAACGCGAATAGTTAGAACGGTGCATGTAAAAAATGCCTTTAGGCCACAAGCGAGGTCTTTTTTAACGCCCAGCTTGCGTCCAATTAGCTTGCCAAATAAGTCGCTGAGCTTCTGCTTACAGGTGTCCAAGGAGGCAACGAGGGTGTGATTGCGGGCTAGTTGGTATTACATTGCTGAAAAGGGAACAGCGCGAACACAGGACGAAAAGAGGACACAGCGCCTGTGTCGTACGTTCCTCTCTTCGTCCTGTGTTCGCTGTTCCCTTTTCAACCAGGAGGCTAGTTCTTCCTCATGCGTCTCAAGCCAGACGCGCGCCGTGCCCGCCAAGTCCGCCGTGTCCGGGGAGCTTCGGCGTCCTGCGTCAGCCGTGAGTTCTTGGTGTGCGTCGCTCGGCCGTGCCCTAGCCTTTCAGACCCGAATCGACCTCGCCGTTGTCCCCCCCCCGTCCTCCGCCCAGACCACTCAACACGACGAACTGAACCCGACGCAAGGACCTGACCTATCGACCCCACCGACCCAAGACATCGCTTACATCTGAAGACGCCGTTCTCTGCCCAGGCCGTTCAGCGCGTCCTGGAGCCTCGACCTTCGGCTCTTGGCGACCTGCGGCCCGGTAGCTTCAAGACCAGGAACCATTAAGCCATCTCATTCATCGTGGCGGCCAGCACCTCACCCCTTTCTCGTTCCTGTACAACCATCCTCTTAAGCCCGTAACCACTTCGCGCATCTCTTTGTCACCGATCGGGACGATCGCTCGGTGTCCCAGGGTAATGTGGCGAAGATGACGACGAACTGTGCAGTTGCGCGGGAAGGAGCGCTCGCGCTTGGCCAGCAACCATTAAATCATCTTATTGCCATAGATCATCGTGTCTCTTTCTTCGGCTGGCCACCACGTAACAATATCAGCACACACAATACATTTCTTATTCTTTAGCGGTGACTTTTCAAAAACGGGTTGCAGGCAATCAACGAAAGTGCTTACACTTTAACTAGGGGATAGATATAATACTGCAATATTTATTTCCTTTGCTAGTTCAGAGAATAGCATATCGTGGTCGTGCCCAGTCTTATGAGATGAAAATGAAATAATTTTATATTCATGTTCTTCTTTAGGTACAGAAACACGTCCCCTCTTCTTGAGTTGCCAGGAAGAGGAGCAGAAAACGTTATATCCAGTTACGTTCATGTGTTCATCTTGCTTTAGTCGCACTTCTGTCAAAGCGATCACATTTTAATGAAATTTATGTTCAACCAATAATAATAAAGACAGACTACTTGCGTTCTTATTAATGCTGCGGATATTACAATGCAGAATGTTGAATTTATTGCTCTGTGTATGGGAGCTGTTTAGTTCTTTGAATGAGAACATTTGAGGGTTCATTCACGAATTTAAGACATTAAAAATTTTATCCACGCATCTGACTTTGTCACCTGACTTTATTGAGCTCATTGGCCCACCTGATTTTCTGCCACTCCTGCTGCGCCTGCCTTCTCTTGGAGTCTGTTATCGTTGTCCTCCAAAATACACTCGCTACCAATGCCCATTGGTGCTTCTTGATTTCTACTCATCATGATCCTAATCAGCCCGGCTACGCTTACTACAGGACAAAGGCCCCTTTCATATCTCTCCAAATCACCCTGCCTTGTGCCAACGGCGGCAACACGGCTAGGGTGTCATTAATTTGCCTTTTGTCCCTTCACCTGCACTGAGGTATCGTTGTGCTGTTTCAAATAAATCTGGACCGTGTTGAATAGCATTCAAGGTTCTGCGTCTCAGGTGAGGTAACCGATAAGATGGAGCCGTTATATGCTTTCCGGTGTAAGGGATTCTGGTAAACTGTGATTCATACCCTAAGAATGCCTTCCAATTGCACTCAACATCATTCGTATTCTCCTGGCTATTTGACTCGCGTGGTCCGGATCTGCGTTCACCAATGCAGTGATGTCTCCTATTTTGTTTCGCAGTGGCCGTAATTTGGACAATGACGCGGATGCATTGCAAGTGATTTCATATGAAGACCACGACTGCAGAGGACAGGATACACTGCGATTTCTTTTATATCATTCTCGTAGGTTCCACTTGGCTGTGCTAAGCCGAAGCCGCTTAACGCCCGCGCACGCTCACTATTCGCCATTTGCTACTGCCGGATGCACACTTGACCGAGAGGCTGCATTTGGCCCCTCCGCATCCACTGGAGCGGCACCCCAAGGCGAATGACCGCGTGGCCCTCCGAGAAAGCGCGCCGCAAGGGCGTGCCATTGACCGAGATTCGGAAGGGCTGCCCTCTTTCTGGGACTCCATTGCGCTGGGGAAGCCGCTGGCGGAATCTCACTGCCCCGCTCGGAAGGAAAGTAAAACCGTCCGCTGCATCCTCTCACATAACCGGTACTTAAATGAGGTAGCTAAGAGTGAAAAAAGAAGCGAACAAAGGTGCATGCAGACGCGGCAAGAACTAAAATGAAGACAATGAAATGAGTTCGAGGGAATGCTGCAACAAGGGAACAATTGCACATTAGCTATCAGCCAAACGCAGCTATACGACTATAGCGACCAGTCAGTGGTGCTGGGTTCGTTGCCCAGACCGCGACGCCTTTTTCCTCGACTACGAAGCTTTCCGCGGAAGCTTTCCTTTCTATCCGAACCTAATGGATGGAACCTGATGAGTAATTGCTGTCTCGTCTAGAAATGCAAACGGACTCAGGACAGGAACATCGAGAAGGTAGGTGGTATATCAAGAATTGAGCCGGATACACACAGACTACACAGAATCACGGTGTAAGAATAGAAAGTTGTCCCAACGAGCGCTCCGAAGGTGATACAGGATTCCTCGCAGTTCTTGGTGCTCAGCCAGATGGCGACACACGTCTGCGACCGCTTTTGAAGTTAGATAATGCGAAGCGCATTGGGCAGCAGTAGATGTTAGCAAGAAAATGTTGTAATAATGGGGAATTATACATTATGAGAGGTGATGAGAGCAACTACTTTAAATACAAAGCTTAGCCAAAATGGGTAAACTGATGAAAGTGGTGATTCGAGCTTGTTGGTTCATCACAGAAGAGTAAATTTGCAGCGCAGAAAAAAAAAAACGCACGGAGGACAGTAGAAACAGCGCTTGTGTCAGCGCTTGCGCTTGTGTTTCTTTTGTCGGTCGTGCGTTTTATTTTTGCGCTGCAAATTTCCTTAAAAATGAGTAAACAACCAAGAACTAAGGTGCATATTTTCCGATAATTCTCAGTATTTTCCAGTCGTTCTCGTGGCCTCCAGGTTATTTAGCGTGTGTCAAACAATGGGAATTCAAACAATTCGCTTGTCACCAGGCCGATAAATAATGGATGCCTGTGTTGATAGGTCATCCAAAATTATTCAAGTTGTCAAACCAATAAGCATTCACGGTATTTAGCCCAACACGGCATGCAGGTCGAAACGTCATTTTCGTTTCTTTTTGACTTGGTGAGTGAACCAAACTTCACCCTGTTATTATGCTTCATCCTGACCAGACGGTATTCCGTCGAACGTTAGACTACGTGAATATTCGCCATCAATTTGGCCAACAAGCTGTCATTGGAATAAGGCGTTTCATAAGCATCTCTACACGCCTGGCTGCCTTCAGCACCGTGCACTTACGTTTTAGCCTGGAGTGCAAATCCAACAATGTTACCCCAAGGTCACTGAAGCTTCGTCGACCTGTGAACACTGCCTTCGGACGCAAGGTGGTGACAAAGGCAGAACGGCAGCTCGTACAAGCCCGCATCGACGAATGTAAGTGCACCTTAAAGCGTCTGCAGCACGAAGCTTTCTTCGCGAAGCGGCAGCTAGAATTCCGCATGCCGGATGTGTTCCCTGAGATACAACTCGTTGCCAATCAAGAAATGAGGTGCACAACCAAAAAGCACGAGGTTTCTCAGAACAGGAAGCTATGCATTTTGCTGGACGAAAAAGGGAACAAGCCAGCAACAGCAACCTTTAAGGTTCAGAACATGTCATCGTATGCCCTGAGTTCGGCGGAAGAAATGGTGCTCAGCCGAGGTTTTAATTTCAATCAAGGAAAGCCGCCAGACACACGCAAGATGATTTGCGCTGTGGAAAAAGCCGTCAGCCTTCTGGATCAAGACGTCCAAGAAGATGTCAGGACGAACGCAGTCGGTATACTTAAAGGAATGCGGACGAAATGCTGCCAACAGAATCTTTCCGAAGCTGAGTGTAAGGCGCTCAAGTCACTGCGGAAAAATAACGACATCGCCATTCTGCCCGCGGACAAAGGAAATGTAACGGTGGTCCTTGAGCGCTCCGCCTACCTCTCAAAAATGACCGAGTTGCTCGAGGACGAAAGGACCTACTGTAAGCTGACCAAGGACCTGACTTCAAAAGTGCAGTCAGGTCTCCAAAACTCCTTTCGGACATATTCAGTGGTCTCCCCACTTCTCAAAATAAGCTTTACTACAGGCTTCTTTGCACAAATGGATCGGCTCCCGCAATATATGGTTTGCCCAAGATCCACAAAATTGGAACTCCGCTCAGGCCAATCGTGGATTACACAAGATCCCCGCTTTTAAAGTTGTCTGGATACCTGCACAAAGTTTTGGCTCCATTGGTGGGAAAGTCAGCGACGCACATCAAAAATTCGCAAGATTTCATTGAGAAGATCAAGGACGTTACCCTGGATGAAAACGATATACTTGTGTAATTCGATGTTTGCTCATTGTTCACGAGTGTTCCGGTCGAACTTGCCGTACACGCCTGCAAAGAGGCCCTGAAGAACGATCCATCCTTCCCCGATCGTACGCCGTTGGAAGTTAGCGAGATCACTGAACTCCTTCGCTTCTGTCTGGCTAACACGTATTTCGTTTACAACGGTACGCTGTACAAGCAGATTTTTGGTACTGCTATGGAAGCGTCAATTTCAGTGACGGCTGCCAACCTTACAATGGAAGCCATTGAAAGCAAAGCCCTGAACTCATTCAAGCCACGTCCAAAGGTGTTCCTCAGGTACGTGGATGACTGTTTTTGCATTCTCAACAAGCAGAATCTACAAAGCTTCCTTGACCATCTCAATACCACGGAGCCATCTATAATTTTTACCGTGGAAGAGGAAATGAATGGCAGCATCCCGTTTTTGGACATCAACGTCAAGCGTGACGCGTGCCGCTTAAGTTTTAGCGTGTTCCGAAAGCCGACGCACTCCGGACGATATCTCGACTTTGAATCGTCCCACCCCTTGGCTCACAAGCGATCAGTTATCTCGCCACTACTGAACCGTGCAAGAAATGTCTGCGCAGACCCGGAAAGCTTCAGCAACGAACTTAAGATGATAAAAAGGGATCTCGACCGAAACGGCTACCCCAGGAACCTTGTGAACAATATGTCATAAAAATTGCAACGCACGAGGGGACAACGAGATGGAACCGCAAAAACCATGAAGCGTGCTGCAGTTCCTTATGTACCTGAAGTCAGTGAAACCCTTTCCCGAATCTTCAGGAAGCACGGAGTGCACATCGCCCACGTGCCAACAAGCAAGCTACGTGCCGAACTTGTGAACGTAAAGGACCCCCTGCCACGCGCCAAATTTCCTGGTGTGGTTTACAAAGTTCCTTGCAATGACTGCACATCCGTCTATACCGGCGAAACCGGGAACTTCCAGCGACGAATGAAAGATCATCAAGGCGACGTAAGGAACCATCGCGCATCAAAGAACGCTATCGCCGAGCACGTGCAGACCAGTGGCCACGAGAAAGCCTGAAACGAGACGGAGATTGTAGCCACAGAAAGAAATAATTTGAAAAGACTGCATCTAGAATGATTAGTCATCCAGACGACGAAAGATACTTTGAACAGGAATCAAGGCTCTCTTCATCATATCTACGAAAAAAGATTAGGAACAATCTTGAAGACTATATAACCACGCCTTCTTCTTCGACAGTCTTATTGTGAACAAGGGTACCGTACGGGACCCGAAACGTCATTTTCGTTTGTTTTTGACTTGGTCAGTGACCCAAACTTCACCCTGTTATCAGGTTGTCTGAGCAGTGGTGCAGTCCGCGGTTAGCAATCTATGAAGATTTGATAGCTTCTATTTTCTGTATTACAGGTATTAAATAAATACAACTTTAAATTCTTGTCATTGAGTAAAAAATATCTCCAGGACGCCGAAAGAGCGCAGGCCTGACTGTGAATCGATCGGTCCGCATGCTACTTAAACTGCATAATATTTCACCGCTAACCTCGTTCGGGATATATGACTAGCACCGGAATATCGTGCCTCTCAGCAGGCCTTTGTCGTTCCTTCCTGACTATCGACAGGGGTGCAGGGAAGTCAGGGAACCTTTCTGACACCGCATCTTGAGCAAGACACGGTCGCCTCGGTGTATGCACGAGTATGCCCTAGTACGTGGCTTCCCATGTTTTCGAAACGAGGTGATGCTCGAAATGCTTATAAAATGAATAGTCTGAAGGTTGCAGCAAACGGTCCTTACGTGGGACGGCATTTCTCCACAAATTCAAACCTGCTTCGTCCATTCGTGCCGAAAACAGCGACAACTTTTCTGTGCACGACTTGTTCCCTGTCGTGCATCGCGGAGCAAAGCACTTTCGTCCCATCGTCGAAGCACCGAAGCACCGGTGACAGCGCCATACGCCACCACAATCAAAGTACAGTCATGTTTGAGTGAAAGAACAACAACGCATACTGAATTGGAAGTCCGTGCCGAACAAAACATACGTTCAACGGCGCGTTCACTGCAAGCAGACGACAACAGCGCAAACAGCGGGAGTGCCCACTTTTCTTCGTCGCCATCTGTCGGCAGGCAGCAAAACTGCGAGACTTATCGTGCAGTGTTCGGAACACAGGACAAGCGGTGCCGTTGGTACACTTCTGTGCTCTGACATCGCGCACATAATAGAATGTATGTTTATTTCCACTCTATAGTACATTTATTAGGCAACCTCACTTAAACGCTATCGGTCCTGAGGGGAGATGCATATATACACTAGTACGCATCAGCGGATATCCGGTTCACATTCTCTACTGCCTAGTTTTGGGAGACTCGTGCACTGAACTACACAGAGTAAGTTATCTTACTATCGTGAAATGATTCAGAGGCCACAAATGAGGCGTTGCTCATGAAGAACAAGTTTTTTTTCTTGGAACTTCTCTCAGTAAACTACAGGAGTAGCGGCATGGCGAACCCTCACGATCGGATTGAACGTTGAAGCAGGCACTAGTAGCGCACACAGACAAGGACAGGTAGGGAAGTGAAGAACACAGCGCTGTCCTTGTCTGTGTGCGCTACTAGTGCCTGCTTCAGCGGATTATCAACTCGCTCAGCAAAGGACTATTCTAAACCGGATTGAACGTTGAAGCAGGCACTAGTGGCACACACAGACAAGGACAGGTAGGGAAGTGAAGAACACAGCGCTGTCCTTGTCTGTGTGCGCTACTAGTGCCTGCTTCAGCGGATTACCAATTCGCTCAGCAAAGGACTATTCTAAACCGGATTGAACGTTGAAGCAGGCACTAGTAGCGCACACAGACAAGGACAGGTAGGGAAGTGAAGAACACAGCGCTGTCCTTGTCTGTGTGCGCTACTAGTGCCTGCTTCAGCGGATTACCAACTCGCTCAGCAAAGGACTATTCTAAACCGGATTGAACGGTTGCTTCTGTCCGTTGTACAAGTTCGCGAGATATAATTCCATGCTTGGGCAGGGCATGTAATGCGAAGGCAAGATAGCCGGTGGTCCTCCTTAAGGGTAACGGCGTAGATACCAAGAGAAGGCAAGCTTAGGAAGGGGCGGCCAAAATATAGATGGATGGATGAGATTAAAAAGTCTCTGTAGATAAGGTTGCCATAGAAGGAAAAGGGCAGGGTTAATTGGAGAGACATGGGAGAGCCCTTGACCTGCAGTGGGTGTAAGTCAGGCTGATGACGATGAAGATTAATTCTATAGTTGGCTGACAAGCACGCTTGTTGATTAAATCGGACATACGGGTAGGTGTATCAACACAAGAAATAAAGAGCGTGAAAAAGATGTAGGCGACGTATCCATTCCGGGCATCTGACCATATGTTGCAAGAAATGCAAAATTAAAAACCATAACACCGAAAGCAACTTCAGCCCCAACTTTAATTGCTGCGTAAGCATAGGACATTTTCTCAGCCGGGAAACCATAGAAGCTTTCGAAATCCATCGTGTAAATGGCTAATGCACAAGCACACCCTCTCATTGTTTGTCTTAGAAGGAGTTGGAATATTTTTGTATAGAAAGAGCATACTCCCCTGCGCGCTTATTGACGAAAAAAAGTGAAGGGGTGAACCTTCCCGCTGATTGCATTTAATGCCAGAGTTGTGAGCCACTGCTCAAAGACATCAAGATTCCGGGCAAGAGTAAAAACAAAACAGCCCGCGAACTTTTAGGAGCAATCCACATCAAAGAAAAAGGCGATGATTGTGTTAGCGATACCTCTGTCACCTTATGTGATAGGGAAAAGAATTTTCTCCGTGCCTTTTGCTGACCTAAGCTGGCTTGACTCATCATCATCTTCTTGTGTCTTCCCTCTCCCCCTTCTTTTGCACGTGTGAATAATGCATATATATTCTGCTGTGAAAGCAATAAATTCAGTTGATAGTTTGCGCTCTATCCGTCTTCCTCTGCTATTTCATGTGTACGCCTTGTGGTGTGCGCAACGCGATCCCAAGAAAGCTAAGCACCAACTTGCCCAGCAAGAAGTCCTTCTACATTACTGTGTAACTTGCACGTGCAGAAAAGCCGGTAAGGAGATAATTTTTTCCCTTTGTAAAGCCTCCTCCCATATCTCTAATTAACTCAGTCATGTGCTAGCTGCGGCTGTTTTATCGCCGTGAACTTCATGATTTCATCCGCCCACATAGCTTTGTTCCTCCCTCTGTAATGCTTTCTTGCCTTTAGAATCCACTCCGTTACCCTTAAGGACCGTCGGTTAACAGTACCTCTTGCTTCGCTAGTTGGTGTAACATTGTGTAACAAAAGTAAAAACAGCGCTAATCTTTACACAAACCACACAGAAAGACCAGACAGGACGGGCGCTGCCTCCAGCTATGTTTATTGAAAGCCACATGTCGCATATATATAGCCAGAAGAAGGTGAACGCATGCGCATTTTTTACATTGTAAAAAAGAAAAAAAAGGCAAAAACAACAACAAAAACACAATCTCAGATCAAACCTACTCATTATCGCGTATTCTTTAGCAATCTATGCTCACTTTCTCGTAGGGAGATAGAAGTGGTGCTGACGCACATGCCACCTCTCCTTTTGATAAAGGCTTCTGCCAGTTCCCGAGCTAATCTATCTCTGCTGCTAGCTAGAATTTTAATCTCTCCAAATCGTGGTTCACAGTTTTTTCGTTTTTATCAATGCAGGCGCGGCAATGGGCGGGTAGATTTTCGGACGAATTTGATGCGTTCCCTAACGACCTTTTATGTTCCCCTGCACGGTTGTTTACGCAGCGTCCAGTGTGGCCGACGTACACCTTGCCACATGAAAGGGGGATCTCGTAGGCCACTCCCGTGGCACACCTTACGTAGGGCTTCGAGTGCTTCTTTCCACTCCCAGATGTTGATTTGGCACCGCTGCTAACCTTGGGGCACATCTTGGCCGATTTGCAGGGGACGGAGAAGACCATGGGGACTCCGTACTCGTTGCCAACTTGTTTTAAATTGTGGGACAGCCTGTGAATACACGGTATCACCAATGGTTTGGCTTGGCCGAAAACTTCTTTCCGGCGTTGCCGCTTTGGCTTACGCTTAAGTTTCTGCAGAAGTGCCTCGGTCACGGCAGCCAAGACGTGGTCAGGGAACCCCTCTTTACGAAGTCTTTTCACCTCACCCTGGAAGCTCGCCCGCATCATGTGAGGGCACGACTTGAGGAGTGCTGATTCCAAAGAAAGTGTGGCAATAGACCTTGGCAATAGGCAGTCTCCTCATAGCGGCCTGTGTCATGTCTCTTTAAAATCACTAAAAAATCGTCAACATATCTAAAAATTTTTAGGACAGTTCCATCGTGAGTTAGTGATGCCAAAATGTTGTCAATGGATGCGAGAAAATTGTTACATAAAACTGGCGCGACACATGAACCGATTCAAATGCCCTGGTGTTGTAGGAACCGCCGGTTATCAAATTGGATGAAGGTGGACTTAATATAAAACTCTAAGAGACATAATATTGTCAACGCTTACCACCGCCTTGTTTTGAAATGCAATAGTGCCGCTTGCTTCTGTACACTGTCGAACAGCAATGAACAGGTCGCTATGGGGCACAGAGTAAAAAAGATCTACAACATCTATGAGAACCCGTAACCAATCTCCTCCTCCCTCTCCAACACGCCGGCTACATCGAAGGAATTTCTCGTGGAAAAAGGGCCCGAAACGTGCAAATCCTTTAAAGTGCTTAAGCAAAAAGCGGCTGATGTGCTGCGTCCAAGTACCTTTCTCACTAACTATGGCCCTAAATGGTGCTTCTGGTTTATGGGTCTTAACTGCTATCAAGATTGACAGGCTATTCTCAGAAGAATTCAAAACAGCTCTTGACAGGCTCTGCAGCTCCAGGGATTTGCACAGGTCAACAGCCTTGCCTTTTACCCTGGTAGCGGACGGTTTGATCTGCACAAAGTTCTTCGAAATTGCTTGCAAAGCTTTCTCGTTGTAAAGGCCTGAAGGCATGAGAACAAAGTTCCCTTCCTTGTCCGTCCCTGCTACAGTCCCTGCGACAGCCTGTCCCTGCTGCAGTCGGACTCTTCTGAGAATAGCCTGAGAATAACTCTTCTGAGAGAAACCTGTCAATCTTCTTTGCGGTTAAGACCCATAAACCACAGGCACCGTTTAGGGCCATAGTTAGTGAGAAAGGTACTTGGCAGCAGCACATCAGCCGCTTTTTGCTTAAGCACT
Organism: Amblyomma americanum; assembly: GCF_052857255.1. NCBI lineage: Eukaryota > Metazoa > Arthropoda > Arachnida > Ixodida > Ixodidae > Amblyomma > Amblyomma americanum. The sequence goes on from NC_135504.1 coordinate 151,170,511, forward strand.
TAAAGAATTTGCACGTTTCGGGCCCTTTTTCTCACGAGAAATTCCTTCGATGTAGCCGGCGTGTTGGAGAGGGAAGAGGAGATTGCTTACGCGTTCTCTATAGATGTTGTAGATCTTTTTTACTCTGTGCCCCATAGCGACCTGTTCATTGCTGTTCGACAATGTAGAAGCAAGCGGCACTATTGCATTTCAAAACAAGGCAGGAGTAAGCGTTGGCAATTTTATGTCTATTTTAGAGCTTTATATTAAGTCCACCTTCATCCAGTTTGACAACCGGCGGTTCACACAACGCCAGGGCGTTTGCATCGGTTCATGTGTCGCGCCAGTTTTATGTAACATTTTTCTCGGACCTAAAGATTTTTAGATATGTTGACGATTTTTTAGTGATTTTAAAGAGACATGACACAGACCGCTATGAGGAGACTGCCATGAAAATATTAGAAATGTTCGCACAACATGAGAAAGTGCTCTCTTTCACATTTGAGCTTCCTGAACAGGACTGCCTCCAGTTTTTGGACCTTAACGTTAAGCTGGGGGACGGAAGTGTTTGCTGGCGCTACCTTTCTAGGGCCAAGAAAGATTTTTTACCGTTCGATTCGGCTCAATCCAAAACTGCTAAAAGGGCTATTGCCACCATTTCTATGGAATCAGCACTCCTCAAGTCGTGCCCTCACATGATGCGGGCGAGCTTCCTGGGTGAGGTGAATAGACTGCGCAAAGCAGGGTTCCCTGGCCACGTCTTGACTGCCGTGAACAAAGCACTGCTGCAAAAACTTAAGGGTAAGCGAAAGGGGCAACGCCGGAAAGAAGACTTCGTCGAAGCCAAACCAGTGGTGATACTGTACATTTACAAGGTGTCCCACAATTTAAAACGAGTTGGCAACAATTGTTGTACGGAGTCCCCATTGTCTTCTCCGTCCCCTGTAAATTGGCCAAGATGTGCCCCGAGGTTAGCAGTGGTGCCAAGGCTAAATCTTGGTGTGGAAATAAGCACTCGAAACCATACGTAAGGTATGCCACGGGAGTGGTCTACGAGATCCCCCTTTCATGTGGCAAGGTGTACGTCGGCCACACTGGACGCTGCGTAAACGAGCGTGCAGGGGAACATAGAAGGTCGTTTGGGAACGCATCAGATTCCTCTGAAAACCTACCGCCCATTGCCGCTCCTGCATTGATAAAAACGAAAAAAACTGTGAACCACGACTTGGCGAGATTAAAATTCTAGCCAGAAGCAAAGATAGATTAGCTCGGGAACTGGCAGAAGCCTTTTTTATCAAAAGGAGATGTGGCATGTACGTTAGCACCACTTCTATCTCCCTGCGAGAAAGTGAGCGTAGACTGCTAAAGAATACGCGATAATGAGTAGGTTTGGTCTGAGTTTGTGTTTTTTGTTGTTTTTTGCTCTGTTTTTTCTTTTTTACCATGTAAAAAATGCGCATGCGTTCACCTTCTTTGGGCTATATATATGTAACATGTTGCTTTCAATAAACATAGTTGGAGTCAGCGCCCGTCCTGTCTGGTCTTTCTGTGTGGTTTGTGTAAAAAGTAGCGCTGTTTTTACTTTTGTTACACGACCGTCGGTTAACTTGCCTTTGCATTACCTGTCCTGCTCAAGCCCATCTCTTCATCTTTATTTCGACTAGAACGTTATTAACCGCGTTTGCTCCCTGACCCACTGTGCCCCCCTGTCTCTTAACGTAACATCTATCATTTTCATCTCCATAGCTTGCGGCCTTGGTCTCAATTTAAGCTGAACCGCTTTCGTCCCGGTAAGGTACAGCTCTTACTCATTGGCATCCACCTCCAGCGCAGCCATACGGCTACGAAGGAAAGCTAAAAACCTTTCTCAGAAACCTCGAAGTAAAAGAAAAATTCATCCTGGAATGCAGCTATGGCGTAGAGGTAGAGAATCCGCCTCGCGTGCAAGAGGATCGGGGTTCGAATCCCGTGTCAAGCGAAATTCTCCACTGGGTTAAAAAAACTGCGCATATTGATGTAATTGCATTTCCAGGCTTGCGGTGCAGCCTGATCTCGGTGGCCAGAACCCACAACACGCTCCCTAACCAGAACAGGATTTGGCCACACTGGTGTAGTACGTGGCCACAACCTTCTTTGAACAAACCAAATATCGTGTTCTAAAGAACGGAGGTAGCCTTAACGCGGCGATGAGGAAACTAAGTATAGGCAAAAACAAGATATATCCTTTAAAGGACAAGGAGGGCAATGTTGTTTGGAAATATGGATATTATAGTTAAAGTAGCCGAAGAGTTCTGCAGTGCGCACAGCACCCGATGTATTTAGAACCTTAATGAGAGGGGCAGTAGAGCACAGCAATGCGTCATCGGGTCTGTAACGAAAGGGGAAGTGAGGAAAGCCTTAGGAGCAATGCAAAGGGGAAAAACAGCTGGTGAGGGTCAGGTAACAGCAGGTCTGCTCAAGGATGGAGGGGACATCGTGCTAGAAAAACTAGCAACCGTGTATACGCAATTCCTTATGACCTCGATCGTACCAGAGGCTCGGAAGAACGAAACCATTATGTTAATTCATAATAAAGGAGACGCCAAGGACTTGAAAAATTACATACCGATCAGCTTACTGTCCGTTGCCTACAAGGTATTTACTAAAGTAATTGCTAATAGAATCAGGGCAATCTCAGACTTTAATAAACGAAATGATCAGGCGGGCTTTCGTAAAAGATATTCCAAAACTGATCATATTCACATTATCATATAACCAACCCCTATATATAGTATATAGCCTTTATTGATTAGGAGAAAACGATTGACTGAGTGCACAGTCATGCAGGCATTCCGGAACCAGGGCGTAGAAGAGCCTTATGTCAAAATACTGCAAGATATATATATATATATATATATATATATATATATATATATATATATATATATATATATATATATAGCAACTGCACAGCGGCAGGGGGACATGATCTCGCCAATGTTATTCACCGCCTGTTTACAGGAGGTATTTCGAGCCCTGAATTGGGAACGGTTAGAGATAAGAGTTGATAGTGAATACCTATATAATCTTTGATCTGGTAAGTACTTGCGCGAAGACGGGACGCAACAAAGGAACACACACGACATGTACACAGCGCAACTTCTAACTAGTTTATTTTCTAACACTCCCGTCTTCTTCGCGCAAGTAACGTACTCGTTCAAAGATGAAGCAACTCGCCCAAACAAGAGTATACCTAAATAATGTGCGGTTCGCTGATGACATTGCCTTGCTGAGTCACTCAGGAGATGAACTGCACATCATGATCAATGAGTTGCACCGGCAGATCATAACAGTGGGTCTAAATATTAACATGCAGAAAAGCAAAGTAATCTTCAACAGCCTAGCAAGGGAACACCAGTTTACATTTGGTAGCGAGGTGGTGGAAGTGGTAAAAGAATACGTCTTCTTAGGGCAGGTATGGACAGCTGATCCGGATCATGAGAGGCAACTATAAGGATAAGAGTGGAGTGGAGCGCAGATGGCAGGTTCTCTCAGATCATGAATAGCAGTTTACCAATATCCCTTAAGAAAACAGTATACAAAATCTGTATCTTACCAGTACTCACCTACGGGTCAGAAACGTGGAGACTAACGAAAAGGCTTCAGCTCAAGTTAAGGCCAACGCAGCGAGCCATGGAAAGAAAAACGATGGATGTAACGTTAAGATACCTCAAGCGGGCTGAGTGTGTGAGGGAGCAAACCCAGGGGTAATTACATCCTAGTCGAAGTCAAGAAGAAGAAATGGGCCTGGGTAGGGCATGTAATGCGAAGGCAAGATAACCGCTGGTCATTAAGGGTAATAGAGTCGATTCCAAGAGAAGGCAAGCATAGCAGGGGGTGGCATAAGCTTAGGTGGGCGGATGAGATTAGGAACCTTGCAGGCATAGGGTAGGCGCAGCTGTGAAAAGACAGGGCGAATTGGAGAGACATGGGAGAGGCCTTTGCCCAGCAGTGGGCGTAGTCAGGCTGATGGTGATGATGATGACAGCTCTTATTTATACCTGTCCTCTTGAGGGATACTGGTAAACGGTTATTAATAATCTGAGAGAGCCTGCGAAATGCGCTCAACTCCATTCTTATTCTAGTTATTTCGCTCTCGTGATCCCAATCTGCGTTCACTCCCTGCACTCATAATCATCATCATCATTAGCCTGGCTAGGTCCACTGCAAGACAAAGGCCTCTCCCATGTCTCTCCAAACTAACCCTGCGCTTTGCCAGCTGCGGGCACCGTATCTCCGCAAATTTTTGGTTTTCAATCGCTGCTACGCTTGCATTCTTTTGGAGACCACTCCGTTACCCGTTTAGTACCAGCGGTTAGCTTGCGTTTGGATTACATGCCCTGCCCAAGCCCGTTCCTTCCTCTTGATTTCGACTAGGATGCCTTTAACTCGCGTTGTTCACTCACGCCCTCTGCCCGCTTCCGGTCTACTAGTTACCCCTATCATTTTTCTTTCAATAGCTCGCTTCGTTGTCCTTAACTTAAGCTGAACCCTTTTCGTTAGCTTACACGTTTCTGCCCCAATGGTGAGTACCGGTAAGATACAGCTGTTTTATACTTTTCTCTGGAGGGATACTAATAAACTGCCTGCCGTAAGTAGACGTATTCCCTTCTTCTTCTTCTTCTTCTTCTTCTTCTTCTTCTTCTTCTTCTTCTTCTTCTTCTTCTTCTTCTTCTTCTTCTTCTTCTTCTTCTTCTTCTTCTTCTTCTTCTTCTTCTTCTTCTTCTTCTTCTTCTTCTTCTTCTTCTTCTTCTTCTTCTTCTTCTTCTTCTTCTTCTTCTTCTTCTTCTTCTTCTTCTTCTTCTTCTTCTTCTCCTCCTCACCTTTCTAGCGCCTCGACGCGAATTACAAACTGCTCTTACGTTGCCAGACTGTTGAATATCACTAGTTTTCTGCATGCATTGCTTTTAGAAAGTGGCCGCATACCTTAAATTTCTAAGTCTTCTTAAGCTTGATTACGATTACTGCCACTCTCTGGTTAGTGCTATTGAACTACTCCACATTTGTGCGAAATATTGATGCGAAATACGAAACCTAATTGTCGTTGTCAGAAAAATCAAGATAGCATATTACATGCCCGCCTTTTCTGTTCTCCTTAGAACCTTTTTAATGCCCACTTGTTCCTCAAATAACACTACTAGGGTAGACTCCCTGTATAAGGTTCTAGCGTTAAACGTGGAGAGGCTCAGTTTCCAATGACGGCCTGTCCGGAGCAAAAATTCTCAGCGCCCTCCGCTGCATCACAGGAGTGACCACCGCCGTGTCCAGTTGCTCCGCAGACGGTGGGTACTGAGTGTCGATATTTAATTTGGGTATTCTTATAGGAGGCGGTGGTCATGTACCACACATATGTGACCTAATCCTGTTCTGGTGAGGGTGTACGTTTTCATCCCTGGTCGCCGGAATCCGGATGTGCCCTAATCTTAGTTATTGAATTCCATTTACGCGCAGAGTTTTTAATTTTTTACCCAGTGGACAATCGAGCGGTACCGGGATTCGAGCCGCAGTCCTCTCGCACACGAGCGGATGATTAGCTGCACGCCATTGCTGCTTTCTATCCATGTAGTTCCCTATCGGTGCTATGTCTATCAAAGCAACTGTCTGGCAGTGTTGCGCTTTGTCAAAGCCTCAGTGCAGCAGTCGCCACCTGCTATGCCTGTCTTCGACTAGAATCGAGTCCGTTCCCTAGGCTGCATGGCTACTTTCCGTACGCCTGGCATAACCCGTGTTTGATCCTTGACCCTGTCTGCTCTCTTGCTGTCTCTTGACGTGACACCTCTCTTTTACTCTTCTATAGCTCTGTGCATGTTTCTCTGCATAATTTCAATCCGTTTCATTAGTCTGGATGTTTCTACCGCATAAGTGATTACTGGCACTACATCTTTTATGCATTTTCTCTTAAACGATGGTGGAAGCCTGCTATTCGTGATCTCAGAGTGCCTGCCGAACGCACTCCACCCCAGCCGTTTCACTTTGGTTGACCAAATCTGTGGTCACTACTTGCCTCAAGTGTACCTATTCGCTTACAGCTTCCAATGTTTCGCTGCCTAAGGTAAACTCCCATTTTTTTTCCCAGAGTATCTAAATTGCTTAGTTTCTTCAGTACTGCAATGATGTGCAACAAAAGGAAGTGACGTACCGTTCATCTTGTCGGCCTCAGCCGAGGCCACCAGCAGAGAGGCGGCGAAGACCAATGGAGCCAAGATTTTACCTCCCATTGCGGCTTCCTGCAAGTAAAGTGCACGAAGTCGTCATTTTACGTGTCACACAAGCTACGAGAGGAAAGGTGGTTGTGCATTATTCACTGAATGAACACAGTCCAATCAGCTATTTACTTTTGTAAGCTGCAAAGTCAAAAGCCCCAAGTAACTGCAAAGGGACACTAAGGAGAAATTGAAGTTGGCTTGTATCGATAGAATACCAGCTCCTGATCACAAAAACGCCGCTCTTACTGAAAACAAAGCTCTTGTAAGGTAGAAAATAGCAAGAACCAAAATACAGGTATCGCCACCACAGGCCAATCTCGCAAGTACAAGCGTGGTGACGCCATAGGACAAGAGACGCCACCTTGGAGGAATTTTCCATCCTACTTGGTTTCGCGAATCTCTGAGGCTGACAAAGGTAGGTTGCACGGTTCAATATTAAAGTAAGTTTTGTTTTAAAACCAGTAGTGGACTTTTATCACACAAGGAAGGTAGGCAAAAGACAACCTGAATGTTGGAAGCAAAGAAAACGGATGCTTGCGGCGCCACAGGCGGCCAGGAGAGTTTCGATTTTTTTATGGCGCTTCGCGTCTATGAGCTTTGCGTGCCCCGTGGTTTTGTTTTTGACGCGCTTCGATTTACAAGCGCCGAACAGCAGAGGAACTCGAAGTGCCGCTTCAAGTGCTATAGTTAACCTTTGAAGAAGCCTGTAAGGCTTGTCAGATGATCGCCACGGTCGATGAAAAGCTATGATGGCACGATGGTCGGTGATCGTACAAGGCAGCACTTGTGTATTCGCACGCTTACCCGGCGAAACATTCCCGGCTGTGCCAGTCAACCTCGAACTACTTAACGGAAATCGTTTATTAGGGATGGGACACAAAGTACAAGGCAGTTCAGAAAAATTGCTGATGGCCTAGCTCTGTTAGGCCAGGATATACCTAGCGAAAGCCCTGAGATTTCTGCATCAGAAATGTGCATTCACTAGATGCGCCTTTATTGACCCTGTAACTTCAGCCGTCGTGGCGGAGCGGTAGCGCTTCCGCCTCAAACGCCGAAGGCGCTGGTTCGATTCCGAACCTCAGCACCGGACTTCTTTTCTTTTATTTAGTGAGTGGGCAGGGGGTTTCAGTGGCTCCCTTGGATGCCGCCGCTGAATACGTTGGGTAGCGGTTAAGCGCAGGCTCTGTTAAGGCGCGTTTATGCTGCGGCGAGGCGCGCGCGCACGCGCGCCCTGCACTGCGAAGTCACGTCGGTCAAAGCGAGACCCTCTATACTCCAACTGCGCTTGACCGCCGACGCGTTCGGCGGCTTCGGCGCACTCTGACCGCATTGGCGGGGAGATTGGAGCATGTATCTATTTCGCGCCGAGTGCGCCAGCCGCCGCCGGCCCGGCCAGACTGATTTGGCTCCGCGGCGAGGTGCGCGTGTTATTTTCAATAGCTGCGGCAGTTCGGCGGAGCTGTTCTTTTCGAGCTCGGCTATTTTAATCCATTCACAGTACATATCTGAAGGTACATGCAAGTTGGTGAGAGAGCCAGATCCAGTGGACCCGTTGGATCTAGCGGAAGCCGTTGAAGCGTCGTGCGCCGGCTTTGGTTTCAAGCCGCCGACAATAAACGCGACCGCTGTCGAGCACCGATTTGTTTTTTGTGGCAAAAAATAAATAAATAACTTGGCCCTTGCAACCGTGGGAGACCTCGACGCTGCCTGCTGCGCCGTTCAACCGCTCCGTTCAAGGAATCACAATCCGTTGGCCCCAAAGCCCCGGCCAGCCTCCGATGGGCGCAACGCACCCCTCGCGACTCCCCGCACTGGGGTTATGATATTTAGTTTGCAACGGCTGCTCTCTGAGGAAGGGGGAAACCACCCGCCGGCGCCTAACCTAACCGTGCTCCCTCAAAAGCATCTCACGCTATGTGGGGCTGAGGTCGCTGAAATGCAGGCCAGAGTTTTGGCGAGAACTACGTCGTCGGGTTCGGGAACGGGATCCATCGTAACGTTGGCAAGACGCCGGTGCAAACGTAAACGAAGCGACGGTGGCGACCCCCGATAGATGCCTTCAACGTGCGGCGGCGGCAGCTTTCATTTCGGCAGCTGCTAGACCGCACCGCTAGCCGCCAGAAATCACGGAGTCTCTGTTTACGTCACGTTTCACGTCACTCCGTTCTGTGTCGTCATAAGAATTCTCCGTGTCGTCATAAGAGTTCTAGAGTTAGAATCGGAGCGGCGGGAAAAAATTTTTCAACTTCGAATCCAAATTTCTTTGAAATAAATGCATCTTTCGCTCCCGGACAAGCGTCAACAAAGCCATGAAATGCCGAACTATCAGATATTGCTAACAAAAAAATTTTGATAAGGTTCTCCTCAGTGTCTCTTTAAACTGGTCTCAAATCCTCGCTGAGAAAAATGTTAAGCTCGGCTCATGTCAATACTTACTATGTTCTAATGGTAAGACAAAACTTTCACTTAAAATGGAGCTTTTATTAGCCAAAAAATTTCAAGAAACGAAATACACGTGTCGCCACCATCAGCCGTTTACGCACGCAAACTACCTTGATGTTAAAGGGACACTGAGGAGAACTCTATCATTTTTTTTGTTAGCAAAATCTGATACTTCGGCATTTCATGGCTTTGTTGCCGCTTGTCCGGGTGCGAAAGATGCATTTATTTCAAAGAAATTTGGATTCGAAGTTGAAGAAGTTTTTTCCCGCCGCTGTGATTCAAACTCGAGAACTCTTATGACGACACGGAGAACTCTTATGACGTCACAGAACGGAGTGACGTGATACGTGACGTAAACGCAGACTCCGTGATTTCTGACGGCTAGCGGTGCGGTGCGCAACCTTCCTTTGCCAGCCTCAGAGATTCGTGACTTCCATGAGGTAAGGAAAAATTCCTCCAAGGTGGCGCCTCTTGTCCTAGGAAGTCATCATGCTTGAACTTGCGAGATTGACCTGTGGCGGCGACACCTGTATTTTGGATCTTGCTATTTTCTACATTACAAGAGCTTTGTTTTCAGTAAGAGTGGCGTTTTTGTGATCAGGAGCTGCTATTCAATCGATACAAGCCAACTACAATTTCTCCATAATGCGATACAGCGCGAATAAAGGCGGGGGCGAAGCGAGACAAGACACCACAGCGCTGACTTCAACTGAATTTTTATTGCGGAAAGGGGATATTTATACAGGAAATGGAAGGGAACGCATGATGCCGCTACTGCTGGAATTGATACGCGGGATAAGATATTTAAAGGCGAAAAGAAGAGGCTGCAACAGCGCACAAGGGTGACTGCTAATAACAAAATGCAACGCAGTGCAAGTCAATGATGAACGATAAGACAAGGCACCGGCTGTCACCCAAAAGCATGCGCACAATCTGTGTGAACGTAGACAGGCAATTTCTTTTTTTGAAAGTCAGACGAAAAATGCACGAAGAAACATCGATTTCTATTTGTAGAATGCAAGGTAGGGGTGGTGTACCAGATTCCGCTCTCATGTGGACGGCAGGATGTCGGTCAGATTGGTCGCTGCCTCAACGACCGCACCGTGAGCATAATCGCAATGTAAGCAATAGAAGCGAAGACGGAGAACTTGTGAAACATTGCAATGCATGTGTAAACTGCAGGCAGTCACTCGACAAGTGTTTTTAATTTGGGGAAAGCAAGGCCAAGCGCACTTGTGAGATTATTGGAGCAGAAAAGATAGCCAGATTAGGAAGTGCTTGTCTAACCACTCCTTACGTCAGACTCAAAAAATAGAAATTGCTTACCTGCGTTCGCAATGGTTTTGAGCATGCTTTGGGTTGACATGGAAATAATGTATGTATAAGCTGTTGAGTACTTGTTTTCAACAAAGTTGTTAGAAGCTAGCGCTTTGTGTGTCTACTGATTCTTGGTCCCTCGTCCTGTTGCGCTATTGCTCCGAAGCATGAACCAACAATTACGAATTTCAACGTTGCTTATTCGTATCTTTTAACCCATATCTGTGACGTAAGGCTACACCACCAAGTGGTGATCATAGAGTCCTTGGACTCTGTAAATATTTTAAAATCCAGTTTTTTTAAGCAATAAATGCCTGAGTTGCGGCAAAACAAAACAGCATAGTCAGAAAGGGCAACAGAATAAGTATTTAAAAATAAAATTCCAAATGTTCTTAGTGTGCCTTTAAAATGGAGCTTCTATTTCAGACAGGGGCACACGCCATCATGTTTTTGACAGCAGTCTCTATGACTCTATTTGGAAGATAATTCATTCCAGTCTGAGATTGCGGCGCCATAGATAGCAGTCAGAATTGCACACATTTAGCCTGCCGTTTTCCTTTAATGAAAAGCAGGGATATTAGTTGTTTTTCGGTGAAGAACCATAAAGCTCTTCACAGAGTGTGAAAGCACCCGTGCAGCCTTACGCATCCTTACACCCCATAGTGCCGCGACGCCGTTAAACTGTGGTGACGTCAAAGTACTGTTTCGGTGCGCCACCACAAGATGCCTTAATTGCGGAAAAACTCTCCGGTTGGATGGTGAAGCCTTCACCTGCCACTGCTTGCAGAAGTAGTGCGCTAGGTGGGTCATTGGCGAAAGAAGCCGTCCTGATAGCTGCGGTTGGAAGGTGGCAAAGTGGAGAGGGGAAGCCTCCTTTCCTAATCGCATAATGAGTCGTTATGTTCACTTAACCACTACGTTGTCTACCAGACGTTGTGGGGCAAGTCGGTGAAGCATGGATTCTCGAAGAAGCCAGTGCCCGTCCTGTGTACTTCTTTCTTTCTGTGTCCTCGTTTTTGTAGCGCTGAAAAAACTTCATCGAGTCGTTGTGTGTCGTGGTTCAGTGGGAAAACCGGTTTCGTGGCAGCTGCAGCCACGTGGAAAGGACGAAGCCCGTGCACGCCAGCTGCAGCCAAGTGGAACGGAGGGTAGTACGCCTGTTGGAGCCTAGTATCCTAGAGGAGGAGACACGGTTCTGCGGCAGTTGCAGCAAAGTGGAACGGCAGAAATGGCATTGCGCCAGATTTACCGCTTAGATTGTTTGTGAAACCGTCATCATCAACCACGCGAAAGTGCATATATATTGCGCTAGCACATCTACTTCGCATTTAGTTTCACGAAGTAAATAGGGGGTTAATCTTTTCCCGGATTCTTGAACCTAGGTTACACTGCCATACACTTCAAAATGTTAATCATGGAGTCTAGAACTTGAATCCAGAAGCGAAAATGTCTTGTGCAGCCGATTCTGCGGTAACAAAAGCACGTTTTACTACCGAAGAAGCATCAACTTTACCAGAACTAGCCACGGAATGCATTTTCGCGAAGAAAGAAAACCGAATGAAGTTTTCCTCAGTGCCCTTTGCACCTTCAGATCCCAGAGCGTATGTGCTACGTCAAAAAAATTCACCTGCGGTGACTGAAATTTATTTCGATTATGCAGCCAAAGTTTTGTACCTGTTCTTTCAAATGCACTTTTCGGTTTTCGGTGTTGGTGGAGGTGCTTCAAAGCATGCGCACTCAGCAAGGCGAAAAAAAAATTTGTTGACTCCTAGGGAATAGGACAAATTGCCGGGCTAGTTGGTAATGATCCATTCTTGTTGACAGCGCGTTTAGAGCACAGGGACAGAAGAAACACAGAGGACGACGTCACAGGCGCTGAACTTCAACTTTATTTAAGAATCATCGAAACCCTGCATATATACCCATGACAGAGACGCCACCAAGCGGCGAAAGCTTTATGCGCTCGTGGAAACAGAGATAATAAGGCAGGTGGGGCAAAATGACAAAGGCTAAAAAAACCGAAAAATTTTGAACAGAGCAGGAAAAAGCAGAGCAAGAAGATGCAAAAAACTTTACCAAGTCATTTGAAAGAAACACTCCGACAAATGAAAAATGGGGCAGATGACAGACAGAATTTTGAAGACGGTTCCCGAAAAACACTGAATCAAAATATACGCGTATAACAAAAATCAAACGTGGCGAAAAAAGAAAAGCATAGTGGCAAGCAAAAACCAACAATGAAAAAGCACAGTGGTGATTGGATAGGCAAACGAAAATTTAACGATACAGGTGAAGCCTACAATTAACGCGGCTAAACACAGAAGATAAAATGCACTGGATAGATAAAACGGTAACTCCTCCCAGTTTGTTACCGTTTTATCTATCCAGTACATTTTATCTTCTGTGTTTAGCCGCGTTAATTGTAGGCTTCACCTGTATCGTTAAATTTTCGTTTGCCTATCCAATCACCACTGTGCTTTTTCATTGTTGGTTTTTGCTTGCCACTATGCTTTTCTTTTTTCGCCACGTTTGATTTTTGTTATACGCGTATATTTTGATTCAGTGTTTTTCGGGAACCGTCTTCAAAATTCTGTCTGTCATCTGCCCCATTTTTCACGTGTCGGAGTGTTTCTTTCAAATGACTTGGTAAAGTTTTTTGCATCTTCTTGCTCTGCTTTTTCCTGCTCTGTTCAAAATTTTTCGGTTTTTTTAGCCTTTGTCATTTTGCCCCACCTGCCTTATCATCTCTGTTTCCACGAGCGCATAAAGCTTTCGCCGCTTGGTGGCGTCTCTGTCATGGGTATATATGCAGGGTTTCGATGATTCTTAAATAAAGTTGAAGTTCAGCGCCTGTGACGTCGTCCTCTGTGTTTCTTCTGTCACTGTGCTCTAAACCCGCTGTCAACAAGAATGGATCCTAGGGAATGCTGATCCTGGGTTGCTATAGCACAAGGAGCCAGTCGAGGCAGTGTTGCAACACTTCCGGTTCTGTGACTTGACTTCCTTTTTTGTGACGTCAGCTGGCATGGCATGCTTCTTTGACTCAAACCCTCATGATGCGCACCGACCATGTGTGACAGGCCACAGCATGGACGCCGCGAAAAGTTTTCGACGGGATTCTTATACTTCCCACAACACTTGGCAGCGGCCCATCTGGGACTCAGACGCCCGACGAGCTGTTTACGCTGGCGTATAAAAGTGAGCACATGAAGGGGCATCGATCATCCGTCACTGTCGCTACCCGCGACCATGCATTCCTTTGGAGTGGGCCAGATAGCGCTGTAAAACGTCCCTGGTGCTGGGGGTGGAAATCCACCTAGTGGATGTAGGGACAACTAAATCGGCCAAGCGCTGACCGCGAGCCCCGTCAGGCATGTTGCTGTTAGATTCGCGCCTGTCCGATGTAGATCGAGTAACAGGGCCCAGAAGCCACAGTCTATAAAAGAACCTGTAAGAAGATTGAATGCACTAATTACAAGCAAAGTAGGTTGGATGGCAAAAACGTCCACATAACTGAAACCGCCCATTCTACAGGTCATTCAAGTCGCGACCACACTTTTCATTCGAGGCGAATTCAGCTTTCTTTGATCCCTTTTTGACCTATTTTGTTGCGTCAGGTCTGCAAATGACACCGTATTCTTATTGTGAAAAGTATAGGGTTGACCGTGGTGATGGTTGAATAAGTAAAAAAAATGATTATGGATTTCTGTAGTTAGGTCACATGCGAATTAGGTGCTTTTCACTGTCTAGAGTTATTTATTGAGAAAAATGTGAGTTCTCCCGCGGGAGCGCCATAGGCCGTAAGGCATAGTGGCACGGGTGAAAATGTGTCGACTTTTGGTAACAACAGCTCGGCTCTGCTAAAGACTGAGTTGTCTTACTAAGTGGTGTGAATCACATTCGAACACGACATATTTAACTCGAATAGGATCGCGAAGCATTTCGATGCATGAGGAATTTTTATTTTTGAAATGAGACAAATTGAGGTACAGAATTTATGTGAAATTCAACTGTAAATGTAAATTTGTTCACATATCTTTGCCATTAAAATTATGAAAATCAAATAGGCCATTAAACTAGCAATTTCAAGCATATCACGTAACAGCTGCCAATGCGTTGCGGCCGTTAAAAAACTGCCGCGTTGTTCTCGGTTCCTTTGTGACAAAAACTCCTCGTATAAAAGTGGTGATAGATCAGTTCATCTGTAGCCTAGAAGCCAGAAATCACTGCACTCACACTAGTGCCGCTCTTCTTGCAGCAAAACGCACCGAGCCACTGTGTTGGGCCTCGCTAGACATAAGTTGCTTATTATGAAATGTTACAAGCACACTATAAATTGAACAATCTCATTAAAATGAAGGAACAGCTGGTTTCCGCACGTCAGGTGAGGGACGCCGCTAGGCTTTGTTTAATTAGGTTGGATCGTGGCGTAGAAGATTATTGCAAGACACCGAACGACACCCTCAATCAAACCCCACGTTCACTTCTCCACAGCGCAAGCGATGCCCACAGGTGCCCAAGGCAGCCCAGCCGACCCGTCTATGCGCACGAGTTTTCGATGAGCTCCGTTAGAGAATTGCTGAGGCGCAGCGCTATATCGAATGTTCCGCTGTGCGCGATTTCGATAAACGCGACCAATAGTGCTGAGAGGATTTTATCACTGCTGTACTTACGAATAAAGTGATACATCTGGCGCCGAATATTCGACGCTTGTTCGTGAAGCTAAGTGCTATTGTTTCCGAAACCTACGTTTCGGCTTGCATCCACGGAAGAGCGACGGGCATTGAAAACCTCTGTCCTTCGCCCGCTCGACCCGGTGCAAACCACAGTCGGAGGAGGTGCTCTGCACTTTCATTATTTCTGCTCCAAACTCACACTGAGAACCCGTTAAAACAAAATGCACAGCCTTCGAGGAGCTACCCCTGGACAAAGACACTCCACTTACCACCATATTACTTAATTCGCAAGAAGCCGCAAGAAGTGACCGCTAACGCAGACCCATAGCAGGCAGCACTTTCAACTACAGCAAGAGAAGACAGTGGGAAACTATTTTGATGCCAGGTCACATGGATGGGCTTTGATAAAATAACGGCAGCCCATGCGAATATACTGAGCAGGAACCAAGTGCTTCCTGCGAACGTAATCCGTTGCAACGCAAGAAGAAACGCTGTCGGCTCAAAGCGCTGCAATGTTTCGAATGCACGTCCGTCTCCTCACACAAATCAGGTATCACGAACAAGGAACTTTGACAAGCCCAAACGGGAACGCTAAGCAATAATTCTGATACCAACGCTGCTGGGCTGGGAAATGCTCCTCATATCTTCCTGGTTAGCAGCTTCAATAAAATTGCTTGGCAGAACACTCTTCAGTTGATCTCGGCTCGCAACAATGTCTTGGAGGAGGCGATTGAAAGGGCTTTGGTGGTTTCACTTTCTGGGATTAGGCCCGACTGGTCCACCCGAGATACGTTCGTGCGAGCCCCAACGAGGAAGTCGTTGGAAAGAGGGGCTGTTGCGTCATGCGTGGCGCATGCTCGACGACTTCGTGCCTCTCCCCATGCGTGCACTGAAAGGGGCGGCACATGTCATTGTGGCCCGCGTCCTTTTTCCTCTTCCGCCGCACGCGGAAGTCGTTCCGCGCATCAATGACGTTTCGGAAGCGCCTCCGTGATTTCCCCAAAGATATCCGGCTACTTGATCCAGCCTTCTGCATAACTTCATGGCTGGGCTACAGCGAACACTGCGCTGTGTTTATCACGAGCGGAGAAACGGGGACTTTTTCTGAACCGCCGCGAAGACGTTGCCCAAGATGGCGGAACTCCCTGGAGCACTCCGAGAACAATGAAGGCATGCTGCTATTTCTGCTTCCGTTATCTCACAGCTCGTGCAGGCGTAGAGTAATTGCACTTGGGTTCGGCAGACCACCATCGGCTATTTGGTGTCCCTTCTTGAAGGCCCACGTTGGCGAACAACGTGGACGCTGTGTTCGTTCACCGCTTTTCGCACATGTTTAGAAGCGCTGAGGGAAGTGACATCTTAAGTAATGTGCTCCAAGTTATGGCCGTCGAGCCAGCACACCCAACACAACACTCTCAATAAAATGGGGCCAATTTAGCGCCTCCGCATCGTAGGTTGGAATTAAACTTAACCCATTGGCTCCAGACGTTGAATATTTTTACAGAGCGCTAAAATGTGAATGATTTTAATTTCTGCCCGCATATCTACTTCACCTGCCAGCATACGATAGTTCAGGTAACGCTCTTCTCCAAAATATTTGTAAACGCAAGGCAAACGTTTAAGCTGCTAGAGATGCAGGAGGCCCACGAAAAGATAAATTCTTGGAAAAGCTAGCCCTAACACATAACTGGCTAAATTTTTTGTGGTAGCAATCCTGCACTCATAGCTGATAGAACATGTTTATATTTTCCACTTGAATTCCTGCATGCGGCTGCGTGTTTGCACATGGTTTTGCGTACCTCAGGAGATCAGATCATCTAATATGTAGTTAATTCTTTCCTAATGACTTTCATGGTTTTGTACAATTTTGTGGTCAAGGAGCCAGCAAAGATGATTTACTGGGAATTCATAAGTCTATAACGTTCATCTGAGGTATTTAATAACTTTTAATTCATGGAATAATGCTCTGCTCCTTGGGAGGCCGTTTGCCTCGAGGTCTCAGACTCGTAGAACACTGTTTCCGCTCAGTTGTAGCCAGGCTGAAGAGTGTTTTGCCAAAGCATCCAACCGGTATGAGTCTGATACTATAAGTCTTATAATGGTTTTTTTTCGGCGTTAGTAATTTAGACGGCCTGGTCCACTTGAACCGAAATGTACCTAGAGACTTGAAGAGTGTCATTCGAATTCTGCTTCCATGCTTCTTCTATCCAGGCTCAGATTCCTCAGTTCCAGTGTAGTTTTCACTAGCTAATATCCAGAAGGAGAACAAGTCATTAAGGGGTAAATGCGAAAATGACAAATCATGTCCTTCGCGGCAGTCCTTGCAGTACATTCGACGTTTTAGCCACAACTGGACGAACATGAACGGGCTGCGTAGAAATGCATTTGAAACGCTCCTGCCGCTCGCTACGCTTCATTCTCCGAGTGGCGGCTTCCTGCTTTCCACTTTCGAAGCGCAAGACTACAGCAGAATTGCACTCACCGCTAGAAGTGTCCGAGTGTGTAATTCCAGAGGTCCTCCCGGCGCAGCAGCGCGGCCCAAGCAGTCTCAAAGCAGGCGTCTTAGTTCTGGGAACCTGAACTGAGTTAGAAACAGCCGCAGACTACTTCTGCGGTTAGGAAACTCAGCACAACTGTCGACGGCCTCAGCGAACGAAGGGTGTTCAAAGGAGAGTCTGTTCCCTCACTCCTCCACGATCGCCGACATCCACTGGAAACAAAACAGGCCCGCAGCTCTTCAGTGCGCTCCAAAAGTGCTTGTCGAGCTTCTGGCCTGACAGAGTTCTGCGAGGTCGAGGAACGGGTTTCGTGAGTCTGTCTGGAAACAGTTCTACTCCTCCGCAGTGAGCAGGAACATCGAACTTCGCCTGGGCGACAGCAGCGAGTGCGGGATGGGATGGCGCTGAGCTGCTTTCGCGTGAGCGCGGCCGGGTCTTTCTCCGCGGTCTGCTGGGGTCGCCCACCGCTTTATAGACGAGTGCCCCCGACGCGAGGGAGAACCCTTGAATTTGGGTCACCGCGCCCGCGGACCGAGCAAGGCACGCCCCCCCCCCCCCCCCCTCCTCCTTTCCCTGTCTTCGCGAAAGAAGGAGGGTGCTGGCTCAGGGGCGTTTGACCGTTGTTCCTCCTCGAGCGCCGAAAGGAACGAGAGCGCATGAAACACCGTAGGAGACGCATTTTGTGAGGAACGTCGCAAGACCCGCAGCAGCGTGTTCTTGAGTGCTGGCAGCACTCAGGCTTGGCTCTGCCGGCGTTTAATTTTTCATTCCGTTGCATTAAGTTTTATTCTGGCGATTTACTGAAAAATGCGCACGAACCTGACCCTTGAGAGTGTCGTTCGTTCCGTGATCTTGATGCACAACAGATATTGCCAGACGCAGCGCCAGGGTCTGTACCAAATCTGCGTTGCGTAGCCTTACTGCATTTTCTGCACCGGCGGAACAGGCGAAGGCTGGTTGATTCTGATTTAGAGCAGTAGACTCTTATGGCTTTGCGCGCAATGGCTCGCGGTACGCGCGCGAAGTTTAACGCCGTTCATGTGCGAGTGAGTGCGCACGATGTTAACCTGGTCGGGAGGTTGAACTCCGGAGAGTGATGCGAGATGCGGCAGACTAGATAAGCACGGGCAGCCAGTGGCGACGTCACTAAAGGTCCGTACTTCTGCAGAACAAAGACGGAGTAAGAGGGATTCAGAGGTATCTTGCCCCCTTACTATGATGTGGACAGAAACGAGGAGAAGCCCATGCGACCGATAGCAGATGCGCCAAACAGGTCTTATCCACAGTGATTACGTGCATGCTCTTGGTAACGTGGCAGTTACTACTGCTTTAAAAGGAACGCCCTCGCCGAAGTAGAAGGACGCAGCACAACTCGGCTCCAACCGACTCCGCGAGGCTCGCTTTGGTGCTGCTGCTCCGTCCGCAGTGTCCTCGAGACTCGCCTAGGTCTGGTTTATTCAAGCCGCCGATGTTTAATCTTGCCTCTGAACATCCCATAGTGATGATGCCAACACCGCGTTGCTCCAGTGGCAGCGCAGTGGGGTGTCCTTTGTACCGCCACTACCTCTGAACCCTAATGAAATTTATGGCTTTGTTATTTGGCTGACCAACC
The DNA here is from genome assembly GCF_052857255.1 of Amblyomma americanum. NCBI lineage: Eukaryota > Metazoa > Arthropoda > Arachnida > Ixodida > Ixodidae > Amblyomma > Amblyomma americanum. The sequence continues at coordinate 151,189,280 of NC_135504.1, forward strand.
CATAATAACTTGAAGAAGGCGTGAACTTGTTTCGACCAAAGTAGTAGAACAGGGAGCTTTGCCTCGTCTGTTCCACCCCTGCTTTCTCTCGTGGTGCCGCCCGAATCTTGTGATATTTATTTAGTCATACTGTCAGCCAGAGCCAATACAGGAGTAGCAGCATGTATACGATAAAAATTATTACAGATTATTACTTAAAATAATTACACAAAATTATGCCACATCCTGAAATGAAATCCAGAAACACAGATATTTAAGCTTTGAACTTGGACTGCTCATGGAGATCCCTACAATTAGGAACTGTGGAGTGCGTCCTTACCAGTTTGACAACTTTTTTTTTTTCGCTGTGAATCGCCTGCTTGACACTCTACTACGGAATCACAACAGCAAGATATTGACGCAATGCTGATTGGTTCTCAGGAACTGAAAGACGCAATAACTGTCTCGCATCCCAGTGGACACCGCAATTGCACCGTGAGGGAAGGGGAAAGGCGGGAGTGAAAGAAAAAAGAGACAGAGGTGCTGTTGTGGAGGGCTCCGGAATGATTTCGACCACCTAGGGATTTTTAACGTGCACTGACATCTATAACGTGCACGAAAGGCGGCCGCCGCGGTAGGGTTCTAACCCGGGTAGACCGGCTCAGTAGCCAAGCGCCTTAAACACTTAGCCATTGCGGCGGGTAGATTTTGATGCAGAGATTTTACTTCTCAACTAATGGAAAGGAATGAAGCAGTGAACGGAAGGCAAGGTAAGCAAACTTTATTGGATCTCTTGAGGAATTCGCGGCTGCAGGACCCGCGTCGTCCTCGTCTCAGGCGGTCCCGGGTCCTGTTCTCGCAAAGTCGGGCCCCTATTCCAGGGCTCCGCTGAGCCGCGCTGCCTCACAAGCGTGCTGCACCAGGGTCCTTTGGACTGTGAGCTCGCTGCTGACGAGCCGGCTCTCCCATTGCACCGCACTCGGGTGTTCGTGTTGGTGGAATGTTCTGTTTCGCTCACACTCCCTCGTGATGTGGTAGAGTGTCGGCACCGCCCCGCACCAAGGGCATGTGGCTCTGTACTGTGTTGGAAACATCTTGTTCAGTAGGTGTAGGTTGGGAAAAACACCCGTCTGCAGCCTGCGCCACCCGGTCGCCTCCTCCTTTCTTAGCGCCCTGTGTGGCGGTGGGTACCTATATCTCATGCCCCTGTATAGGCCCAGGTGCTCCGCGTACCCCCCGTCGCAGGCCTGGGTGTAAAGTCGTCCGGTTGCCCCGCTCGGAAACTCAACTCGCGAGCGAGGCTGTCCGCCTTCTCATTCCCCTTAATGCCTGCGTGCCCGGGTATCCAGATCAGGTTGTGTATGTGTTTTCTATCCAAGAATTTTACCTTTCTGAGTATGTTTAGGGCCACGCTACCTATTCTCCCTCTAATGTAGTTTCTGCATGCCTCCTTCGAGTCAGTAAGTATATTTAGGGATTTGTTTTCCCTGGACTCATTAGCTACCGCCAAGGCTATGGCGATCTCCTCAGCCTCTGTTGCGTCCGCAACCCCGGCTGCTGCGTATTGTGACATTCCGTGCGTGATACGAGGATCCACGTTCGACGGCGCGGCGTAGACGGGGAACCGTGACAGCGGCATCATCAATTGCCCAGCCATGCTCTTTGAGTGACGACCGGAAAAACCGGTCCCGCCGCCGCCCCGGGGAAACAGGCTTTGTCCTCCCCAATTTCCGGTTGCATTCCAGGACAGGGGAGCTGTCAGCGGGCCAGAGCGCGCCGTACCACAGCCGACGCTATGCGAAACCGCGAAGACGACATTCTTTCCCTCCCCCCCTTTGTCGTGGGCTATCGCCGGGAAGGCACCCACAGCTTCCCAGAAGGGCCGCGACGGACACCTGTCATGGCGGACAGGCAGTACTCGCCAAGAATGTGGAAAGACAGGCGCTAGTGAATTAGCTCCGAAGAGAGAGCCTGTGTATACTCTCACTTGAGAGAGAGTGGTGGCGTTTTTGTTGTTTATTTAGTTTGTATTGTTAACAGACTCTGGGGTCGAGGCTAAGCCCAGCCCAAGGGGTGGTCCCCATCTCGCATGTTATTTTGGATTGGAGAATTGATGCTTTGGGCGGGCCACTGGAAATGACCGCCCTTAGTCCTTTGTTAATCAAGTGCTTAAAAGCGCATGTAAACGGATGCAGTTCAGTCTGAGCTGGGGCTCCATGCTTGGCATGTGATGTGATGCTGCTTAGGCACTGGCCTGCCCGGTCGATGAGTGAAGTGGTGCAAAGTTTGTTCTTTTGTAGATTCAGTTCTGCTTTTTCCAGTTTGGCTCTCTGTATATGTATGTTGTAAAATTGTGCTCTGCTGTCATCATCTACAAGCTCGCCTCCTGTTCATCTTCCGGGCCGGGCGACACTGGAGGAAGGGTTTGTGAACCATCCTCGAAGAAACGGACGACTATTGAAATTCTACTGCAAGCACGCTCAGGACGACATCGTTCGCCAAGAGGGCCTTCAGCGCCGAAGCCCGTCGGCGTGCAGCTTCTGCCAGCAACCGCTCGAGCCCAACTCCGGAGCCACTCCATCGCCCCCCATGAAGTCGTCGGCACGTAAGCTCGGACGCCCCAGCCTCTGATGTATAATCTTAATCCTGTGTAATTATTGAATATACCTGTTTGTTTAAACTGAGCCATACGGTGTCTCTTTGCCTCTCCGTCCCGTGTGGACCTGCGCATTATGGGGGTCATCACACTGGTGTCAGAAGTGGGGTCTCAAAAGCAAATGTCCTCTGAATGCTGTGACATTCATGACTTCAAAATTGTAATCAAAAGGGAATCACGGGACTGATTGTGGGACTTTTACCCCCATTTGAGAGGCTTGAGGCACTGGAGGGCTTGGAAAAAAAAAATGACTGTATCTGAGGGAGCTCCCACTCCACAGCCGTCGCTCGGAGCAAGCATGCTGGCATTAGGAAGCGTCAATCCGACGTTTACGGGAGATAAGACAGGGGTTCCAATCTGCGATTTCGCACAGCCGTCGCTCGGAGCAAGCATGCTGGCATTAGGAAGCGTCATTCCGACGTTTACGGGAGATAAGACAGGGGTTCCAATCTGCGATTTCTTTTCCATGCTAGAAGAGATTGGGAAAATGGGGGGATGGTCCGATGCTCAAATGCTGGGAATGGCGAGGTGTAAGATGGCAGGAGCTGCTCATGATTTTGCATGGCGAGACGAAAAAGTAAAATCCACAAAATCATTTGCGGAATTTAAGAAGCTCGCGTTTGAGCATTTCGACACTGAACCACGTCACGTGCGGGTACAGAGGTTCCGTGACGCCGAACGGATGGTAGGGGAGGACGTGCGAACATTTGCGTCGCGGCTTCAGCGCCTAGCACGCGATACGTTAAGCAGGGAGGAGGAAGGAGACCAGCTAAGGAAGAAATACGCGGAGGAACTACTTAAAGAGGAAATGACCGCCTTGTTCGTGGCTGGTCTGCAAGACCCCGTGCGCCGGTTCGTGCTCTCGCGCAAGCCGAGCAATTTCGACCAAGCCGTGGAGGCCGCATTGGATGAGGAACGAAATGAGGCGTTAACGACAGCCGCAGCGAGAGTACGCGTCATAGAGAGAGCGGGGCTCAACCCTGAGGTTGCTCTCTTGACAGAGCGATTAGATCGCTTAGAACAGCTGCTATCTCAGCAGGTAGAACACCAGGTTGAAGCGCGCGCTCAACAGCGCTCATTCGCTGGAAACCGGAGACCGCCACAAAGCTACAGGCGCGGTATGCGAGATTTTGAAGAAATCGTATGCTTCGCTTGCCAGGGTCGCGGACACATCGCCAGGTTCTGCCAAAACGTGCGCCGTGGGGAGCCACAAAGAGAAGCAGGCGAGACATGCCCTAAGCAAGCCTACAGCGGGGCTCCAGATACCGAGTCAAAAAACTAGTTAGTCCTCCCCAGCCTGAGGAGCGTGGGGAGGGAGCAGTAGATGATGAGGTGGTGGTAGTTTGTGTGGCCGATGAGGCATGCCCTGTTGTGCGTTGCAAGTTAAATGGTTGTTGTATGGAATTGTTGATAGATACGGGGTCAAAGGTGACATTGCTTAAGGAGAGCAGTTTTAACACGCTTCGAAGGAAGGGGGACCGCGAGGTGTTGGAAGCGTCTGGTGGTATGGCAACCAAATTTGTAGGCATAACGGGGGATCCTCTTGGCATAAGTGGACTCTACCGGTTACACTTCTCTCTCGGCGGAATTGCATTGGAGCACCCCTGCTACGTATGCCCGGACACGGTGTCTCTGCCAAACGGAGTGTCAGGTATATTAGGGCAGGATTTTTTGAGAAAAGGGAAGGTAGTAGTCTCATTCTCTGAGGAAGAGGTTAATGCGGGCGGCTCAAAAGTTCCGTTTTTGAACAGGAGAGGGGCTGAGATTCGCATTACCAATATTGACACCCGTCAAACAGTGGGATCATTGGAGAAGGTATATTCGCGGGTTGCCGTCCGGCTGGTCGAGGAGGCGGTCGTCCTTCCTTGGTCGGAGCACATTTTGTACGCGTTTGTGCCTTCAGATGTAGAGAGCGGCGCCGTGGGAGTGCTTGAGCCGGTCGACTCTCTCAGCAATGGCCTGAAGGCAGCCGCGTGCCTCGTGACAGTTAATGACGCCCACAGAGTGCCCCTACGCGTGGTTAACTGTAGCCAGCAGCCACTGAGCCTTCCCAAGAACAAAACATTGGCTTTCTTCACCTCTGCGATAGAGCAACGTGAGCCCACCGATACGGTACTCGCAACTGTAGAGCATGCTAGTCCTTCGGCTGCTCCAAAGGTGTCGTTCGATCTTTCTCACGTAAATTCCAGGGAGAGGGAGGCTCTGGCTGGTTTGCTGAACGACTACTCGGAGGTATTCGCCGCGTCCAACCTGGATTTGGGCTGCTGTGGCGTTATAAAGCACAGGATAGAAACCGGCACTTCATCGCCCGTTTACCAGCGTGCGTACAGGATTCCTTACTCCCAACGTGAGGAGATGGAGCGGCAGGTGCAGGACCTGATTGATCGCGGCATTGTCGAACACTCAAAGTCACCCTGGGGAGCACCAGCACTATTGGTGGAAAAGCCAGATGGCTCGTATCGATTGGTAGTGGACTACCGCAAACTAAATGCCGTAACTCGCATCGATCCATACCCCATCCCCAATATACAGGAGACGCTTTCTCAGCTGGGCTCTGCCAGGTACTTCACGGTAGTGGACATGGCGGCGGGATTCTGGCAGATAGCAATGGATCCGGCAGATGCCGAGAAAACGGCATTCAACACGCCCTCAGGGCACTATGAATGGAAAAGAATGCCGATGGGTCTGGCCAACAGCCCTGCTGTCTGGCAGAGAACCGCTGATGTCATCTTGGCAGGTCTTCTGGGGAGGCTGTGCTTCGTGTATATGGATGACATTATCATATACAGTGACAGTTTTGATAACCATTTGCGCGATATTGAGCAGGTTTTGGTGCGACTAAGAGCAGCGGGTCTCAAGCTGAAGCCCTCTAAGTGCCAATTCCTCAAAAACGAGGTGAAGTACCTCGGGCACGTTGTTTCAGCTGACGGCGTGCGACCGGACCCTGAGAAACTAAGGTGTGTCTCGGATTTTCCATCCCCGACTAGCGTCCGCCAGGTCCGGCAGTTTCTCGGCCTGATCGGTTACTACCGAAGGCACATAGAGGAGTTCGCCAAGCTCGCTAAGCCGCTCACCGCCTTAACAGCCAAAAATGTCGCCTTTCGCTGGGACGAAAACGCGGAGAATTCTTTTGGGGCCTTGAAAAGGAAGCTAATGAGTGCACCGCTGTTGCGCCACCCGGATTTTAATTTGCCCTTCGTTATGGCCACAGATGCGTCAAAGTTCGCAGTTGGTGCCGTGCTATCTCAGGTTATCGAGGGCAAAGAACATCCCGTTGCTTTTGCTAGCCGACAGCTGAGCCCCACAGAGCAAAAGTACGGAGCTACGGAAAGGGAGTGCCTCGCCGTTGTCTGGGCAGTAAAGCACTTCAGATGCTACCTTTACGGCCGCAAATTCAAGCTAGTCACAGACTGCCATCCTCTGAAATGGGTGATGAGTGTCAGGGACCCTAGCTCGCGACTCGCTAGATGGAATCTACACCTGCAGGAATACTGCTTTGAAGTTGAGCACAAGTCAGGAAAGACACATCTGAATGCTGATGCACTCAGCCGCACAGCTGCCGTGGCAGCTATAGATGAGTTTGTCCCCGTAGTCGACCCCGCCGAATTACGCACAGAGCAGTGCAAAGATCCTGACCTGAAGCGAATAATCGAAAGCTTAGAGGGCGCACCGTCTCACCCCGAACAGCTAGGTTATTTCATTGAAAAAGACGGCACCCTGTGTCGGCGCACGAGGCCAACCAGGAAAGGGAGACCAGAGAAAACCGCTTGGGAGAGAGTCGTCATACCTCGGTCGTGGACAGAAAGGGTTCTTCGCGAGTTTCACGATGCGCCATGCGCCGGTCATTTTGGCGTAGCGAAGACACGCAGGCGTGTGGAGCGTTTGTACTTTTGGAGTGGCATGCGACAGGATGTTAGAGACTACTGTGCGAAGTGTCATTCCTGTCTCGAAAGAAAAACACCCAAGGGACGAAGACCAGCTCCAATTCAGCCGTTCCCTGAGGTTTCGGCTCCCTTCGAGCGGACAGGTATGGACATAATGGGCCCATTGCCCACGACCACTTCCGGAAACAAGTACATTTTAGTATTTGTCGACCACCTTTCAAAATACGCGGAAGCGGTAGCACTCCCAGATCAGAAGGCAGACACGGTTGCAAGAGCATTTGTCGAACAGATCGTGCTCCGACATGGACCCCCGAGGCAACTCTTGACAGATCGGGGAACGAACTTCGTGTCGCAGCTAATGAGGAGAGTTTGCGAGCTGCTTAAGATCGCTAAGAAGCAGACAACACCGTACCATCCGGCTTGCAACGGCGCGGTGGAGCGACTGAACCAAACCGTGGCCGGGTTCCTGTCGCATTTTGTTTCGCGCGACCAGCGGGACTGGGACTTGTGGCTCCCGTATGCAATGTTTGCCTACAATTCCGCAGCACACGAGAGCACGGGCGAATCGCCATTCTTTCTTCTCTACGGCCGAGACCCGGACCAGCCTAGTGAAGTGCCAGAGGGCCCCCGTCGTGTCCCATACGCTTCACTGGACGACTACAAGGTTGAGCTAGAATCGCGCTTGCAAGTGGCGAGGGACATCGCAAAGGAGTCCTTAAAGAAAGCGGCGAAGCGCAGGAAGGAGGTGCACGATCGCAGTGCTAGAGACGCGCCGTTTGATGTGGGGGACAGCGTGTACATTGAAAACTGCCAAAGGCAGATTGGGCTAGCTCGTAAGTTCCAGACGAAGTGGAGAGGACCGTGCGAGGTTGTCGAGAAGCTTTCTCCGGTAAACTTCAGAGTCCGAGACGTGAACCAGCGTTTGATAAGGATACACGCAAATCGCCTCAAGTCGGCACCGATTCAGTATTCACGAAATGAGGAAAGGGAAAGCGCGGATTTTGATGGGGACAGAAGTGAAGCGGAGCGCGCAGATAGTTCGCAAGAAACGCCCTCTCCTGCATTTGTTCGGCAGGCGCCCGAGGTGACGGCCGGAATGCCACCGGATTTACTTCATGCATTGCTAGAAGAAGAAGCGCGCGAGGTTGCCGCGCAGATAACGCCAGGAGAGGCTCCTGCCACGAGCCCTCGCAAGTCCCAAAGCAGACAAAGGGGCACAGACTTATTTAGTATGACTCATGAAGGCCGATATCCGCTGCGAAATCGGAAAGCTAAGTCGGACTAATGGCGTAAACAGAGCGGAGTTGTGAACTGGTTAGAATTGTGTAATGCCGCAGCTCATAACATTGCTATGTGCTTATGTGTTAAGTTATCGGAGTTGGTAGTTAAACCTTTCTGTCATTAAGTAACACCTGCACAGGAGAGCATGCGGAGCGCATGCAGAACCTGCCCTACTTCCTTTCGTTATCTATATTTTTGTCTGTGCCGTGATCGTGCTAGAAGTGGGAGCTCCTTTGTAACTGTGGTAAATTTATTTTCGTCCAGTTTGGACTAGAAAGGAGAGGCTTGGGTGCTGAGTTTCATGTTTATCTGTAAAAGAAGATCAGTGCTGCCCCTGGAGACGCCAATATTGACAGCGGAGGCATATGGTGTTGTGCAGTGGTGTTGAGTGCAGCGAAAAGTGTTTTGTCGGACGCACTGTGCGAGGCGATTCAGAAAGACAAGGGGAGCTGCGTGGACTCAAATGTTCGGAGAACATTCTTCTGGAGGGTGAGCGAGTGTGACATTCCGTGCGTGATACGAGGATCCACGTTCGACGGCGCGGCGTAGACGGGGAACCGTGACAGCGGCATCATCAATTGCCCAGCCATGCTCTTTGAGTGACGACCGGAAAAACCGGTCCCGCCGCCGCCCCGGGGAAACAGGCTTTGTCCTCCCCAATTTCCGGTTGCATTCCAGGACAGGGGAGCTGTCAGCGGGCCAGAGCGCGCCGTACCACAGCCGACGCTATGCGAAACCGCGAAGACGACATTCTTTCCCTCCCCCCCTTTGTCGTGGGCTATCGCCGGGAAGGCACCCACAGCTTCCCAGAAGGGCCGCGACGGACACCTGTCATGGCGGACAGGCAGTACTCGCCAAGAATGTGGAAAGACAGGCGCTAGTGAATTAGCTCCGAAGAGAGAGCCTGTGTATACTCTCACTTGAGAGAGAGTGGTGGCGTTTTTGTTGTTTATTTAGTTTGTATTGTTAACAGACTCTGGGGTCGAGGCTAAGCCCAGCCCAAGGGGTGGTCCCCATCTCGCATGTTATTTTGGATTGGAGAATTGATGCTTTGGGCGGGCCACTGGAAATGACCGCCCTTAGTCCTTTGTTAATCAAGTGCTTAAAAGCGCATGTAAACGGATGCAGTTCAGTCTGAGCTGGGGCTCCATGCTTGGCATGTGATGTGATGCTGCTTAGGCACTGGCCTGCCCGGTCGATGAGTGAAGTGGTGCAAAGTTTGTTCTTTTGTAGATTCAGTTCTGCTTTTTCCAGTTTGGCTCTCTGTATATGTATGTTGTAAAATTGTGCTCTGCTGTCATCATCTACAAGCTCGCCTCCTGTTCATCTTCCGGGCCGGGCGACACTGGAGGAAGGGTTTGTGAACCATCCTCGAAGAAACGGACGACTATTGAAATTCTACTGCAAGCACGCTCAGGACGACATCGTTCGCCAAGAGGGCCTTCAGCGCCGAAGCCCGTCGGCGTGCAGCTTCTGCCAGCAACCGCTCGAGCCCAACTCCGGAGCCACTCCATCGCCCCCCATGAAGTCGTCGGCACGTAAGCTCGGACGCCCCAGCCTCTGATGTATAATCTTAATCCTGTGTAATTATTGAATATACCTGTTTGTTTAAACTGAGCCATACGGTGTCTCTTTGCCTCTCCGTCCCGTGTGGACCTGCGCATTATGGGGGTCATCACAGTATGTAACCAGGTCTCCCTTGTGATCGACCACCACCGCTGCGGCCGTGCGTTTCCTCCCGGTTAGGTACAGTGACGCATCCGTATAGACTGTGCTTTCCAGTTGGGCCAGTCCCCGTTCCACATACTCGGCTCTCGCTTTCCGTCTGCCCTCGTGCAGGTTCGGATCCATATTCCTAGGCAGGGGGGCTACCCTAAGTATTCCCCTGATTCCGGCTGGGGCGTCCTGGTACCTGTCCATGTGACCTTGTGTATCCACCCTTATCCTTTTCAGTAGCGCCCGGCCTATTGGCGTGCCTCGGAGTCTCATAGTTTGCGCTCTGAGCAGGGCTTCTCCCAGTTTGTAAAAGGTGTTGCTGATTCCTAGTTGGAGCAATTTTTCGTTCGGTGTATTCCTGGGTAGATGGAGAGCGATCTTGTATGCCTTCCTCAAGATTACATCTATCTGCTCCCTCTCTGTCTTCGTTGTCACTTGGTAGGGCAAGGAGCATGTGACACGGCTGACTATCAGGCTGTTAACGAGTCTGAGTGTGTCCTCTTCTTTCATGCCATATCTCCTGTGTGAGACCCTGCTGATCATTCGTCCTACCTGCTCTGCTGCTTTACTTATTAGGCTAATGGTGTGGCTGCACTTCCCACTCCTTTGCAGCCACATACCCAGCACCCTTATCATGCCCTTTTCTGGGATTTTCTGCCCCTCTAGGAACATTTTCGGATGCAGTAGCAGCGAAAACATGTTGTACCAGAAGACAAACTGCAAACGCAAACACTTACTGAAATGAAATCACGGATACGATCTTTTGTATCTCAAAATATTTGCGCAAAGTTCTTTTTGTCCGTATATTACACTTAGTCACCGTTAAACTGATGGCCACCAATGCAGGTTAGGTTTACAAATGCGTTTCCTTAGATTGCAAAGAGCAAGCAAGCCGAGAAAAGGTTCCCCTTGTCCTAGACTGGGCGGACAGTTGGCTCGCGGCACATCTGAAGATGGAAGCGTCATTACTGCGTGCAGACTCTTCTTCCGGCCTGCTGACCCAGCTTCCGCCCCCGTCTTAAGCCTGGACTTCATGTACGCGAAAACTCACGCGAACGCGAAGGCGACGGCGGCAAGCGAGGAGCGACGAGCGACGCCGTCGCGCGAAGCAAAATGCATGTGTCGCTTGCCATGTCGCTCGGATCTGCACCCACAGAAAATTTCGCTCGTCGCCCGGAAGTCCCCCACGCGACTGGCCAACCAGAGCCCCCCAAAGCCGTTTCCGGTTTGTCTACGGTTTCTCACGGGCACATCTCACGAAACCCGCCCGTCGTCTTGGTCATCGCCACCGTCGATAAAATATTTGGTTTTGTAGCTGAGAGACAGACCCGCATGATTTAAATAATTAAAGCAATCTACTTGTTGGGTGCGGAGGGCTAACAGCATTTGGAGCGGGCTACGCGAGCGGGCGTACTGCAGGGAGAGATGCGTGTCGAGCCGCGGGTACCGGCGCTCGATCCACTGTGCCGCTGCGCTCCAACTGTACAGAAACACTCGCGGCGCGCATTCTCACTGGTAAATTATAGTTTGCTCACTTACAATCAAACTGCGGTGACAGTTTACGGTAGTGTTTTTACTAAGCCGGAGTGCACAGGCACCGAACGAAAGCACACCTCCCCCGTGAACCCGTGATGTGACTTCGTCTCCGCAAGCACGCCTTTGGTTATCTCCACTGCCGCTACACCGCTGCCGTAGAGGAAATATTCCTTTGGCCCTGACTATGAGGCACACTCACAAAATTCTAAGGGAGAGAACAGGTTACGGGCGTGTTTCTAAGCTTGAGTGCGCAAAGCAGGGAGTCCGCTGCGCACGTCGCGGGTTCGCGTCGCCTGCCTCCTTCGCTTGCATGGAGGTTGCCCACAAGCGACGGAGCGAACGCCAGCCGTCGCCGCCGCCGTCGCCTTCGCGTTCGCGTGAGTTGTCGCGTACATGGAGTCCAGCCTTTAGCGCGTGGGGCTTCCCGGCGATGTGGCGCCGCAAGGGGCATTGCGTCTGGTGACGGCGTTGGCTGCATGCGTCACGACAAGATATGACGCGCCTCCATTTGCTCATTTATCTGTAGACACTGCAGTTACCACAGGGTGATTTTAGCAGGGTGGTACAAGCATCATTTAAAACAATATCATGTACAGAAAAAAAGAGTTCGAGCACTGTTTACTCAATAGAAATTACAATGAATAAGCAGAATCCATTAAATTCATTTTACCAGCGGTTTGGACGGATATCTGGGCAAAAAGCTGTAAATCACAGTTTGACATGGCGCGGAAAACCTCTACATTCCAGTGCCGGCATAATTACTAATAATAGTTAACAAAAACAATTCACAGAAACAGTAAGCAGAAACATTGAAGTCCGGGCAGCTTTTGCACCGCCGGGTTGATTTAAAATTAGTTTTTGTGGAAAGAAAATGGCGCAGTAATTGTCTCACTTGTCTCGGTGGACACCTGAACCATGCCGCAAGGGAAGGCATAAAGGAGGGAGTGAACGAAGAAAGGAAGAAAGAGGCGCCGTAGTGGAGGTCTCGGAAATTTTTTCGTCCACCTGGGGATTTTTAACGTGCGCTGACATCGCACACCACACGGCTGCCTTTTGCGTTTCGCCACCATCAAAACGCGGCCGGCGCGGTCGGGTTCAAACCCGGGTACTTCGGATCAGTAGCCGAGTGCTCTTCTAACCACTGAGTCACCACGGCGGGTTGGGTTGATTTTGAGAACCTGCCATATGCGCACCATCCCATTGGTATTCTTCTAATCATTTCCCTATCATGATCCGGATCAGCGGTCACTACCTGCCCTAAGTAAACTTATTACGCGACAGGGCATACAGCTCGTTCGGTCGAAAAGCCCTCGGCGTCGTAGTAGTGCGCACCACGCATTTTCGGAGGATGCGTAAAAACTCACGCACACAAGATGAATAAAAATTGCTGGTGGTTTAGCTCCGGTTAAACGTTGTGTGTACGCGATAGCGATCCATGGGTTAAACGGGCTCACATTAGTTTGGTCAACCCATCGTTGAAGGAGACAGTCTGGCAAGGCCAGACCGTCCTCCCTTCTTGGGCTCGCTGCTGACCCGCCTTGCCTTACGCTACAACTTCAGGATCAGTCGACGTGGCTTCGAGTAGCCTGTACTGATGGCGTACTGAGTACCTGCGCTGATATTCCGCCTCGTCACTCATCGCACATTTGATGTTGTTGCGACTGCAGGAAGAATGAAATGTAAAGTGCACGGGCCTGCCCACTGGCTCAAGCTGAGACACAATCGCCGCCTGTTTATATGCAGCCAAGCAACGGAGCGCGATGTGTGCTCTACTGCGCATGCGGGGCTGTGACGTCACGCGCGACCCGAGGAGCCGGCGGCGGCTCCGGCGCAGCGGAGAAGGCGGCAGTGGCGGCGCGCCTGTGACGTCACGCGTGGCGCTTGCTCAGCATAGGGCTGTGACAGGCACGGCGGAATCGAATTTGTAGTGGCGGTAGTAAAGCTATCGCTTCAAGAAATCCAGGGTCTAGGCCGGGAATCGAACCAGGGCGTATGGCGCTCGAGACGGGGACGCTTCCACTCCGCCACGACGGCTCGACGTTTGAACATTAGTGAAGACGCGTCTAGTGAATGTACGGGTTTCTAAAAAACGTATCCTCGGGATCTGTACTGCGGCATGCCTTAGTAATTATGAGCACGTAAATTACAGATGTCGGAATTAAGCGAGCACCATGCGTTTCTGGTAAATTTCCTTCGTACTTGGCGTGCGGTCGTAGCGCAACCATGTGGCACCGAATAAATCCCCCATCGCCACGCACGGCGCTGGCCCGGCAGATGGCGCGCGTTGGCGACCTTTCTGCGTCGGAGTAGGGTAGTTCGTCCCTGAACAGGGGCCGTACGTATTATGGAATGATTACAAATTCCGTCAAAAATTGATTGGCAGTGACGTTAAAATGACGAGACGACGAGACGTCGCCCATTCACGCACTGAGGAATCAGCCAGTTGCAGCAAAGCGGCGCCCCGAGAGCATTTATTTGCACAGCGAGGGACCGCCTGGTAACTTTTTGCAAAAGGACATGATTACGCAGATAAAAATAACAAGTGTTTCGCGACACCAAATAACACCATACTTCGCGAAAAGAAACTCGTTTAAATACTCATACTTTCCGCGCACAATAAACGAGTGGAATGCACTGTCTGAAGAGATTGTCTCAAGTGAGAGTTTTTGAAAGGGCTCTTAGCAATGATTTTTGATTTGCAAATCGATAAGCCATGTATTTCCTTTGACTTGTTACGCTCATTTGTGCCATGTGTGAAACCTTTTGTGCGTGTACTAACTTTGTGGCGTTTGGAAATATGCCTTGTTATCTGCCCTTCCTGCTTGGACTGCATGAGGTTTGCAGTTTTATGTAAATAAAATAAAAACCAATTTTGCTAAAACATTGTGTTTAAAGTTGAAAAATTTTAAGCAAAGTAAGGAGTGCACGAAGTTGTGATATTAAATATGCTGGTGGGTAACTTTCGGTGCCGCGGCCGGCGCGCTGATGGTGGTAAAACGTCAACAAGCCGCTTTGCACGAAACCAAGCGATTCCATGCTGCTTAATTGTTTTTTACGCGTTGTCTGAGATCAATCTACTGTGCGGTTGACCAAAGTGCGCAGAAAAATTTCAACGAAGGCAGTGAAGGCTGCGTGCCCACATAGCAAACTCGCAAGAAGCACTTGGTACGAAATCGACCAAATATAGGATAGGAAAACATTTAATGTCAACTAGAAAGAGGGTAGCCAGGGGGCTACCCGCCTAGACGACGGCCGAAAGGTCTTCAGTCTCCGCGGTGGCTTCGGCCAGTTGGACGAGTTGTAGCTGTACAAAGACGAAGAACAATAGGAGACCTTACTACTAAACTCCTACCAAGCGAAATCGCTGAAGACAACTATTGGTCGGTCTCGTCCGGTGCTTACGATCGATGAGAAATTACACAAGTGCCAAAGGGTGAAATGTTGCAGTATGTGGTGGGTGGTGTGGTCTGTTTCTTTTCCCTTGGGAAACAGAGGACGACCACGAAGTGCGATTTGCTGGGAAAAATAAAGTGCTTTGCCAGCATAAGCGTGTCTTATATATATGTAGCTGTGTGTCACAGAGGTGACCGCGGGAACCAACCCCTTCTGCGCGTTAAGCCATCAGATTGCCTCCAACACCTGCCGCACGCATTTGCTTACCATCGGTTGTGCGATGCCGACGTGCGCCTCGTTACCAAGGCAGGTTGAAAGCCGCCCATGGCAAATAACCGCAGGGCGCATAGCACCTGCACATATCATACGACTGGCTGTTGCCATCTACGAAGCCGCTAAAGTCGACGAACGCCTGGCAGTCACTGCCGACCAGGTCCGAATCCACCCCACTAACAACACAGTCACAGTTAGCACGCCCGACCGGGGTCGTGCAATGAATTACTCCAAGGTCCAAACCATCACCATCGACACCACAGTAGTACCGGTCGCCGCCTATGCCCCAGCATCGGATAATTCCGTGCGGGGGAGTCTGTACCAGGCCTGCAGCTACGAAAGCGACGCTGAAATCCTCGCCGAGCTTCGGGCTCGCAACCCCGACCTCCACAGCGTTGCTGCGCGCCGTATAGGCCAGACACGACACTTTGGCCTCACTTTCTCTAAAATCAAGCTGTCCCGATACATGCGGTACATGGGCTTTACCTTCGAAGTTTTCTCTTACAAGGGGCGCCCGGAGGCGTGTTTTAACTGCCGCAACCCACTTGCCGGCGCTGCGGCGTGGCCCATGAGCCCCGACCAGCCGGCCAACCACCCATCTGTCAAGCCACGTGCATCGTGTGCAAAGGCCCACATCCCACCGGCTGCAGGAGCTGCAAATACCATTTCTTGGCCACCAACCGGCCAAATTCATCAAAATCATCCACGGATACTGACACTCACTCCGGAATCTTGTCACATGGGCGCCAATCCCTTTCTTGAGGCCGTGGTAGGCAACAACGACCCCCCAAGAAATGACTCCTTCCCGCCAGCAGCTCCAGTCACAACAGCCGTAGCCGCTCCCCATCACGCTCTCGGGATTCCCGGGCTAACTAGCAGACCAGGCCGGACAGCAAGCCCACCAAGCAGGTCGGATGGAAGACGCCCGCACCAGCTACAAACCAAATGGCCAACCCACATGTAAGGAAACTGGCAGACATGGTCAAACAACTACAGCTGCAGTTGGCACATGCCTATGCCAAAATTCACTGCCTGGAGTACGCCCAGGCACACGAAAAACCACAGCCGTAGAAGGTGGTTCGCATTCCCAATGACTCCAACATGGACGCCGGCCAGCCCAAATGCACAAAGCGCAAGGCACCTCCACCATCCATCTCCGACAGTGATGCCAAATTCGACACCTTTGACGCCCGTATCTCTAAAATAGAGGACGCCCTGCAACGGCTCACACCCACTATTGACTGTCTCCTTGACGGCTGTGCCGGCATGGCAACCAATATCCACACCCTCATCATCCGTTTCGACCGTCTTACGGGCCCCTAGCAATATGTCGACCTAACCCCCCCCCCCCCTCCCCCACGCACTCAGTCGCCTGGTCCGACTTCCGCACCCGAGAATGCAGCCGCGCGCGCGTGAGCTCGCGGTATTCTCAAATCCGCCATATCGCTTCCGCAGCGCCCCGAACCCTACACGAAACGCGATGGCTAGCGCGCCCATCACCGTATCGCAGTGGAACTGCAAGGGCTTCAAGGCAAAGCGGACAGCCTTGGAGCAAAGCCTGTAGGCCCAGCCATACATACCCTACATTATTGCGCTCCAAGAAAGGTACACTGACACCAAACTTTCCAGCTATGCCGCCTACAACCAACCGGTGGCGCCGGATCTCCGCCCGAGTACCGCCATCCTCGTACGCCGCAACCTCAGAGCCAATCAGCTCGATCTTGACTGCTCCAAACTCCCGCACACTTTCGTGCAGGGCCTTCCCAACAACCGAACCCAATCCCCGCTCAACATCTTAATTGTGTACAGCCCCCCAAGTGTCAAGCGCACTGAGATACCCACTCTCCTAAGCAAGGCCTGTGCAGCCCCGCGGAACGAGATGCTACTTACAGTGGGCGAGTTTAACGCACCGAACGCCGAGTGGGGCTACCCCCGCAAAGCGTGTGGTCGCAAAGGAGCCAAAGCATGGGAGACAGCCCAGACACTGGGTCTCACGCTGCTCCTCAAACCTGAACGACCCACCCGTTTCTGCAGAAGCGTCACGCAAGACAGCTGTCCGGACCTCACTTTCGCCCCCAATATCCCAGACGCGCGCTGGGAAAATCGCGGTATGAACATAGGTAGCGGTCACTACGTTCTGATCACTACCTTTACTGCCACGCACAGCAAGGCCCCCCCGTCGCACTGTCGCCCGCACCAACTGCGACGCTTTCCGGTACGTTTGAGCTCAGCGTCCGCAGAGCCCCATAAATGACCTCGACACATGGAGAGAGACACTGCTCCGTGACTCCGCTAACTCCACCTCCATGGCTACCCAGGACGAGGATGGCCCCACCCCCGATGCCAAACTCATGCCAAACTCCTTGGCGACTGTTGCAGCGCGTCGTTCACAGCCTGACGCCTTATCTGCAACATTTTGCAGCTGCTCGCATCGTCGCAAGGCTCAAAGAAGAGTGACCAGAATGCACCGTGCCGCTGCACCCTGGGTGTAAAGACTGGCTTCTGCGCATCCTAGGCGGCGCCACCGACAACTGGATACAGCTTAAAGGAACGGCTGGACACACGACGGTTTCTTGGCGGCAGTGGCAGCGCATCGTTCACAGCCTGACGCCTATCTGTCACATTTTGCAGGTTGGTTTCACAAAATCTCAGTTTCTGTTAGTACGGGGCTATTGCATGTTCTGTCTACTGCCACTGCTGCCAATATTGCGTTACATTGTCTGTGTTTGTGATTGTTGGTTGGGGCTAAAGGGGCCATGTCGCAGAAGATATGAATGGCTTGCGTGATGAACTCCGCCTTCAAATTAAAGCTGCGCGAGAAGCTGTAGAGCGTGACTTGCGTGCAGAAATTAGGACACTTCGGAGCGAACTCACCGAACATACTAGGAGCCTGGAGTACATGAACGGCATCTTTGAAGAAATGCGGGAAACTATAATGCAGCCAAGGCTGAGAATTTTGCCCTATAAGAATAGAACAGTGCATTGCATGCTGCAATACAGGCCACCCAAACCCGCCTCGCTGATGCTGGGTCAGCCTAGTGTTCTCAGAGCAGTACTCGCGCAGCAAAAACATTGAAATCAAAGGAATAGAAGAAAGCCCGATGAAGACATCACTGACATTGCATGTAAACTTGGAGTGCTCACTGGTGTGCCGATTGATGCCGAGGGAATAGAGGCATGTCACCGTGTTCCCTTGAAATCTAAGCTAAACAACATTATCGTACAATTCACTATGCGCCAGACATGGGACACATTGGCTGAAAAGGCAAGGAAACTGCGACTGAGCAAAAAAGACTTCGGAAACTCATCAACATGAGCTGTCTTCGTCAATGATCACCTTTGTCCATTTCTTCGGCGGCTTCTGAGCTTGGCTGTAGCTAAGAAAAAGCGGCCGGATGGAAGTACGTCTGGAGCAGAGGAGAAAAGATATATGCCAGGCAGTCAGACGGCTCGGAATTGATTGCTATCAAGAACGACAACGATCTAAATAAGATTCAGTAGAGGCACACAGATAGCCTGCGCGTCCGTACAACAGACTACTCGAAAAAGACATAATTATGGGTCACCGCTTGTGTTCTGAACTAGAAAACAGCTACAGAATTACTAAGGGGGCTGCTCTGCGCGCATTCGGAAGGAGGCTACTGAAAAGCGAACACCTTAAATACGTACATTGGCCGATTATCAATGCAAATAATAGCGAAGGCAGGCACCCGGTTCTTATGCTTCGACAGAAACTGATAAATGTAAACTCATGTGCGTGCATTTGGATGGCTCTAGATGACTGCATGAATTAGCAAACGCCTTAAGACAAAGAACCGTCAGAGACACGATGTAACACCCGAATGCATTCCCTTGCTTTTTATTCTCATCTTGGCTTCGCCGGATGGTAGTTATCTGGATATGTCGGAACTTAGCAACTATGCCTCCACCAACACACAGGCACGGTTTAACTGTGTTCGCTTCAATTTGCGGTCTGGCAGAAATCAATACGCGAATCTAGTATGTTTCTTTCGCGAAGCAGGAGTACTGTTTGATGTAGTCATGTTTTCTGAGACTTGGTTGATGAGGATGATGTGTTTCGTATGCCTGAATACCGATCATATTTTATGAATCGCACTGACCAACGACGTGGTGGTGCTTGTGCCCTGACCTTGAACAATGTGAACTGCGAGCGGCTGCCAGAATTCTGTGTCGTCACACCAGACTACGAAACATTGATGCTGTGGTCAGGGTCAACCATTTTCTGTGTTTGCTATCGTCCGCCATCTGAAGATACCTGCCAGTTTTTTTTCATTTCTGGATTCTATTTTGGAGCACGTAAACGAGAACAAATACCAACTGATTCTAGGTGGGGACTTCAACATAAACTGGCTTGGTGAAAACAGTGTAAAAGAAAAGTTCGAAAACATTCACCTATGCAAGAATGTAATAGCGTCACCCACAAGAATAACAGTAACTGCACAGTCTGTGTTAGACCTTTCCTCACAAATATTGATATATCCCGTGTGAAAGGTGGAGTCATAAATTACGCACTCAGCGATCATCTTCCAACCTTTATGTCTATTGAGCTATTGAGCATATTGTTAACACCAACAGGCACTAAAGAAAACCTTTCCAGTACCGTGTAATCAACCCAGAAAAGCTATCATCCTTTCACGACAGCTCAACCGGCTTTAATTGGGTCGCTGTACTCGAGTTTAGAAACCCTGAAGAAGCTTACAATGAATTATTGGATAAAATTGCTGATCCCTATCACGACTGCTTTCCACTCGTTACGCTGAAACGACCTAAAAAGGCTCGAGAGCCATGGGTTGCCACCGACATGCTAAAGCTTATTAGAAAACGAGATCGACTGTATGCTAAGTTTCTGCAAGCCAGGAACCTTGGCACATTAAAACTTTATAAAGAGTACCAAAAGTTTGTCAACAAAAAACTACATGGTGCAAAAAGGAGTTATCACGAAAATATTTTTAACTCCTCAACTGGCCAATTAGAGGAGGTATGGAGGATATTGAGTCTTCGGACCAGAAAACCATCGGAAATAGCCTACAAAATAACGTTAGATAATGTAGAATTAACCGGGGTTGATCTAGCCAATGCCTTTAACGATTACTTCCTTTCCGTTGCTCAGGCACGAAACACCGCTGCTAATTTCAGTTACATGGAACCAAGTACCAGCCGCAGTATGTTTTTGAGGCCCGTCACTGTTGATGAAGTTGTTGCAGCATTTGTATCGCTCTGAAATAGCAAGTAAGAAGATGCTCTTGGTCTTCAAATCACACCAGTTAAATATGTTATTGATGTAATATCACCGTATTTGATGCACTTTTTCAACGTATGCCAGTCGTTCGGTCTGTTCCCTCGTAACATGCAACGCGCAAGGGTTACCGTGATCTATAAAAAAGGCAACCGAGATGAATTATCAAATTATAGTCCTATTTCTATGCTTCCTGTCATTTCCAAAGGTTTCGAAAAATTAATCCTGCTACGCTTGATGATTTGAAGAAAATAGCACCAGAGCATGCAAACCACGAAAAAACAAGGACGAGACACAAAGCGCTAACTCAAAACTAATTTTATTTAAACCAGGCAGCGCCTTTATATGGCGACGTTTCACTGAAAAAAGAAGAAGGAGGAGGGCAGGAAAGGTAAAGAAATCTAAGCGACCATCACAGCGAGCACACATGAGCAAGCAGTAACCAAAACAGAAACAAAAAAGTTAACAAAGGTTATTTAAGGGCGGCATCTAAAAATTCGAACTCGGACGAAAAAAGTGAAGCAGATGGGGTGCTGACACACCTATTGCCAAGTTTCCTTATGTAAAAAGCCTCCAGACATTCACGTGCCTTCTTATCTGTGCTTTTGCCAACAATCTTAGTCTGACTCAATCGTGCCTCACATCCGTCGCAACCCATAATATGCGCCACCAAATGTGCATATTTGTGAATGGCGAGTCGTGCCTTATCTGGCACGACTCTCCATTCATCATGTGTTCCACAGGAGTGGTATATGCTATCCCCTTAACGTGTGGGAAGACCTATGTTGGCCAGACTGGGCGCTGCATCAACGAGCGCTTGGGGGAACATGCCCGAAATTTATCAGATTTAAAGGATAAATATGCACATTTGGTGGCGCATATTATGGGTTGCGACGGATGCGAGACACGATTGAGTCAGACTAAGATTCTTGGCAAAAGCACAGATAAGAAGGCACGTGAATGTCTGGAGGCTTTTTACATAAGGAAACTTGGCAATAGGTGTGTCAGCACCCCATCTGTTTCACTTTTTTCGTCCGAGTTCGAATTTTTAGATGCCGCACTTAAATAATCTTTGTTAACTTTTTTTGTTTTTGTTTTGGTTACCGCTTGCTCATGTGTGCTCGCTGTGATGGTCGCTTAGATTTCTTTACCTATCCTGCCCTCCTCCTTCTTCTTTTTTCAGTGAAATGTCGCCATATAAAGGCGCTGCCTGGTTTCAATAAAATTAGTTGTGAGTTAGCGCTTTGTGTCTCGTCCTTGTCTTTTCGTGGTTTGCATGCTCTGGCGCTATTTTCTTCAAATCAAGAATGCACCAACAAGCCCAAAAAGAACTGTTAATACGCTTGATGACATTTTCTGACAGTATAAAATTTTAACTCCGGCTCTGTACGGGTTCCGAAAATATAAATCAACCCAGTTAGTTTTCCTTGCTCAAAAGGAAACGATATTACAGAATTTTGAAAATAAAAATATCGTGTTAGGCATCTTTTTAGATTTCACGAAAGGCTTTGATGTAATCAATCACCGCATCCTGCTTCAGAAGATAGAATAGTACGGTTTTCGCGGCAAAGTTCCTTCTTTAATATCTTCTTACAACAGCGCACACAATTTTTCGATATTCAAAGACAACGCTCAGCTATTAAACAAGTAGTTTCGGGTGTCCCTCGGGGGGTATTTTAGGTCCCTTCCTGTTTTTAATTGATGTCAATGATATTGGTAATACTGACAAATCTGCTGACTATATTATACACGCCGACGACACAAGTGCGTTTTTTCTGGACAATCGAGCATCAAATTAGCCGATCGAGCAAACAGCCCATTAGGACATATAGACACTTGGGCAACGGAGAATGATTTAAAGATCAACGTTGCAAAGACAAAAACAGTCATCTTTCATCCACGTCAAAAATGTATTTGCCTTCCATCTCTTGCAATAAACCACACTACAATTGAAGTGGTTCCCCGTTTTAAAACATTAGGGGCAATTTTCTAAGATATTTCTTTGGACGACCACATTACCTACCTATCCGGGAAGCTCTCGCGTGCGACTGGCTATTTGCGTCGCTACTGTTCATCTTTTCCCATCTCAGTTAACTTGTTATTAGCGCGCCATAACCCGGCAATGAGTTATGGCGCGCTTGTCTGAAGAAATAGAACGCTTGACAATATTAATAAATTGTTGCGTTTGCAGAAACGTGTTATCCGCATTATTGCAAAAGTCCCTCGTTATTCCCACAGAGCCAAATTGTTTAAGAAATTTAACATAAGTGGCATAGAGTCTTTATATTCTTATAGAGTAATCCGTCGTTACAAGTCGGAAGTAATTAAACACGACCATTCTTTTGCAGCGCTAGCAGCACTTGCTACGATCTATCCTGTGTATTGTAGAAGAAATGCGGAAAAGTGGAAAGTTGATATATGCCGAACAAATTACGAAAAAAAAAATGTTGAAATATCGTCTGCCAGCTATCCTGAACGAATTGTCTGGTGAAGATAACCGAGATGTCTTCAACAAATCGTTCAGGGATCTACGCAGTATGTTTCTCTAAACTAGGAAATGTACCTGGAAATATAGTGAGTTTCTATGTTTTGTTTCTGAAGTAAGCACAGTTACAGCGATGTGCGTTATTTTTTTCTCGTTTTTCTTCACTTCACTTTCTTGCCGTGCATTTTTTATTCTTAGCCACTTCTGTAGGCTAATTTTTTTCATGATCTAGAAAGGTCAAGTTTGTTTGCCTTTTGTTACCTGCATTTTTCTTTTCTTTTGTACGTTTTTCTGCCTTGTGGGCAGCTGCGTTTTCTGCTAATTCACTGCCTGTACTTCATAATAATACTAACAATAATTGGTTTTTGGGAAAAGGAAATGGCGCAGTATCTGTCTCATATATCGTTGGACACCTGAACCGCGCCGTAAGGGAAGGGATAAAGGAGAGAGTGAAAGAAGAAAGGAAGAGAGAGGTGCCGTAGTGAAGGGCTCCGGAATAATTTCGACCACCTGGGGATCTTTAACGTGCACTGACATCGCACCTGTATTTCATACATTCCGCGTTTTCCACTGTATGCCTTGTAAGGGGCACGGACCTCGTCAAGCCACCTTTGGCTTTTTGTACGTGCCCCTAAGCACCTCAGGATGTTTGAATAAACTCATTTGATGATTTGACACGTAGGAGGCCTAGCGCAGCCTCTACGCTCGCTGGCTCCGACGCAATACAATTGTCCTCTCAAGCTGTGCCTCGCTCGCCTCGATAGAGAGATCGAAGCCTACTCTTCCAAACTCAGTCAGGAGCAATGGCACCAGACTTGCGACCGCCTCAACGGGCAGTTGGGATGCAAGAACACTTAGTTTCTGCTCAAGCACTTGCTTGATCCGACACACACCAAGCCTGCATCCCACAAGAATCTCAACCGCGTCATACACGCGTTTCAAGGTACCAACGAGGAACTCCTTGTTACCTTGAAACACAAATACATCAGCACCTCCGCATACATACCCATCCCCTCGGAATACACGGGATCTAAGAAGCCAAACATGGACAGAGGCATCACGGCGTCGGAATTCCGCGCCGCCCTGAACCACGTCAAGACTACCGCGGCCGCCGGCGACGACCGCATCAGCAACAAGATGCTACGCACCCTCGATGACCATTCAGTCGAGGCACTTGCGGACCTTTTCAACCACCAATGGCATGAAGGTCGCCTTCCAGACTCCTGGAAGCATGCCAAGGTAATCTTCATACCCAAACCAGGCAAACGAGTCGAGCTGGGCAACCTCCGGCCTATCTCGCTCACGTTTTGCCTGGGGAAGGTTACGGGGCACATAATTATACACAGGCGTCACACCCACGTAGACAAGGAGGACCTCCCCCCCCCCCCCCCCGAACATGAGTAGTTTCCGGGCTGCGCTATCCACCCAAGACATCATGTGGCAGATTTAAAACGACATACTCGAACCGGGTCCCATCCGGGCCACACGCATCAATAAGGAGTTGGACAACGTGTCGCACGCATCTATACTGACCAACCTATCCCAGATGAATGTAGGCGCCCGCACCTACAACTATATTCCCCAATTTCTCCACAACCGCACTGCAGAACTCCACATTGGAGACCTCTGCAGCGACAAAATCACATGGGCACTCGGGGTACACCGCAGGGAGCAGTCTTGTCACCTTTCCTCTTTAACATCACTATGCGAGGCCTCCCGTCACTTCTGGACACCATGCCCCATATCAAACTCACTATACGCCGACGATATGACCCTTTGGACCAACTCCGGCTCGACGTGGAGGTACAAGATTCACTCCAACAGGCAATCGACACCGTCTACGCTTTCGGGCAGGCAAACAGTCTCGTCTGCTCTCCCACCAAATCTGAACAGTTAGTCATACGGGATAGGCGGGTTTGGCGACCAGTCCCCGATCTCCAAGAGCCGATCACGCTCCACATCGACACCAACCTCATACCTCCACTGCAGACCATCCGCGTGTTAGGCATGCTAGGGCAGAACAACATGCAGAACTCGGAAGCCATTCAACGCCTTCGAACCACCGCCCACGAGATCAACGGCCTCATCCGCCGCATCGCCACTCGCCGCAGAGGCATGCGGGAGACCGACCTTTGCCGCATCACACAAGCCTTCCTTCTTAGCAGGATTGTCTACTGATACCCCTATTACCACCTGCGCCGCAAAGATGAAGAGGCGGTAAACAGCGTCATCCACGGCGTACAAGGCGGCAGTGGGACTGCATCAGTTCGCCAGCACGCAGCGTCTTCTCCAGCTCGGCGTATACAACACCATCACAGAGCTTATCGAAGCACACAAGACTGCGCAGATACACCGGCTTTTTCGCACAAAACACGACCCTTACATTCCCGACCGTCTTAACATAAACCCTAAATGTGACATTCACCCACTTCTCCTCTTCCAAATAGAGTCTATAGACGGCTGATCGTCAAATCCATGGCCGAGAACAAGTTGCCCGGCCGCCACGATACGTGCCGGCAACTCAAGGCTCAGGCTGTAGACGACACGCACTCAACCGACGAAGACGCCACGTACGTGGACGCGGCAAAATGCGACTCCAATACACACGTGGCCTGCGTAGCCACGCCAACCACCACCCTCATCAACGCTGCCACAGTGCGCACACACTCCCCCACCGCTGCCGAACAGTTTGCGATCGCGCCGGCCATCGCAGATCCCCGCACACGCACGGTTCTGTGACTAAACAAGCCATTCAAAATTTCTCGACGAACTCAATTTGTCTACCTGCCGCACACTTACTCTGCGGCTGCACTCTCGATTACACTGTAAGCTTAGTGTGGGTACCTGCGCACGAGGGGAAGTCTGGGAACGAAGGGATCGATAGTTTTGCGCGAGGCCTAACCAACCTGGCAGCCGACCCCTCGAACCCGGATGCTCTCGCCGAAGCCCCCTATACTATGCGGAAATCACCAACTTCTACAAGGAGACAAGACGCGTATACTCGCCTACCCGCCCCGACCTCGACCGAGCGCAAGCCACCATGCTTAGCAGACTGCAGAGCAATTCGATTTTCAGTCATTCTAGACTATACCTCATCACTGACGGGAATATGACCCCATCTGTCCTAACTGCGATCACTCAGACACACACCCTCTGGGGAGGCGAGGGTAACCCCCCCCCCCCCCCCCCTGACATTACTTCGCACTCTCTCCTTGTGTTGGATCCAGCTTCTTGCAAGACCAGACAAGAAGGCAGAACTCGCACTCGTCTCGTGGCCTCCAAACATCACCCCCACCTGGGGACCACACTCAGCCCACCAACCATAATCCCCAACCCTCAAGTGGCAAATAAAGTTGTTCTGTCTCTTGTCTTCAAGGGCATCCCAGAGACTGAGCGATTTATCCCACAGGCAAGGCGATGGCGTTCCGTGGACTTCCTGGCAGAGCTTCAACACTCTCGCGTTCCACTCTTAAAAGGGAAACTTAAGCGTCCTCCGATTTTAAAAATCCCTTACCACTTCAACCACCTCGATACCAATTGTGAATTGCTGTTCCCTCACATGTATGCAAGTGCGTGGCACGTTTTCAATAGGCAAAAATTCTGGGGAGGTGTGCAAGTGCTAAATCGAGACTTCTGCGTGAGGCTTTCCACATACACAAAAAGGCGGGACAGTTCATCAGCGATGCATCGATTATGTGCTCTGAAAATTGGATTTTGAGTAAAGGAAATTGCGCAGTAACTGTCTCTCATGTCGGTGGACACCCGAACCGCGCCGTTAAGAAAAGGAGGAAGGAGGGAGTGAAAGAAGAAAGCGAGAAAGCGCGAATTTCTGGAAAAAGCGCATAAAAAATTATGTGGATTAGCTCAGCTAATACAGGATATACAAAGCGAAAGAGGTCAGTGTTCACTGTGTTCATTGCTGTTGGCGTTGACAATGTTATATAGGCGGCGATGGCTCTGAGGAAACAAAGGGCGCAAAGCTGGCTGCCTGGATATGCGGACGCCCCATTCGTGCTTTGATACATGTGGCGGTGGTGCGAGACAGATGTGGCCCGAATGCATTAGCGCTGACTGCGTTGTGGCTGACATGCGGCACTGCAGCAATAGCTAAGCCACAGCATTCATTTGGTGATCAATTTCTCGCGATCAACCATGCTACCTCCATGCTGCATGCTACCTACCAGGGTGGAAGGAAGGACGCACTGCCTACCCAGTGTACGGAACGCAATCAAAGGAGGATTTTGCAGTTGGACAGCAACACCACGTACATGAAAGCGAGATTGAGGTCTCCACTGACCCACGGAGCCGGTTGTGCACCTTTCCTTTCGTGAAAATGAACGGCCTTTGAAAAGTTGTCAACGCCGATGAACTCTATGAACGCCGTCGGCTCACTTGTTTTGTTTGGTTCTTGAGGAAAGGAGATGGCACAGTAACCGTCTCACGTATCTCGGTGGACACCCGAACCGCGCCGTAAAGGAACGGATAAAGGAGAAAGGAAAAGAAGAGAGAACTGAAAATTCGTTGTGGGATTTTGAGGAAAGGCGCGGCGCTGCGCCGCTGCGGAAGACCTGTGGCTCGGTGCTACTAGTGACGCATACGCAGTAGTGACTAGGGAGTGAGCTAGAGAGAAATATCCGCGGGGAGGTGCGCGTTGTGATGTCATGTGTCTCCTCGGAGCACCGCCAAGGCGAAATCGCAAGTTCGCGGCCAGAAAGCTTTCGCTTTAAACTTGCTGATGGCCTAGCTCTGTTAGACCAGGATATACGTAGCGGGAGCGCGGCGACTTCTGCATCGGAAAAGTGCATTCTGTGACGATTCGTGCACATGCACCGGTGCCACGGCGAGCCGGTCAGTGACTTTTCCTGGAGACGGTTGGCCGCGCCGTCCTGACGTCGGGTCGCAGCGGAGAGACATGACCATATTTGGTTGTGGCGGAGAAACATGACCATATATGGTAACCGTCGACGGCCCTGTCGAACGACGCTTGAGTGTCCCCGTCATTATGCACCCCTCGAGAGCCACGGGGGAGTGGACAAAGGCGCGGCCACGGCTGAAGAAAGAGGCAAAGGCTTTAAAAGCGGAAGCCGACGGGAGGAAGGGGGAGAGCGATCGGGGCGAGTGGACGAGAGGGCCGGAGACGGAGCGAGGCAGAAGACTGGGGCTGCGCATTGACCTGAGCCCGGGGTCTAGCCGTCGCTAACGTTCGACCTTCGCCAACGCGCCTCCACGCCTGGCAGCTCATCCAACGACCAGCCGAGAACGAGGGCAGCACAGCCACGAGGAACTCCCAGCCCGGCCGCTGCAGACAACCAGCCATTCATCGAGCCCGTGCCACACCACGCTGACTCAGCCCCGGCGACGACGAGGCCAGCTTCTGTCCCGTAAGCGGCATCGAGCCAGATGCTTTAATTAAATCACTTCAAAATCATTTTGGAGTCTGTGCATCAATCTCCTCATGCCCAGTGTGGACCCAGGGCCATTTTAAGAAACTGGTTCATCACATTGGTGTCAGAAGTGGGGTCCACACTTAAATCATTGGGCAAAAGCTGGACTGCACCCCCGGCGAGAGGAGCTTGAGGCACTGACTATATTTGGTCTAATATGGAAGAAGCCCACTCGAGTGCACAGCCCTTTGGGGCAAGCGTACTTGCATTAGCAAACATGGTGGAGAGATTCACTGGCGACGGTCAGGGTCCGTCTATTGTTGAATTTTTTTGACATGTTGGAGCAGGTGTGCAAAATGGGCGGGTTAACGGATGCACAACAGCTGGGAATGGCGAAATGTCGCATGTCAGGGGCAGCACATGATTTTGCCTGGAGAGATGAGGGAGTCAGGAAGGCGGGCACGTTGGCTGAATTTAAAAAGTTGCGTTTAAATATTTTGACAGGGAACCTTCTAGCGTAAAGCTCAGGCGGTTCCTCGACGCTCGGCAGAAGCCGGGGGAAGACGCACGCGCGTTTGCCTCCCGCCTTCGCTTCCTTGGGAACGAAACCCTATCGCGAGAACCGGGGCCCGATAGTTCGAAGCAAAAGCACGCCAGAGAGCTGCTTCTGGAGCAGATGACGTCCCAGTTCATCACTGGCTTGAGGGATCCGGTGCGCGGGTTTGTTCTGTCTAAGGCGCCGTCTACTTTTGAAGGAGCGGTAGAGGCAGCTGTAGACGAGGAGCGTAATGAGTTGCTTGTCTCCAGTGAGGAGAAGGTGCGGCTTGTAACAGAGCCAAAAAGTGCAAGCGCCGACGCGAATGTTACTCAGTTGACCGATAGGCTAGACCGGCTGGAGGCGCTCCTCGCGGAAGGCCTACAGTTAAATAACAGGGGCAATTTCCGGAACCGTGAAAGAAGGCAGGTTCGCTGTTATGCTTGCAGAGGGTACGGACACGTTGCCAGATACTGTCCCGAGCTAAACCGCGAATCTGGTACGCCAAATGGGCAGCAGCACGCGCCGAACAACACGGGGATGGAACAAGGATATATTGTGCCAAAAAACGCGTAGAGTCCCCCGCAGCCGAGCCGGTTGGGGGGGAGAGCAGTAATAGCTGTGCTATTGTAAGCGTTTTTGGAGAATCCTGCCCGATTGCCAAATTCGTAGTAAACGGGGTCACTTGCAATCTGTTGGTTGACACTGGCTCCCGGATAACGCTCCTTAAGCAAAAGTTTTTTGATCTGCTGACAAGGAAGGTAGACAGGCAAGTGCATGAGGCCCGAGAATCTCCGAAAGTAAGATTCGTGGGCATCACAGGAGCTGACCTCGGCACGGGAGGGCTGTACCTTTTGCGCTTCACAATCGGGAACGAAAGTTTTGACCATCCCAGCTACATTTGTTCCGATGCTGTGTCGTTGCCGGATGGTATATCGGGCCTCGTAGGTCAGGACCTGTTACGGCAGCATGGCATCGATCTCATATTAAGCCAGAACTGCCTTTCCTGTCGCGGGGCTTTGGTCCCATTAGCAAATCGAGAGGCCGAGTACGTTGCACGAGTTGACTATGGGGAACAGAGCGCGAAACAGGGCTCGCTAACACACGCGGGCGTTAGTGTTAGGACAACGAGAGAAACAGTGGTGCCGCCTCGGTCAGAGATAATCTGTGTGGGAGCGATGTCAGCTCAGATTGATGAGGGACACATAGGAGTCGTTGAACCTATAGAGGGGCTCGCAATAGGACTGAGTGTGGCGGGCTGTTTGGTCACGGTCGACTCAAAGAAAAGGGTTCCCGTCCGCTTATGTAACTACTCGCAACAAGAGCTTCACCTGCCGAAAAACAAAAACATAGCTACATTCCCCACG
The DNA here is from genome assembly GCF_052857255.1 of Amblyomma americanum. Lineage (NCBI taxonomy): Eukaryota > Metazoa > Arthropoda > Arachnida > Ixodida > Ixodidae > Amblyomma > Amblyomma americanum. The sequence continues at coordinate 151,219,026 of NC_135504.1, forward strand.
GCTGAGGTAGATGAGCAGGGTACCCCGATTTGCACTACGGGCCTCGTCAATGAAAGGAAAGGAAAAGAAGGGAACCTGCAGTTTGACCTCTCTCACACCGACTGCAAGGATCGAGGAAGAGTTGAGGGTCTCCTACAGCGCTACTCGGATGTGTTCGCTGCATCGAAGCTAGACCTGGGAAAGTGCGGAGTGATTAAACACCGCATTACGACTGGCGACTCGCCACCAGTGTACCAACGGGCCTATAGAATTCCCTACTCACAAAGAGAGGAAATGGATAGGCAGGTCCAAGAGCTAATCGACAAAGGCATTGTTGAGCATTCCAAGTCGCCGTGGGGGGCACCGGCACTTCTAGTTGAGAAACCCGATGGTTCATTTCGACTGGTAATAGACTACCGGCGATTGAATTCCATTACAAGGATAGATCCCTACCCGCTGCCACAGGTGCAGGAAACCCTCGCGCAGCTTGGGTCAGCCAAGTATTTTACAGTTGTCGACCTCGCATCGGGGTTCTGGCAGATCGAAATGGATCCAAACGATGTCGACAAAACCGCATTTAACACCCCGTCTGGCCACTTTCAGTGGAGACGCATGCCGATGGGACTTGTTAACAGCCCTGCAGTCTGGCAGAGAACTGCGGACGTAATCTTGGCCGGTTTGCTGGGAAAGAGGTGCTTCGTCTACATGGACGATATAATAATTTACAGCAGCACCTTTGCCGAACACTTGGAGGCCATTGAGGAAGTGCTGGTCAGATTGCGAGCTGCTGGCTTAAAATTGAAACCTTCAAAGTGCCAACTTCTACAGCGGCAGGTCAAATACCTTGGACATATCGTTTCCGCAGACGGCGTAGAACCTGAAGCGGGAAAGTTAAGTAGCGTCCGCGACTTCCCTAGACCAACTGGAGTTCGAGGCGTTCGCGAGTTTCTTGGCTTAGTCGGATACTACCGAAGGCATGTGCGAGATTTCGCACGTATCGCAAAGCCACTGACTGCACTAACAGCAAAAAACACAGAGTTCGTATGGTCGGAGGAGGCAGAGGTGGCGTTCGAAGAACTAAAGGAAAAATTAATAACCGCTCCCTTGCTACGATATCCAAACTTCAGCCAGCCTTTCATTGTAGCGACTGACGCCTCGAAGTCTGCAGCGGGTGCAGTGCTGTCACAGAATTTTGACGGCAAGGAGCACCCTATCGCGTTCGCGAGCCGGCAATTCAGTCCAGTCGAGCAGCGGTACAGTGCCACTGAGCGGGAGTGTCTTGCAGTGGTTTGGGCCGTGCGGCACTTTCGGTGCTACCTCTATGGCCACAGATTCAGGCTAGTGACCGACTGCCAACCCCTTAAGTGGCTTCTAAACGTGAAGGATCCGAGCTCGCGCCTCGCGCGCTGGAATCTGCAACTTCAGGAATACGATTTCGAGATAGAACACAAGCCAGGCAAGGTGCACACTAACGCGGACGCATTAAGTCGAGCTAACCTGGTACGCACCGTGAATGAGTTTTGTCCGGCCATAGATACAAACGATCTCCGCACCGAGCAGCGAAAGGACAAAGGGCTAGAAAAAACATTTCATGCCATTTCTGGGGGGATCGCCCGGGATCCCGACAATTGTTACTTTGTTGACAACGAAGGAACCCTACGAAAGCGCACCCGGCCTACGCGGTCAGGAAGGAAGGCTAGCCAGGTGTGGGAAATAGTGGTGGTACCAAAGTCAATGGTGCCGCACGTCTTGAGGGTTTTTCACGATGCCCCATACGCGGGCCATTTTGGAGTAATGAAGACGCAAAGGAGGTTGGAGCGCTACTACTATTGGCAGGGCATGCGTTCAGATGTTAAAGAGTACTGCGCTAACTGCCGTTCTTGCCTGGAAAGAAAAACTCCGAAAAAGCGCAGGCCGGCCCCCCTTCAGGAATTCGAGGAAGTCTCGACGCCTTTTGAGAGGGTTGGCATGGATATCCTAGGCCCACTTCCGACTACGACAACAGGAAACAAATATGTACTGGTGTGCGTTGACCACCTAACGAAGTATGCTGAGATAACAGCACTGCCCGACCAAAAAGCAGAAACTGTGGCACGTGCCTTTGTAGAAACAGTGGTTCTGCGGCACGGCGTTCCGCGGCAGTTGTTAACGGATCAAAGGTCAAACTTTGTGTCGAGGTTGATGAAAGATGTGTATAACCTTCTGGGAATTGACAAAAGACAGACCACCCCTTACCACCCGGCTTGTAACGGTCCTGTGGAGAGGCTTAATCAAACAGCAAGCAAACTGTTATCCCATTATGTTTCGCGAGACCAACAGGATTGGGACCTCTGGATACCGTTTGCTGTTTTTTCTTACAACACGGCGGTGCACGAGAGCTCCGGTGACTCCCCTTTCTACCTCTTGTACGGTCGCGACCCAGACACACCGAATGCGGTGGTTGATGGACAGAGACGGGTGCCATACGGGTCACTAGATGATTATCGAGCCGAACTGACGTCTCGATTGCAAGTGGCCCATGACGTAACAGCCGAAGCATTACGGGAAGCAGCCGACAAAAGAAAAAGGCGGTTCGACACTAGGGCTAGGGCGGTTCCTTTCAGGGTGGGAGGCCGCGTATACCTTGAGTGTGTGCAGGTCAAGGCAGGGCTTGCCCGTAAGTTAACGCCCAAATGGAAAGGACCTTACCGCATAGTAGAGCAGCTATCGCCGGTTAATTTTCGGATTCGGGAGATCGCAGGGGCCTCAACCGCTGTGGTCCATGCTAACCGGTTAAAGCAAGCACCAACATGCTCGCCTCTTTCTGAAACGGCTGCCTCAAGGGAACAGGAGGGGGAGGATAACCTTCGCACGGAGCCCGCCATTGTAAATAACCCTGCATTGCAGAAAAACGGTCAGAGCGGCCGGCACAAAAATTTCAGTCCATGTGATGAACTGGAACACTTCATGCAGTCGCAACTCGGAGGCGCCGTTCTCGAGGAGGAGGCATTCCAATCTGGCAGACGTATTCCAGCCGCTAGGTACTACCTCCGTAACCGAGTAGTGGACAGGGAGGTACCTCGCTAAGACTACATTTCCTTGTTTTGTACATTACAAGCGCGCTTCGTTTAGTTTCATTTTTTGTTCGTTCTCTTGTTTGAGATGTTGTACATACTGTTAATTATGGTCTTATATTGTGCACTCGAGTGGTATCTACGGTGAAGAATTGTTCTGAAACTCCGCTCTGGGTCGGTGCTCGTGGGGAAGAAAGGAGCGACTTGTGCGGGATACTGGCCCGAACAGCGCGGCGTGTGTGTGTGCGCGTGTGTGTGTATGACGAATTCCTAATGTTCAATGAACATTCCTTTTAAGAAGGAGCGGATGTGACGATTCGTGCACATGCACCGGTGCCACGGCGAGCCGGTCAGTGACTTTTCCTGGAGACGGTTGGCCGCGCCGTCCTGACGTCGGGTCGCAGCGGAGAGACATGACCATATTTGGTTGTGGCGGAGAAACATGACCATATATGGTAACCGTCGACGGCCCTGTCGAACGACGCTTGAGTGTCCCCGTCATTATGCACCCCTCGAGAGCCACGGGGGAGTGGACAAAGGCGCGGCCACGGCTGAAGAAAGAGGCAAAGGCTTTAAAAGCGGAAGCCGACGGGAGGAAGGGGGAGAGCGATCGGGGCGAGTGGACGAGAGGGCCGGAGACGGAGCGAGGCAGAAGACTGGGGCTGCGCATTGACCTGAGCCCGGGGTCTAGCCGTCGCTAACGTTCGACCTTCGCCAACGCGCCTCCACGCCTGGCAGCTCATCCAACGACCAGCCGAGAACGAGGGCAGCACAGCCACGAGGAACTCCCAGCCCGGCCGCTGCAGACAACCAGCCATTCATCGAGCCCGTGCCACACCACGCTGACTCAGCCCCGGCGACGACGAGGCCAGCTTCTGTCCCGTAAGCGGCATCGAGCCAGATGCTTTAATTAAATCACTTCAAAATCATTTTGGAGTCTGTACATCAATCTCCTCATGCCCAGTGTGGACCCAGGGCCATTTTAAGAAACTGGTTCATCACAATTCTCTAGATGCGCCTTTGTTCATGGTAAAAGCTTGAACAGTCGTGGCCGAGTGGCAGCGTCTCCGCCTGAAACGCCAAAGACCCTGGTTCGATTCAGAGCCTCGGCACAGTTTTTATAGCGGAAGCTACACTAGGCTACCAGTCGAGCATTTCGCGGTTCTTCTTTCGCTCCCTCCTTTATCCTTTCCCTTACGGCGCGGTTCAGATGTCCAATGATATATGAGACAGATACTGCGCCATTTCCTTTCCCTCAAAACCAATTATTATTATTATTATGGTACAGGCGAGACGCCAGTTGTGCGCATGCGCTACCATGGTACATGCGGGAGGAAAGTTGTGCGCATGCGCGTTACCATGGCAACCGGGACAGAGGAGTGGGTGCGCCGCGCGCTTTATAGTTTCCCTTCCTCGTTTATCCTTTCCTTTATCTCGTGGCAATAGCGCAAACAGGACACGGGACCAAGACGAGTAGACACACACAGCGCTGACTTCCAACAACTTTATTGGGAAAAACATCAATTTATACATGCACTTATTGCCGTGTCATCACAATGCATGCGCAAAACTCAGTGTGAACGTAGGTAGGCCAGTTCTTTTTTCGATAGTTTGACGGAAGTGCTAACACAAGAACTTCCTAATCTAGCTATCATTTCTGCCTCTATAATCTCACGAGTGCGCTTGTCCTTACTTTTTCCTACTAAAAAACACTTGTCTAGTAACGGCCTGCACTTATCACATGCGTTGCAATGTTTGACTAGCTATCCGTCATTTTCGTTTTTGTTGCGTACATTGCGATTATATTCACGGAGGCGGTCGCTGAGGCAGCGACCAGTTTGACCTACATATTGGCGCCCACAAGAGAGTGGAATCTGGTACACTACCCCAACCTTGCATTCAACAAATGGAATTTGATGCTTCTTCGCGCATTGATTGGACACAGGACGAGCACATTTGTTAACCTTGTATAGGCTGTTAAGCTTTTCAGGGGCAGAAAAAACAACTGACACATCGATACGATTAGCAATGCGCTTAAGATTGTGAGAGATGGTATGCAAGTATGAAATAACGGACATTCTTTTTCTCTGTCTCTCCAAGGGCACATGCGCTCCAGGTTGCAGCTCAGTGTTCAGCTTTCTGAGCAAACTTTCCGCTACTGAAATCTGAAGAAGACCAGGATAGCCAGCATGCGATAGCCTACTGCACTGTTGTTGCAAACTTATATACATCAAATGCGGACAGGATTTTCGGAGGGCATTTTGAAAGCACAGGTTCGCTATCGCTCTTTTTACCAGTTTAGGGTGGGCAGATTTGAAGGGCAGGAGAGGCTGCGGAGGTGTCTGTGTGTGATAGCGAAAGTTTTGTCCACACCCACCACGGCGAGGGCGTCCCCTACCTGGGGAATCTAGGGAAGACGCAGTGTATAAAACTGGACCTCAGATGCAGTTGAAGCAGCTCACTTCAGAACTCAAAAGCTTGTAAATATGTAAAATAAACCAAGTCTTCTTCCTCCACTAACGAATCCTTCACTCAGCGGCACTCCTGTCCTGGACGGAGCGGGCGTCATCTTGACCGAGGTTGTGTCGAGAAGCGACCCCGATCGCCACCTTCAACAACTGGTTTGCAGCGCTTGGGATGGACCAGGTGACATACGGGTGAGCGCTTCGTCTTTGTTCTATGATTCACCAGGCTTTAAACTCTGGGTAAAATGTTTGAACTGCCGGTAATCGGGTGTCTGTAGCACAGTGTAGTTTGCACAGAACCATAGAACATCAGCGAGTGGGCAAAGCCACCATTTGGGGCAACCATCATGGACTTCAAGAAGGTTGATAGGGAAGAGCTGTTGCTGATGTGTGATGAGTTGTATGTGGAAGTGGGGGAAGGAATGAGGAAAGGGGCAATCATAAAAGCAATCAATAATGGCGATGCGGACGAAGAAGCGATGCAAATTGCGTGGGAAATGGCAAAGAAAGATCTAGAACGGCGAAGAAAGAAAGCAGAGGATGAAAAAAAGAAAGCAGAGGATGAAAGAAAAGAAAAGCAAGCCGCAGATCAGATACAGGTGAAAATGATGGAGCTCCAACTCGAAAGCCAGCGTCTGGCAGCCCAAAACGGGGGAGCAAGCATTAGTGACAGATTAAACAGGGTAGAGTCTCACCGTACAGACAATTGGATGTATCCCTACAAGATGGGCGAAGACATCGGTCTGTATCTAATCAACTATGAAAGGGCGTGTCAAAAGAGCAAAATCGCAAGAAATTTGTGGTCACAACGCCTGCTATGTCTTTTACCGTGCGAGGCGGCTAATGTGATCACCAGGCTCAGCGAACAGGATGCGGAAAATTATGAAAAGGTGAAATCTGCTGTACTGAAGAAATACCGCCTTTTAGATGAGGCATTCCGGCAGCGTTTTAGGGAGGCAACAAAAAAAAAGCAATGAGGATTATGCGGAGTTTGCGTACACATTGAAAAGCAACGTTGTAGAGTGGCTTAAGGGGGCAGGCGTGTACGAAAGCAGGGACAAGGTAGTTGAGTGCGTCTGTCTGGAGCAGTTTTTCCGCAGCATTCCACCGTCCGTAAAACTATGGGTGCAGGACAAAGAAAAGGTACAGACAGTAGAGCGAGCAGCTCAACTCGCAGACGAATTCTCGACGCGGAGAAAGGCGACTGCGGAGGAAGGCCAGTCAGAAAGAGGAACTACCTCAAGAAATTATTTTTCTTCTAGACGGCCGGCTCTAAATGGAAACGTGGGGCAGGGTGTAACACAAAAAAAAGTCACCGAAAAGGTTCCAGAGAAGAGCGGCAGTCAAACTTAGGGGTAGAAAAGGCGGGGAAAAAGGAGTTCGAGGCCAGGCAACCGTTGCGGTGTTCTAACTGCCAAGAAACAGGGCACATCGCTGCAAGATGTAGAAATCAGCGATTGGTGTTCTCGTACGTAAACGGTAGTGATGAAAACCTAGAACTGCTTCGCCCCTACCTTCATGAGTTAGAGGTAAATGGCAAGCCTTGTAAGGTGCTCAGGGAGAGTGCGGCTACGATGGATGTAGTGCAGTTACGTCTGAGGATTTCACGGGAGGAGTAACGTGGATTAAACAGGTGTTGGAGGAGCACAGTGTTTGCTTACCTATGGCAAGGGTTGAAATTTCAGGTCCGTTTGGAAAGCTGGTGACGGATGCAGCCGTCTCGAAAACAGTTCCGCTGGAATATCCTTATATGTTCTCAAACCGGTCTGACCGGCTTTTGCGTGAGCGAGGGCCGATCTTTGGAGAAGGAAAAGTGCAGGCACTAACGCGCTCTAAAACCCGCCAGCTCGCCGCTCAGTTAACACAGGACCTGGGACAGGGAGAAGCAGAAATCGGAGCAGAACCTGAAATCATGGAGCCAAACCTAGTGGCTGAACAAGGGGTCGAGGTTGTCGCTAGATCAGGCGACATCGACGCAGCTGCGGCGCCAAGCGAACCGCAGGAAATAGAGCCCGTCGGAGCGTCAGTATTGGCCCTGACTTCGCGCAGTTTTGGGCGGCTACTGGAAATAGACAGGGATATGCTGAAAGCAGAGCAAAAGAACGACCCTAGTTTAAGGCACCTGCATGCTACCGCGGAAAAGGGCATAGCGAGGCGTAACATCACGATACTCGAAAAAGGCGGACTGCTGTACAGGCACTACAGAGATCGCAAAGGCAAGACGTTTGATCAGCTTGTGATTCCGGAAAAATACCGGGCGGATCTTCTGAGATTGTGTCATGGGAACAGCTGGTCGGGACACTTGGGGATCAAGAAAACGAAAGAGCGACGTTTAATGGAGTATTACTGGCCAGGGTGCTTCAAAGACGTGGAGCGGTACGTGAAGTCGTGTGACGCATGTCAACGAGTCGGGAAACCAGGAGACAAATGGAAGGCTCCCCTGAAATTGGTTCCACTGATCACAGAGCCTTTTCGGCGGTTAGTGATTGACACGGTAGGACCCCTACCGTGGTCTAAATAGGGATACAAATATCTCCTTACCATGCTGTGTCCAGCAACGAAATTCCCCGAAGCAGTCCCCCTCATAAAACTAAGCTCTACAGAGATAGTGGACGGTTTGCTCAGCACCTTTGCACGAATCGGTTTTCCCGCGGAGATTCAGGCTGATGAGGGAACCGTGTTCACCAGCGCTTTAACCATCCCCTTTTTGAAGAGGTGCGGTATAAAGTTAATACACAGTTCGGTATATCATCCCCAGTCTAACAGTGTCGAGAAAATGCACTCCGTGCTCAAAAGGGTTCTGCGCGCGTTGTGCTATGAACGGAAAAAAGACTGGGAGAGCTGTTTGCCGGCAACTCTGCGCTCAGAACAGTTCCCCATGGAGCGACCGGATTCACCCAGGCTGAACTTGTGTATGGGAGAGCCCTACGTTCTCCTCTCCGGATTTTGCGAGAATTCTGGGAGGGAACAGGAGAAAGCCAAACTGTCGAGAATTATGTGTTAGAATTGCTCGACCGACTAAGTTCTACGCGTACCATAGTAGAAGAAAACTTGAAAGCGGCACAGCAGGGGGCAAAAGTCTATTACGATCGAAACGCAAGGCAACGAACATTTCAGACCGGCGATAAAGTTATGATTTTGCGACCATCCAGGAAAAACAAAATGGAAGTGCAGTGGGAGGGTCTGGTGGAAGTTCAGCACAGGCTGTCAGAAACAAACTACGTCCTGAAAAAACCCGGCAGGATAAATGAGGTTACCATCTACCACTGCAATTTGATGAAACCTTATGTAGGCAGGGAGGAGGTGGTAAATATGATGTTAAACGCACCAGAGGAAGTACAGACTGATCTACCTGAGTTAGCAACAGACCGCGATGCGGATTGCAGCGTCCAGGAGATTCTTGCGCGCTCTGCGAGGGCTGATGTTCTGAAAGAGGAACAGGTAGATGAACTTAAGGGTCTTTTGGGGGAATTGAAAGCGATGTTTAGCAGTTGGCCAGGGAAAACTGACCTGATCACTCACGACCCCGCCGCGGTGGCTCAGTGGTTAGGGCGCTCGACTACTGATCCGGAGTACCCGGGTTCGAACCCGACCGCGGCGGCTGCGTTTTTATGGAGGAAAAACGCTAAAGCGCCCGTGTGCTGTGCGATGTCAGTGCACGTTAAAGATCCCCAGGTGGTCGAAATTATTCCGGAGCCCTCCACTACGGCACCTCCTTCTTCCTTTCCTCTTTCACTCCCTCCCTTATCCCTTCCCTTACGGCGCGGTTCAGGTGTCCAACGATATATGAGACAGATACTGCGCCATTTCCTTTCCCCAAAAAAACCAATTATTATCACTCACGAGATCGAGCTGACCTCCTCCGAACCAATCAGGTCCAAAGCTTATCGAGTGTCACCACGTCAACGGCAGATCTTGGAGACGGAGATTAAGCGAATGCTCGAAATCGGGGTAATCGAACCAACTGAAAGTGATTACACTTCCCCTATGATTCTCGTTGAAGTGCCAGGTAAAGAGCCTCGTCCATGCGTGGACTATCGAAAACTCAATGCAATCACCAGAGACCAGCTCTATCAGATTCCCAATATTGAAGAGAGAGTGGAGCGAGTAAGTGAGGCACAGTTCATCTCTACGTTAGATCTGGTGAGGGGATATTGGCAGGTTCCTCTCTCAGACACCTCAAGCCGCTATGCCGCCTTCATTTCACCCATTGGGACATTCGGACCTCTAGTTTTAAGCTTCGGCCTCAAGAACGCACCGTATAGTTTCTCCAAATTAATGGATATTGTACTTAAAGACATGCAGAGCTATGCAGTCCCCTACTTGGACGACATAGCCATTTTTTCGAACAGCTGGGAGGAGCATATCGCGCATCTGAGAAGCGTGTTGGCAAGGTTGCGGGACGCTGGGCTCACACTGAAGTCTGAAAAGTGCGACTTTTGTTGTTCACAAGTGACCTACCTGGGACACATTGTAGGTCGTGGAACTAGGCAGCCTTCGGAACTTAAAATTAAGCCCATAGCGGACTTTCCAACGCCTCGAACAAAGAAAGACATCCGCTCTTTTCTGGGGCTTGTTGGGTATTACAGAGGTACATTCCTCGCTATTCTCAACGAGCGAGTCCATTGACAGATGCGCTACGAAAGGAAGAGCCCGAAAGGGTTTTTTGGGATGAAGAAAAGGAGAGCGCCTGTCAAGAGCTAAAGAAAGTACTCGTTTCGCGGCCCGTACTGCGAACGCTTGGCTACAAAAAAGAGTTTGTAGTTCAGTGCGATACTAGTGATAGGGGGATGGGCGTTGTATTGAGTCAGGTCGGAAAAGACAACGAAGAGCATCCCATCCTGTACGCAAGCCGGAAACTGACGCTAAGGGAGGAAGCTTACAGCGCCTCAAAAAAAGAATGCGCATGCTTAGTCTGGGCAGCACAAAAACTGTCATGCTACCTATACGGATCAAAATTCGTTTTTGAGACGAATCACTGCCCACTCACGTGGCTAAGGCAGATGTCTCAAAAGAACGGACGCTTGCTGCGGTGGAGCCTCATCCTTCAGGAGTACAACTTCTCTGTGAGGTATAAGAAAGGAAAAATGAATGGCAATGCCGATGATTTAAGCAGGCTATTCTGAAGTGCTTAAGGTGAAAAGGGTCCTCCAGCTTTTATGAGTGTGTGTGTATTACTAGCGGACCTATGTATGTTTTTTTTTCAAGTTTAGTTATCTACTTCGATCCATTTCATGCACGGCTCTGACTTTGTTGTGGCCCAAATATCCATGATACGTTGACTTAGATGGCGGAACCACTCGAAGTCAGAATTTGTTATGTTATTACCATATCTGTTGGGACAAGCCTGGTGGATCGGGGGCACAGACTGGGTGCTTTCGCGTCGTGTGGGGCCTTGTTGCTGGGGCCGAACCGGCCGATGTTTGCCATTGTGGGAGGTTTGGGGGGTGTTTTGGTGCTCGCAGAAGATAACCGGTCATCCCTTTCCCAAGACCAGCCCATCTCTCATCGGCAAGGGATTGCTACCACTGGCCGAACGAGATTTTCCTGGCCGCGGAGGAGTTATTAGGAATGTCCGCCAGCTGGTATTAGGATTGGCGCCAGCATGTCTCGAGGATTTCCACCAAGACAGAATCTCTCGCCAGGTGTCTGCGGGGTGCATTTACCGCGCTCGCCCGGTCGTTGCTGCGTGGGACAAGCAGGGAGCAGGGTTCTGCGAAAATACGTTTAAGGAGTCGCTGCCACGGGCCGCGAAGTGGTTCCGGCTGTCTTCCGATTTTGCCCGACGTGTCCACCGACCCGACCACTCCTGGCTTCCCGGGCACAGCACCAGCCTGGGAACGGATCGCCACAGTGGCTTGTCTGCAGGCTTCGCCGGCCATGCCTAATGGCAGAACCACTGGGGATTATCTCCCGACGGGGCTGCGCCTCGGTTTCTTCGAAGTTCACCGACCGGCGGAGAGCGGGCCGACCACCTGACGTCGCCTGCCAGCCAGACGGGGTCCTGGCCGCACACCCCTCTCCCTCGGGCTCAACTTATGCCAGGGGCGTGTCCATGTGTGCGGAGGTGTCTGTTTGTGTGTGATAGCGAAAGTTTTGTCCACACCCACCACGGCGAGGGCGTCCCCTTCCTGGGGAATCTAGGGAAGACGCAGTGTATAAAACTGGACCTCAGATGCAGTTGAAGCAGCTCACTTCAGAACTCAAAAGCTTGTAAATATGTAAAATAAACCAAGTCTTCTTCCTCCACTAACGAATCCTTCACTCAGCAGCACTCCTGTCCTGGACGGAGCGGGCGTCATCTTGACCGAGGTTGTGTCGAGAAGCGACCCCGATCCCCACCTTCAACAGCGGCCTCTTGGACTGCTTGACCTGGCCATGGACACCCGCTGCGAACTTTGGCAACAAAACAAGGGCACAGCTTCAAATTATAATACAATATAATTACAATACAATGTTGCATATAATCGCAACAAATACTTCCCGTAAGGAAAAGAAAATGACAAAACAATGAACAGTACATTACAGTCAATTTGTTTCACAAACTCAAAGCAGTGTCTGTAAATTAAAAAAAATATTCTAAAAGCTTTCTGTGTGAGGTGGTTTGCAGGTTAATGTTATTGACACAAAGAGCATTTAGTAGACGCGGTATTATGTTTTCAAGTGTTTGGCAGCCATAAGTTGTTCTGTATGTTTTAATATGCCTCTGATCAACGTTTCTTGTGTTGTGTACTTTACAGCTTACTTCAATGTTGGACAGTTCATGAAGGAAGGACGTGTGATTATTAATTCCGCGCTTCAGAGCGTGGCTTAAGCGAAAGGTGTACAATTTATTTACCGGAAGTATTTTGTATTTAGAAGAAAGTTCTTGTTTATGGAATGTTCTAGGAACATGTTCAATTATTCTCAGAAAATTTTTCTGTAATACGAGTAGCTTATTGATGTTTTCTTCCGACGTTTTTCTCCACAATAAATTGTAATTCAGGCGAGAACTAAAGAGTGAATGATATATGGCCAGCACTGCTCTTGTTGGCAGTAGTTGGCGGTATCTGCAAATTAAACCAATAATTTGAGACAGTTTGCTGGCAATAAAATAGACATGGTCATCCCGTCATTTTTTAATTGAACACAACGCCCAGTGTCTTAAATGTAGGTACTAGAAGGTTTGAAACATCGACTGAGCAGCACAGCACCAGCATGTAATCAGTTCTATTCACACCTTTTATTAAAAAAAGGAAAAGGATGCAGGTACCACATTATCATACATTCATAATACTTTTGCATATTTTACCGCCCTAACTCCTCTATGCTGGTACGTGCTGCGGTGTTTCGGCATAATATGTGAATTTCCGAAAAGGAACAAGGAACATAAGACCATATATAGGTTTTTTAGAAGGATATAAAACTGCAATTATATTTGCGTCTGCTTGCATTACAGAACGGGTATAAACAGAAGTAGTGTGAGATTAGAAACGGGAAGACATCGACCAAGTGCTTCGACTGTGTTATACAGGTTTTTCTGGCGCTTCGTTCTTTTTTCAACCATTCAGCAGGCGTCCTTGTTACGAACTGCCTGGATCACAATCTCTCGCCTGTGTGAACTGCTCCAGTTTCTGTTAAGTTCACGTAGTGTACAGCAGGATCCCTTTATTCGACTGCAAGGAAAGAGCCGTGACGTCAGCGCCGGCAGTGAGCATGAACACGAAGCAGTCTTGCTTTGGGCCATCCGCGCTGCGACGAATTTATATCGTGCCTGTTGTACTCAACTTGTTTGTTTGCGGCACCAGACAAAGCTACCACGGGTCAACGTGAGTGATGTGCTTTGCGCGCTCCTGGGAGTTTGAGCCGATCGGCAGGCAGCTATGGCTGCTACGCTAGGGGGGGAAGTGGGAGGGAGAGTGGTGTCCTGTGACACAGCACTCCTTCCAGGAAGACCAGAGAAGCGCGTCTTCGTGCAGGTTCGGGTCGAACAGATATTACGGCACAGCACAACAGCTAAGAGCGGGCTGTGGCGTCCGGTAGTCCAAACACGGGAAACCGAACACCAAGCGTCGCTGCATGAACACTGCGGTGGTGCGCTCCAACTCCGCTTCGGAAGCGGCACTCGTAGAAGTAAGCCGCGGCCACTGCAAAAAGACTCGACCTCAAAATTTCGACCTCATCGAATGAAGACCTCACTCGACCTCAAACGCATGCGTAACGTTGAGGTCTCATTGCAAGGTTCGTTTATTAAAGTTTCGTTTACCGCATGTTTCGGGTACAAGATTATAAAAGCACTGGAATACAGAAAGAGATCCCAAAGTGAGGGACTGTGGACGGGACCTCCTGTTAGAACAACTGTAAAAAAGAATATACAGAGAGCAGATGCAAAACTTTTAAAGTTGTTGGCATCAGTAAAGAGCAGTGAGTGAGATACGAGAAAGAATGCAAACACTTATTTGAATGAAAAATGATTGCACACCTAATAGCGTACAACACAAAACAAAAGTCATAGAATGATATAAATGACAAACCTGGTACCATTTACCATGAGAAATACTATTAGGGCGATTGTAAAAACAGACTAAGAGTGGATTTAAAGTCAAAGATATTTGATGACTGCTTAACGGTAACTGGTAATGATTTCCATGACGTGGTAGCAGAGAAACGGCCTGTTTGTTTTCAAAAAGTTTTAAAAAGTAAGTGTTAGGTTTAGGGAGTAAGAAGTTATTGTGATTAGCAAAACGTGTGTCGTTGCGACGCGGATTTTGGTCACTTGAAATTACCAAAAAAGGAAGTAGCTCTCTAACACGTTTGTACATAAGGGTAGACAATTTTTAGCCGATTATTTTGGGCACACACAAAATATTGCGTGATAGAAGCAGAGGAGGGGCATTTGCAGAGTAGTAACTATAAGCGATAATGCGAATTGCTTGATTTCGGATAGTTTAAAGAGAAGATAAATGCGAATGATAAGTGTCTCCCCAAGATGAAATGCAATACTGAATGTGGGAGTGGATGAACGAATAATAGAGGGAAATAATAACGAGAACATGAAAATAAAGACGAACTTTAATTAGTCCTCTAATACCATATGCCATTTTTCAGGAAATGGATGTAATGTGGGTGTGAAATTTAAGATGTTTGTCCAGTACTACACCTAGAAAGCTGAAAGGATCAGCTGAAAGGATCGAGTTTGAGCTTATGCTAGCAGACGGGTTTTCGCAAAAAATTTAATTAGGCGACCTAAAAACTGTAAAGCTAGGTTTGGATGCATTATTGGACAGCAAATTATTTCTGCACCAATCGAATGCATTCTGTGCACCAATGTTAAGTTTATCAACCACTTTATTTATATGGTAATCCGAGGTTAAGATTGTTGTATCGTCAGAGTGAAGAAAACAGTTGGAATTATAAAGACACATCGGAAGATCATTGATATATAATAAAAATAGAAAAGGGCCAAGAAGGGAACCTTGCGGAACTCCAACGTTAGTAGTCTTGAATTTTGAGTATATTCCTGAGATGAACACTGCTCTTTTTGTATTGAATAAATAGCTTCTGATTAGCGAAAGTGCAGGCCCAGTTATGCCGATAGCGTCCAGCTTATTGAATAAAATAGCATGGTTGATGGAAACAAAAGCTTTGGAAAGGTCAATGAATAATGCACCAGTAAAGTTACCTGCGTCGATCTAGGTTTAATTTTATAGGTGAGAGTGATCACAGCTAATTCGGTGCAGAATCCCATTCTGAAACCGAACTGCATGGTTAGGTACGAGAATGTCAAATTTTGTTAAGTAGTTGTTTATTCGAATAACAAAGGCTTTTTCACTATTTTTGCTGAAAAAATGATTAAATGGCGATTTGGCGATAATTAGAAATGATTTTTTTATGTCCCATTTTGAAGAATGGAATTAGCTTTGCCTTCTTCAACGCAGTAGGGAAAATTCTTGATTTCAAGGCCAGGTTAACAACATGGGCGAAGACATCGAAAATGAGATGCTAATTAACTTAATATGGGATGACTGTATATTATCGAGGCCTAGACTGGCGTCTTTCAGATTGTGTATTATTTTGCCGTTTTCATCAGGAGAGACATGGAAAAGGAAAATGCTATGAGGAGATCGTTGTAATGCTTTATTAGCGGCAGTATCTAAAACTCCTGAGGCTAGAGCAAATGAATCACTAAAGGCTTCAGCAGTGTCTGTTGGATTGGCATATGTTTTCTTACCGGAAGTAATTGTTGATATGGAAGCTTTAGAGTTGTTTCTGTTTAGAAAGGAATTAATTACTTTCTATTGCTTATGAACGTTATTTCCGGAGCGATTTATTTGTCTTTCATAGTACTCTCTGTTCGCTGTTGTAAGGAGCAAGCCTAATACATTAGAATATTTCTTATAACGCACTAAAAGCATGAAGTAAAATGGTTAATTTTGCGTTTACTTTAGAGGTCATCTTCCTTTCTCAATATTCTTAAAAGCCTAGAAATCATCTAGGAATGATTCGGAGTTGAAATTTTTTTATTTATAGATTGTAGAACACTCATCGATAGTGTTAGAGATAAGAAGAAAGAACTTACTGAATGCAATATCAGCGTCAGTAGGAGCTTTAGTCACTTAGCAGCCAATAATAGCAACCCGTTCAAGGAATAATGCAGAGTTAAACGTTTTTTTTAATGAACTGAGTATGCCATGGCTAACATAGTTATTCAACTTTATAAAAATAGGGTAGTGATCAGTTATATCGGCTTCTATGACGCCTCCATCAGTGGCGGTCATTAGGTTGGATAAAGCCTGATCTATGAGGGAGCTTGATCCATTAGCGGAAATACGCGTGGGAATGTCGAGAAGATTTTCGAAGCCATGAGTATTTAAAACTTGCATATAAAAGCAGCTGGGGAGGATCAGGTAGCAGCAGATCTGTTGAAGGATGGAGGGTGCATCGTGCTAGAAAAACTAGCCACCCTGTATACGCAATGCCTTAAGACCTCGACTGTACCAGAAGCTTGGAAGAACGCAAACATTATCTTAATTCATAAGAAGGGAGACGCCAAGGACTTGAAAAATTACAGGCCCATCAGCTTACTATCCGTTGCCTACAAAGTATTTACTAAGGTAATCGCTAATAGAGTCAGGGCAACGTTAGACTTTAATCAACCAAATGATCAGGCAGGCTTTCGTAAAGGATATTCCACAACAGATCATATTCACACTATCAATCAGGTGACAGAGAAATGTGCAGAATATAACCAACCTCTATATATAGCTTTCATTGATTACGAGAAAGCATTCGACTCAGTAGAAACCGCAGCAGTCATACCGGCATTGCGCAATCAGGGGGTAGAAGAGCCTTATGTCAAAATACTGGAAGATATATATAGCAACTGCACAGCTACTATAGTCCTCCATAAAGTCAGCAATAAAATTCCAATAAGGAAGGGCGTCAGGCAATGAGACACGATATCGCCAATGCTGTTCACCGCATGTTTACAGGAGGTATTCCGACGCCTGAATTGGGAACAGTTGGGAATAATAATAAATGGAGAATACTTAAATAATCTGCGATTCGCTGATGACATTGCCTTGCGGAGCCACTTAGGAGGTGAACTGCAAATCATTATCAATGAGTTAGATAAGCAGAGCAGAACGATGGGTCTAAAAATTAACATGCAGAAAACCAAGGTAATGTTCAACAGCCTAGCAAGGGAACAACGGTTCCCAATTGGCAGCGAGAGCCTGGAAGTTGTGACGGAATACGTCTACTTAGGGCAGGTAGTGACAGCTGATCCGGATCATGAGAGGGAGATAACTAGAAGGATAAGAATGGGGTGGAGCGCATATGGCAAGTTCTCGAAGATCATGAGTGGCAGTTTGCCAGTTGCCCTCAAGAGAAAAGTGTACAACAGCTTTATCTTACCGGTACTCACTTACGGGGCAGAAACGTGGAGGCTAACAAAAAGAGTTCAGCTTAAGTTAAGGACAACGCAGCGAGCCATGGAAAGAAAAATGATAGGTGTAACGTTAAGAGACCGGAAGCGGGCAGAGTGGGTGAGGGAACATTGGCATAATTGGCAGAGCTGTTGCTCTGCCAATTATTGTAGGGGGCCAGGGCCTTGTCAAGCTGTCTTTCACAGCTTTTAGTCCTGGCCCCTTTCTTTTAGACGAAAAGAAAAAATAAACTTGATTTGACAAACACGGGTTAATGACATCCTAGTCAAAGTCAAGAGAAAGAAATGGGCTTGGGCAGGGCATGTAATGAGAAGGCAAGATAACCGCTGGTCCTTAAGGGTAACGGAGTGGATTCCAAGAGAAAGTAAGCTTAGCAGAGGGCGGCAGAAGGTTAGGTGGGCGGATGAGATTAAGAAGTTTGCAGGCAAAGGGTGGATGCAGCTGGCAAAGGACAGGGTTAATCGGAGTGACATGGGAGAGGCCTTTGCCCTGCAGTGGGTGTAGTAAGGCTCATGATGATGATGATGATGATGATGACTCACACAATTTCTAGCCATCGTCGAGCTCACCTCAATCAAACCTCATGACGAGAGGTTGAGGTCATTTTGAGGGTGATGTCTACCTCACGAGGTCGAAATCTCATTAGCTTCCCCACCTCTGAATGCCCTGCATGAAAAAGAAATGCACCAAAAAGAAATGCGTTTCCTTGATCGTGCATAAAACCTTCTATTCTCTCTGCTGAACATACTTAAGTCAATTCACTTACATTCTTTCTAGGTTTCATATTGATGGCCACTTTAAAGCTTTTGCCTGTTTGACTCTGCCTTAGCTATGATGCGTTTAGCGAATTTTAGCCCTGTTTTGGTTGCCTCCTGATTACGATTTTTAGTTTTTAGCCGCGTTATGTGTTGGCCACCAAATATATAAGCTTTTATCTGTCTTTAGTACGTGACACAGCTTTTTGCCTTGTTGTTTATGGATTGGTGCGTGCTCACCTGTTTCCTAATCAATGTTTTTGTTTTTTTTTGTTGTTTTTTACTGTTTAGCCGCGTTTCTTGTTGACCTCTCTAGTATTGCATAAGGTTTACCGGTTTTATCTTGTCACTCGGATTTTGCTTCGATGTGTTTAGTGTTTATTGCGTGATCACCTGCTTTGACTTTTGGTTTTGGACATCCCCCTTTGGCCGCGTGGGTGAAAGTACTGTACTGCTCCCTTTTTCCCCCTTCTTGCATCGTGGTTCATTGGCTCCATGACTGTCACGTGGTTTATTGTGGCTTTTTAATGCGCGGGGTGGCTTCACAATAAACGGTTGGTAGTCAGCGCCCGTCCTGTGTTTCTGTGTTTCTGCCGTTTTTTGTGCCGTTCTTTTGCGCTGCTTTCGAATGTTTCAAATCACTTTGAGAGGGCATTTTATGTGTATGGGTTAATGATGCCTTGTTTCACGTGTTTAGAATGAGCTAACTTGTATTTCAGAAGGGTTTGTTAGCGCGAAGTGAATAGCGCCAGCAAATGTGGTTTTCCATGAAGTTGAGGCGGAGTCAGTGAGCGCTTAACTAGTCAATGTGAGCGGGAGAAAGCACCCTTGTACAATGGAAAAAAAGGTCCGATATAACTTGGTCAAGGAACAAGGTGTACCGTCAGAAATGGAGAGAAGATCATCAACATATCTAGAAATCTTTACCACGCAAGAAGTGGCAGGCTGATCTTGAGGAATCCTGTCCAAGTGTGCAAGGTATAAGTCACTGAGTGCAGGGGCCCAATACGCACTCCCTCTTTCTGACAGCATACTCAAAAAGAATCTTCCGAAAGAAGGAAAGGTTAAAGATAAAGCGCAAGGCAAGACAGCCGTCATCTGCCTCGCCGAGCAGCGACTGCAGAGGACGGCGCCACGTAACGATGTCCCGCTGGCACGGAAAAAGAGCGAAGCGACAAAGATGGCCGACCTAGATTACACGCAAGGCGCGCAATCCCGAAGCAGCAGCAGACCTTCACTTTACCTCTTGAAGCGGATCCCCGAAATTTTGTTTGGTCTACTTCAGCGCTTCGTCGGACGTGTCCACGCCCCTGTTCCTACGGCGGGCACGTCTGTAAGCTTGCGCGATTGCTGAATTCCGCCTGCTTCTCTTTGTAGAAGGCCCGTTCAAGTCGCTTTCGTCTTGCCCTTGTTTCAAGCACTCGCCACTTTCTCCAGGGGCGAGAGAGTGGCCGGGCGAATCGCCATTCCAAGTTCACCGCTTATCACGGTCATCAGCGTGCGCGAATCTCTACCACCAGTGTGACGTAACAGCGTTCGATTCGCAACAGAACTTCGCAATGGCTGAGTTTGTACTGCGGCTTGGCTTGACGATGCTTTCCCCTAATCGGTATCGTTTTTATAGGTACGACCCTGTAACCTCTAGCTGCAGATATGACAAGACGATACAGCACGTTCTCTGCTCATGCCCCGCATTTACTCGTGGAATACAGTCGCTGTACCTCAGCTATAGTTGGTGAATAGTATTCTCTTCATGGCGGCTGTCACATTATTTGATAATCGCAGTGCCACGAGATAGCCCACAAGTTTTGGCATATTGTGCCCCGATCTTCTCCAAGTGTTTTAAAACAACCAGACCAAACAGGGTCTATGCTTCTGTTTTTTGAGCGAGAGAGGCCTGGCTAGTTAGATCAAAAGAGCGGCGGTTTGTTTACTGTCAGGGCACGTTGAGGGTCGGCTGCTGGCTCACCGGGTGTGTCGCACGGCTTCTTTACGTGGAGTCCGGGCTGGAGGCGTGTAGGTGAGGCGCTGCGTGGCACGCTGCCACGAGGACTCAGTGTCGACCACTGCACTTAGGGCCGAGCTGCAGGAATCTGTCCACGAGGACTGTTTGCTTTCCGGGAAGCGCTCGTGGAGTTTTAAACTTTACATACTGCCCAGCATAAGGGCCCAGGCTCAAGTGCCATCTCTCTCGGAGGTATCAGCAGTCACGGTTTTTCTCGTTTCAGTACCTCCTCCAGTGAGGAACAAATTTGCACCCGATGTCGCCATAATAAGGCGCACTCTTGTTTCTACCGAGTCACCGGCCACTTCCTCTACTGGGCTTGCTTTCTACCCCTGCATGCACCTGCATCGCCAAGGGCACTGCAGTGATATTGATTGTGCTGCACCTACGCATAGCGAGAGTGGCAGCGTGCGGGGCCAGCCTGATCACGTGAGCGTCCGAACAGGGTTAGTATCTTGGAGGAAGCTGGAGTGGCCCTGCCGCATTTCTCCTTTAGAGCCCGGTTGTTCGATGGCCGGCTCGCAAGGTCCAGCCGGAGATCAACTGGCCTCCACACAGAGAACTCCACCCTGCCAGGCGTCGCCCCGCCACCAGCCAGATCATTGCCTGGGCTCCTGTGGCCTCAACGAGGCCATGCATCCGTGACGGGCGCTACTATTTCCCGCCGCTGGAGCCAGAGCCCATTTTTCCATCTGAGCAACTTCTGAAGTGGTTTTAGTGTTTTTCGCGTACTTGGTCTGCACTTGGTTTAGCAGAGTTTGGTTTAGCAGAGTTTGGCGTTTTTTTTTTTTTCATGGCGAGTTCGTAGCCGCAGAGATGACGATGCCGTATTATTTATTTATTTATCTGTTTAATACTTCGGAGTAGCCTGACTAAAAGCCGGGGTGAGCTCAGATACAAGTAAAGAATAAACAAGATATAGACTAGCGTCATGGAAAAGCATACAGGTTATGCGAAAAAAGGAAGCAAAAACAAGGCTTTCGCATACAAAAGGCTCTCAAATTATCAACAAACTTTCTAGATTCGGAATATTCACCACACACTTCGGCAATTCATTCCACTCTGTAATCGATTTGACAAAAAACGAGTGTTTAACTGCATTAGACTATGCACGAAATTCTTGTAGCATTTTTACATCGTTATAACGCGTACTTGCTCGTGAAACAGGAGTAATATGATCATGAGTGTTTATTTTAATCAGATTATTTTATATTAGGTACAGAAATTTCAACCTAGCTTCAGTGTGCCTTGTCTGGAGAGATTCTAGGCCAATAGAATTGATCATAGTTGTTACACTATCTGTTCGTTTATATCTGTTGCAAATGAAACGGGCTGCGATACTTCGCACTCTTTTTAATTTGTAACCATTCTTGGCTGTAAATGGGTCCCACAAACAACAGCCATATTCCAGACGAGGCCGCATTAAAGCATTACACACTGCCAGTTTCACGTGTTTTGGGGCCTTCGGCAGATTACGCCTCAAACACCTCAGAGTCTTCAGAGCTTTCCCGCAAGTAATATCGATGCCAGCATCCGAGTTTAGCCGATTAGTTATCTGAACTGCAAGGTATTTTACAGACGGGGATTCTGCAAGTGCCACGCCAGCTATACAATATGAATGAGTCAGAACAGGTTTCTTTTTACAAATCCTAAGTACCTAACATTTATTAACGTTAAGAAACATACCCCATTGGTTCCACGAGTTTGAGATTTTCTGCACGTTACTCTTAAGCTTAATTTGGTCCGCTGTGGAGTATAAACTAAGGAGTATAAAACGCAGTCATCCGCAAATAGCTTAACTTCACAATCATCCACATTAATTACGTCATTCACATAAATTAAAAATAGGATAGGCCCCAGGACGTATCCTTGCGGAACACCAGACGAAACCAGAAATGCATCAGAGTATTCATCTCCAACATGAACATATTGAAATCGGTCTTCTAAGAAGGCTCTAATAAGGTCATTAATGTTAGGATCGATTCCGGCAGTGTAAAGCTTTCCTATCAGTTTAGTGTGCGACACCTTATCAAAGGCTTTGGCGAAGTCAAGAAAAACAGCGTCCATTTGTTGTTTGTTGTTAACTGCAATAAAAAAATCATGGCATTGAGTTATCAGTTGTGAGACGGTAGATAAGCCACGCCTAAAGCTATGTTGCTGATCACATGAGAAATGGGTAGATTCTAAAACTTCCTTTAAAGCTCGGCCGATCACATGCTCTAACATTTTGCACCTGGTCGAAACCGAAGACAATGGGCGATAATTAGATACGCGAGTAGGGTCATTGCCTTTAATAACAGGTACGACACGTGCGGTTTTCCATTCTGATGGTACTGCGCACTGAGAGAAACAGGCGTTGAAAATATCTTTCAGTTAATGTGATATGCTTTCTGCGTAAGGGCGGAGAAAAGCTGAAGGGATGTTATCAAGCCCACTAGACTTTTTAACGTCAACCTTTAGAAGAAGATTCAAAATACCTTCGCGGGAGATAGTAACATCTGGCATTAAAGAAAGGTAGCCGTCTGGCTTAGAAGGAAACGTCGAGTTTTTATCGGTATACACTGATTGAAAATACTCATTAAACGCACCAGCAATATCTTTTTACCCGGTAACAGAAAAAAAATATTACCTATTAATGACGCATTGCGCTGCTTATTAGCATTAATGCACCGCCAAAACTTTTCCTGTGCTTCACTCAGAAAACACCCAAGCGTAACATTAAAAAAGGAGTCCTTAGCTTGCTTGAACTTAATTCTTAATAGACTGCCTAGCATACTTTTATTAAACTTACTCCGATTTCTTGAACGCCGCATTCTCAGCGTGGATGACGTCCCTCGTACTGCATGGGTTATGTTTTTTTTTTCCTTTATAACATTAGGAACATACATTGTCAAAAAATCGAGGCATATCCTTTTAAACCTGCACCATAACACATTCACATTCTCCTCAGCCCTAAAGGTGTCATGGTGGGTCTCTAGAAAATCCAAAATCCCTGCATCATCAGCTCTTTTAAAAATTTTGACAACAATGGGACGGTTTTTGCTGTCAACATAAGCCGATAGGGAAAAAAACACAGGAAACAAGATTATGATCAGAGAAGCCCTGCAAAACATCAACAGAAATACACTTCAGGGCAGAGCTAATAAACACTAAGCCAAGTATGTGGGTGTGCGGTGCACAAAAGATCCTCGGAGGATTTGTGACCGCGGTGCGTCGACAGTGGTGCGTCGGACAGCGGAGCGCTGCGCGTGCGCGCGTGCGAAGGGTGTGTGCGAAGCGACGGTGACAAAGAGCGTGGTGAGCACGAGGAGTGGAGAGCTGACGTGTCGCAAAACCGAGGTGTAAAGGAAGACAACGCAGCGGAGAACGGGTCATTAAAGCATGGAGGTGCTGCCGTGGCCTCCCTTAGATCACCGACGTAGGCCTCCTGCGTTCTATGCAAGTGTGGAGGTGGCAGCCGATGGACTGAAGGTCCGTGCTGCCGAAAGGCACCCTTGAACAGCCTGCTTTAAGCCTCTAGCATTTCGGGACGCCGTCGACGGGACCTGGCTACGTTTTTCCTGCTGCTGCCAAGTTCTTCGGGCTGCTGACGGGAGACCGCCGGCGTCTCCCTGTGTTCCTCTCAGCTCTCAATACCCCTTGGCTCCCTTCCGTCGCTTCTTTCGACGCAACGCCGGCGACGCATCGCACTAAAACCACCCGCATCCACCTTGTATCCCCGCTTCACCTGGAACGCTCAGTACGTGGTGAACTCTTGCCTTTTATTCTGTAGTGTTGTACGCGTGTTGAGTGTGTGTTTTTTTGTTTTCGAGTCCGTTTTTTATTGGCTCCTTTTCCTTTAATTTATAAATAGGGCTTCGTTTTGTTCCTTTGATCTCTTTGTTCTCTTGCCCTCTTGTTCGAATCGGCGTGCGATAGCGTTCCCCTGCAGAAAGTCGTGGACGCGCTACCGATCTGCCACAATTGGCTATCGCGCGACAGGACGAAGGCGTGTTTTTTTCCTCCTTTCGTGGGTCCGTAAAAAGAAACGCTTGCAACACTAAAGGATTTGGTCGAATTAGGCGAACGCATGGCGTTGAAAGACGCCGAGCTGCGCACGTGGGTGGCTGCCGAGCAAGAGAGGGAAAGTGCAGTGCGTGCAGCCGAACGCGAGCATGCAAAGTCGCTAGCACAAGCTGAAGAGCGTAGATTGCAGCTCCAATGAAGGCTCGCACAAGTTGGTGGGGGTATACATTAAAGATAGCCCAGACAATTCATAAAATACTACAGCTCAATGAACCGCTTCCCCACAGTATCTTTATAACTCCTAAAAGGGAGACTAGGGCTGCTAGTGCAAAACATTTCAATTTGCCCGCCTGTCACAATACTTACGGGCAAAGATTATTAGAATTCAATGGAGTTTTAATCTGGAATGGCATTCCTAATGAGGTTAAAACAGAAACAAATTTTGTACAATCCCTCAAAATGTTCCTGATGAATATGTGAAGTATATGGTATGAATTTTTACTTTTTTTTTCGAAGAGAAATATGTTTTTTGTTAGCGTTTTGTTTGTATTCTTGTATTTTTTCTCCGCAAATCTTATAACGTTCTAATTTTCATTTTAGGAATAGAAATGTTCGTTTCCGCGTGCTGCAAATATGTTGTATTGTATTGTGTTGGACCCGAAACTAGCCCCTGGCTATGGGTCCAGTTATTATTGTACATATTTAATTGTGCTCAGTTTCATTTTCGAAAAAAAAAAATCGAGAATCCAAACCGGGGCCCTTAGCAGCGGTTAACCCACACAAGTTGATACCACCTTTCAACGATCGCAATGACGACTTAGACGCATACGGCAACCGTTTTGAGCGTACCGCAGAAGGGCATAGCTGGCCCAAGAAAAAATGGGCTGCAGCCCTTTGTATGTCTGACTGGGGAGGCTCTCCGCGTGTTCGGTCTCTTGTCTCCAGCAGATTCAATGGACTACGTTAAGGCAAAACTAGCCCTTCTCCAACATTTTCGGTTTACAGCGGAAGGTTATCGCGAAAGGTTTCGTAAAAATTAGGCCGCTTGCTAAAGAAAGAGGCAAGCAATACGCATCACGTTTGCTCACTTTGTTTGATCGATGGGTCGAGATTTCGGGAACGGCTACAACGTGTAATGATTTACGTGACTTGGTGGTGGTCGAACAGTTCATGAGGAACTGTCATAGTCGTCTGGCGTTTTTTCTGCGAGAAAGAGAGTACAAGACACTGGAGAAACTGGCTGAGGCAGCAGGCAACTTTCGAGAGGCCCAGCGGCAAAGAAACTTGTCTTCGTTCAAAGAATCGTTCGAGGGGGCCATTCCGAGAGAGAAGGATGTAGTACAATCAAGTAGACAGTCAGGAAGGTATCTCATTTGTAAGCGACGTCGACATAAGCCTGCCGACTGTCGCTCTAAACCGAAGCAGCTTTACTGCGTTCATTGTCGAAAAACAGGGCAGTATGTAAGCTCCTTCTCACGAAAGCCCGAAACAGTCGTCCTGTTGTGTTCAGCCAGAGAGTGTTGCGCATGAAACTGTGTCCACAACAGCAGATAGGCTTGAACCAGCTGAAGATAAGGTGGTGGTCGGACTTGCCCGGAAAAAGCCTGCCCTAGAGGAAGAGCTCCGAGGCCAGCCCGTATGTGTTTCACGGGGACACGGGGAGCAATACAGTGGTTGTGCGGAGAGCCCTGGTTCCTGACTCGGCTCTCACCGGCTCGAGATCTACGGTGTTCCTGGTTGATGGCAGTAGTCTGGAAGTTCCCGAGATAGAAGTCTATATTGCTGCCCCTTATTTCACTGGCACTGCCCTGGTAAAGTGCTTGGAGACACCCGTGTACGATGTCATAATTGGAAATACACGAGAGGCCCGTGAGCCGTCAAATCCAGATATTAATTGGAAGAAATCAGAGGGCGTTCCTGAATTATGTCCTGGCATAGTCAGTGACGATGTTGCGAGAGAAAGTGGAGAGGGCGAGGCACAAAAGTAGTGTTGGCTGGAAATTAAGTTTCTGGTCGAAGGAGGGAAAGTACTGCTTTAAGCGTCGGTCTCATGAGGTTCACCAAGGAAATGCTAAAAGCAGAGCGAAGAGACGATGAGTCATTGAAGGCATGTTGGGTTAAAGTAGGAAAGGTGCTCCATGGCAAGCACGGCACTTCGCGCTCGTATTATGCTGAAAAGGGTTTGCTGTACCGCCTCTATCATCTCGCCTCTGGCAGAGAGGTTCGACAGGTGGTATTACTTCCTAAGTCTTGCCGGTCACAGGTGTGAAAGCTTGCCCACGATAGCCCGTTGGCGGGGCATCAGGGCATTAAGAAGACTACAGATCGAGTTCTGGAAGAATTCTGGTGGCCAGGAGTGCAGGAGCAGATTAAGAGGTATGTCAGGCCGTGCCACTCCTGTCAAAGGACGTGCCCGAAAGGCAAAGTAGGGAAAGCTTTGTGGGGCGCGTACCCCTTATCGACACTCCATTTGATTGTGTCGCTGTCGATATTGTCGGTCCGCTGTCGCGCACATCGGTGGAAGGGAATAGATATATGCTCACTCTCGTCGATTTTGCCAAGTGGTATCCCGACGCCGTGGCTCTGCCAAAGATAAATTCAGCAACCGTGGCTGAAGGTTTGGTGGAGATGTTTTCTCGAATATGTTTTCCGAAAGAGATCCTTTTTGACCAGGGCTCCTGTTTCACTTCCGAAATGACGAGAGAACTCAGTGATCTCTTGGCGGTGAAACATCTCAGCACGACCCCTTGTCATCAAATGTGCAATGGGATAGTGGAGAAATTTAACGCCACACTCAAGGAGATGTTCCGGAAGCTCAGTCAGGAGCAGCCAAAAACATGGAATCGTTATATCGCTCCGCTTCTGTTCGCATACAGAGAGGTGCCGCAGGCGAGTCTGTGGTGTTCTCCCTTTGAGTTGATATTTGGACGTCACGTGCGAGGACCGCTCGCAGTTCTCAGAGAGCCCTGGACCAGAGAAGAGCTGGGAGAAGACACGAAGACGACCTAGGTTACGTTCTCGATCTAAGAGAACGTCTCGAGCAAACTGTGATAGCGACACATCAAAAATTGTTGCGTGCCCAACAGTCTCACAAGAAACACTATGACAGGAACAGCACGAAGCGGCACCTAATGGTTGGAGATCATGCCCTCATTCTTTTGCCGAGCAGCCACAATAAACTCCTGATGCAGTTGAAATGTCCATTCGTGGTTGTTTGCATAAAGAACGACGTGGATAATTGGATCGACTTGGGCCACACTTAAAGGGAAGCTGAAACGGTTTTCAAATCGCATGAAACGCTGTGGTTGGGAAGAAAGGACCTTGAAAATCATGTGTGTAAACTTTTTCCCGATTCTATCCGCAAACAGAGCTGCAATCGCTTCTTAAAAACCCGCCGCCGGCACGCCCTTGTCGCTTCCGGAAGCGCCGGGTTGGGGGACGGCAGAGCGGGAGAACTGGCGGAAGTGACGCCATTCACGGAGAGTCGGCCGGCCGGCTGTGCTTGCTTCGCTGCGGCCCGCGCTTTGGCGAACCACAGATCAACGTAATCTTCTGCCAGTGGCGTTTACTTTCTCTCGTTCCGGCGTTCCCTGTAATGCTTGAAGCCTGTATATTAACCAGTTTTGGTATGGTACCTCTTTCGAACAGCGCTCAGCACACAGCGTGGTAGAATCCGTCGGTTGTTCTCCCCCAGCCTCTTCCACGTTAACCAGGCAACCTGGTGGTACGCAGCATACCGAAACTGCCTGCACAAAATATGAGCAGCAAGATTTCTCCTTTTCGTTATATTACTTTCTTACCTGTTTGTAAACTCTTTGCCTTTTCCAGCTGGTTCACATCCATGCTGAGCTAAAGCCACTTCCAGCAATGCTTTACTGAGGCACACAGTCTTGAACTTTTTTGAGCTCGTTTCGCACTGTCTGCCTTTTTGCTTTTTCCTGATTGCTTGAACCTCATGGCAGCACAAGAAATTCTCTTAATCTTTCATCAGCGCGCAGCACATGCAGCTGCGCCTAGCTAACAGAACAAAAAAAAAAACGATTATATAGGCCTAGTATACTTGAGCAAAGCAAACGTTTGCATTCGTGAGCGCTTGGTCATGGCTGACGGTCGGCAATGGGGCCAGAATTCATACAAATTTGTCCTTGAGTCAGAACGGCAAAGTGGTCGAGCAGCGGTACGCATATATCTGCCACAAGTAATTCTGCTCGTTATCTCGATACGCAACAGCAGCAACTATATCTCGCAGCACAGTAGTGTTGATAAGCCGCACTGCGAGCTCCGAAACGCAGCCATAATTATTTTCAAAAGCGTGTTCAGCATGAAAAAAAAAAACAACGCACGGGGGTAAGTGCAAAAGTTTCATGGTTGAACAGTAGCCCGAACAAGCGACAGAAGGAAAGCGCACACGGGAGCTTCCTCCCGGTCGCCTCGTCTCTTCGCGCTGTAGTACAGCAGTGCACCCACTCCAACTCATGCAGTTTTGCATTATTTTGTAGTTCTAAAAGGCCTTCGGGGGTAATTAGGCAAGTAACAATAAATAAATGAACAAATAAATGCTTTACCTCACGCGACTCGTGTAAGCGTGCCGGTGATCTGATTTAGAACATGTTTACAGGCGTTACAAGAAGTTGGTGGCCAGGCTTTTATGCAGCAGCGGTACACAGAAACGTTTCGACGCAATTTTGTTTTTTTATTGCCACTTGCACATGCACCTACACAAAAGATATGCACGCGCATACACCTACGCAAAACATACGTATCAGTCGAGATTTGGTTTTCGTGTTACCCTGGTAGGACGTGAAAGGCCCATACTGGGTTAACGGAATTTCCGGCTTGCAGGCGCCGCCATGCGGTCGCTTCTCTATTAGCTTCTTATCACGCGGTGGTGCCAGTTTTCTGTTTAGTCTGTAGTTCTCAACGATTTCGGAATAGTTTTGCGCGCGCTCGTCCAGATTCCGACAGTCCGGCGGTTCCACGGTTACCCGGAAGCAAAAAATATGGGAATGCGCCGACTACCCCAGAGCATTAAGAACCAGCGCTAAAAACACACACAAAGGACGAGACGAGACACATCGAAGGCGCTGAACTTACAACTCAGTGTGTCTCGTCTCGTCCTCTGTGTGTGTTTTTAGCGCTGGTTCTTAATACAATGGATCACAACCAACTCACCCAATCCTCAGTTCTTCTACCCCAGAGTAGACGCAGATATTGATAGCAGAGAAAGCTGGGAAGTCCTGCTGCGCAGCGAAGAACCCGCTCGGCAGAAACAAGCCAATCCGCCTGGCGGCTAATGCCGCGAAGAGATAAAGTCTCTTTGTTAGCCTTTAGTCACGGAGGCTTCCCTGCGTGCTGGGGGCGGTGAGTAGTAAGGTCTCTTCATTTCCGATGTAAATAAAAGCTGTCATCCAGCCATCCATCCAGTCGAGATTTCCAACACGTGAAAATTTCGCGACTTGACATTCGCTGCCGGCGCACTCAGCGGCGTCGTTGGTTCCGCCGTTTTTTGAACCTGCTGATGGCTCGAACATGCATGGTGACAGTGCAAACTGTTCAGCACTGCTTGAATTATCCATAATTTCCAGAACGTAGTCATTAAAAGCCCGCTGAAGCAACGCGCCACGCAGCAACGCCGTCGGTGCCGGCCAGAGATCCCCGTGGATGACGTCACGACGGTCCCGACCAATCGCGGGCAAGAGCGGCGTTCGCTCGGCGCCCTGAGGCGATGAGGCGCGTTTTCTTCTAAAAAACGGCTTTTTGCGTTTATTTCGGCTCTTTTTGAATGAGATATTCTGTTTCAGTGGACTAAAAACTATAAAATTACGTAGAGAACTCATTGTTTTCGAAAAGTGCTTCAGCTTTCGTTTAAGAAGCTATTCCACATCAATATGCTCAAACGGTACGAATAGCGTACATCTCAAGAGACCATGCAGGCCTCATCTGTCTTTGTAATCAAAGAAGGCGGCTCAGGTTCCGAAAACATAAGCGCCGATTGCATGAGTCGTTTGTAAAGTACCGGAGGGTTATGCCCTATGTACAGTGCTACTATCAGGTGTTTGCAATGGTTACCTGCGCAAATGTAGTCTAGGAGGGTCTAAAAGTTGTTTAATTTTCCGGTTATGAGTTGTTGTTCAGTGTGTAAATTTTCACCTTTATGATGCAGACGGGTTTAAAGTTTGTCTGAGGTTTTATGGTCTTATTTTCCATTTTTCTAGATGTATAAAGTTTGACCCCATGCTTCCTCTGTGCGCATTTCTATGTGCCTCCATGTCTCACTGTGTAAAGTCCCTTCGGTGACTTCGGCAACGTTTAACTTGTCTGTTTACCACATGAACATAAGTGTGTGAACCAACGGCAGTTTTTTCTATGTGAAAAAACTTTTTCGAAGGGGGGCATATGTGAGGTGCACAAAAGATCCTCGGAGGATTTGTGAACGCGGTACGTTGACAGTGGTGCGTCTGACAGCGGAGCGCTGCGCGTACCAGCCCAGCGTTGCGCGTGTGCGCGCTCGAAGGGTGTGTGCGAGGCGACGGCGACAAAGAGCGGGGCGAGCACGAAGAGCGGAGAGCTGCCGTGTCAAAAAACCGAGGTGTAAAGGAAGAGAGAGAAACAACTTTATTGCCATAGATTGGCGGGATTTAGGGCAGGTGGGCTTGGTGTGGCCCCCAGGTGGGGGCGACTTCCTGGGCCCTCGAAATGAGTGCCAGTTGGATGCTCTTGTCTGGCCTTTTGAGGAGTTCGTTCCATCCATCTTCGGAGGGAGCTGGCAGTAAGGTTCGAGGGGGCGGATTTCCCGCGCAACCCCAGAGGATGTGAGCCTGGGTGGCGATTTCTCCCTGGTAACAATTTTGGCAGACGGGGTCGTATTCCCCGTCTGTGATGAGTGAAAGTCTAGAATGGCTAAGGATAGAGTGTGTCTGCAACCTGCGGAGCAAGGTGGCTTGCGCTCGGTTCAAGTCGGGGTGTGGAGGCGGGAACTGGCGTCTCATCTCTCTGTAGAGGTTGGTAATTTCGGCAAAGGTCTGGGGAGCCTCGGCAAGAGCGTCTGGGTCCGTGGGGCCGGCCGCCCGGTTGGTTAGTCCTCGGGCTAGTCGGTCGACCCCTTCGTTTCCAGAGTTTCCCGCGTGGGCGGGTACCCAGACCAGGTTGATCTTATGGTCGGGAGTGCAGCCGCGAAGGATGCGTGCAGCGGGGTGGCAGATAAAACCTGCCGAGTAATTTTGTATTGCTCTTTTGGAGTCGCTGAGGACTGTGCGCGTACGTGGGTCAGCGATGGCCAGCGCGATGGCGGTTTCTTCTGCCGCTGTCGGAGAGTGAGCTACTACTGTGGCGGCGGTGACGAGAGTAGACTGTGGCGTGGCTGCACAAGCCACGTATGTGTTTGCACTTTGCCGTGCAGCATCTACGTATATTGCGTGTTCGTCGGCAAGGTATGTGGCATCTAGTGCTTGGGCTTTCAGCTGACGGCGCGTATCATGGCGGCCAGGTAGCATGTTTTTGGAGATTGGTTTTATAACTAGGCGGCTATAGACCCCTATCGGAATGGGCGTCGTGGGGTGGACGTCGCCTATGGGGTTGATGTTGAGACGGTCAAGTATGAGCCGCCCGTGTTTAGTGCGGGAGAGGCGGTGGATTTGGGCGGTCTTGTGTGCCTCTATGAGTTCTGTGAGCGTGTTGTAGATGCCGAGTTGGAGGAGGTGCTGTGTGCTGGCGTACTGAGGTAGCCCCAGTGCCGCTTTGTAAGCTGAACGTATAATGCTGTTCACAGCTTCCTCGTCCTTCCGGCGGAGGTGATAGTAGGGGTAGGAGTAGACTATCCTGCTAATGAGGAAAGCTTGCGTGAGCCGACAGAGGTCATCCTCCTTCATACCTCTGCGGCGGGTGCTCATGCGGCGGATAAGGCCGTTGATCTGGTTGGCTGTGGTGCGGAGGCGCTGAATGGCCTCCGAGTTTTGCGTGTTGTTCTGTATTAACATACCCAGAACGCGAATAGTGCGGACCGGAGGTATGGGATGTGTGTCGACTTGAAGCACAATAGGTTCTTGCGGGTCGGGGACAGGCAGGCGAGCTCGTCTGTCCCTGATGACTAGTAATTCGGACTTCGTGGAGGAGCATGTGAGCCCGTTCGCCTGTACAAAGGAGTGTACTTTATCGATTGCTGTTTGGAGGGAGTTTTGGATTTCCCCGTCAGAGCCAGAGTTGGTCCACAGGGTAATGTCGTCGGCATATATTGAGTGTTTAATGTGAGGTATCTTTTCCAGGAGCAGAGGGAGGCCTCTCATTGTAGTGTTGAAAAGGAACGGAGATAGGACTGCTCCTTGTGGTGTTCCTCGGGTGCCTAGTGTGATCTTCTCACTGTGGAGGTCTGCAATATGAAGTTCTGCTGTACGGTTATGAAGAAAGTCGGCGATGTAGTTGTAAGTGCGAGTGCCTACATTCATTTGTGAGAGGTTTGCCAGGATGGAAGCATGTGACACGTTGTCGAAAGCCTTGCTGACATCTAGGCTTAGGATGGTTCGTGTAGCTCGGATGGGTCTCGGATCGAGGATGTCGTGTTGGATTTGCCACATAATGTCTTGAGTGGAGAGGCCGGTTCTGAAGCCGATCATAGTTGGGGGGAAAAGGTCCTCTTGGTCTACGTGAGTGTGGAGTCTATTGAGTATGACGTGTTCCATGACCTTTCCCAGGCAGGACGTGAGCGAGATGGGCCGAAGGTTGCCCAGCTCGAGTCGTTTGCCTGGCTTAGGTATGAAAATCACTTTGGCATGCTTCCAAGTGTCTGGAAGGCGACCCTCATGCCAATGTTGGTTGAAGAGGTCCGTGAGTGCTTCGACGGACTGATCTTCGAGGTTACGAAGCATCTTGTTGGTTATGTGGTCGTCGCCAGCGGCCGCGGTGGTTTTAATCTGGTTGAGGGCGGCGCGGACTTCTCCTGCCGTGATTTCGGCGTCCATGTTGGTGTTCTGAGCACCCGTGTATCCTGAAGGGATGGGAATTTCAGTGGAAGTATTGATGTATTTGTCTTTCAGGGTAGCGAGGAGTTCCTCATTTGTTCCCTGAAAAGCGTGTATGACACGGGTGAGGTTCTTGTGAGATGTGGATTTGGTGTGAGTTGGGTCCAGTAAATGTCTGAGCAAGAACCACGAGTTTTTGCATCCTAACTGGCCGTTAAGACGGTCGCAGGTTTGATGCCATTGCTCCTGACTCAGTTTGACGGAGTAAGCTTCGATCTCTCGCTCGAGGCGAACGAGACGGAGCTTGAGGGGTCGATTGTGCTTTTGGCGGAGCCAGCGAGCCCTAAGACTGCGCTGGGCCTCCCACATGTGTATTAGTTTTGCGTCGGGAGAGGGGCCATCCTCGTTCTGGGTAGTCGTGGAGGTGGCATTGGCGGTGTCTTCGAGAAGTGCGTTTGCCCATGCGTCCAGGTCGTCTATGGGGGCCGAAGTGCGTTTGGCGCGCACGTATCGGAAGGCGTCCCAGTTAGTGTGCCTGATTGTTCGGTTGGGGGCTTTGCTGTGTGTAGCCGTGAAGGTTGTGCTGAGAACATAATGGTCGCTACCTATGTTCATGCCGAGGTTTTCCCAGCGTGCGTCTGGGATGTTGCGGGCGAAAGTGAGATCGGGGCAGCTGTCCTGTGTGACACTGTTTCCAATGCGAGTAGGCCTGTCGGGGTCTAGGAGTAGTGTCAGGCCCAGTGTTTGGGCTGTCTCCCACACTTTGGCTCCCTTACGACCGCATGCTTTGCGGGGGTAGCCCCACTCGGTATGCGGCGCGTTGAAGTCACCTAAGATGAGTAGCATCCCTGTTTGTGCAGTCGCGCAGGCCTTACGAACGAGGGTTGCCACTCGTGTGCTTTTGTCGCTAGGGGGGCTGTAGACGTTAAGGATGTGGAGCGGGGCTTGTGAGCGACTGTTCGGTAGGACCTGTACGAAAGTGTGCGGAACCTCGGGGTAACTAAGGTCTATATGATTAGCTGCTAAATTTCGGTGGACCAGGATGGCGGTGTTGGGCCGTTGGTCTGGTGTCGTTTGTTGGTTATATGCGGCGTAGCTGGTAAGTTTCGTGTCCATGTATGTTTCCTGAAGTGCGATGATGTGGGGGGTGTGCGGCTGGGCCTGCAGGGTGTGCTCCAAGGCTCGCCGCTTCGCCTTGAAGCCCCTGCAGTTCCATTGTCAAACTGTGAAGGGGGAGCTAGCCATCGCGTTTCCCGTAGGGTTCGGGGCGCTGTGATAGCGCGACGGGTGATTTAAGAATGCCGCCTGCACGTGAGCGCGCGGTTGCACTCTCCGATGTGGCGACAATAATGGGTGCTGGGTAGTTAGGAGGGGTTGGCGACTGCAAGGGGGTTGCTGATGTCGGGGGATTCGTGAGGGTATCGAGCCTGGCATGAAGGGTTTGGATGTTGGCTGCCATTGTGGTGCAGCTTTCTACTAGACGGTCAATGGTGGGGGCGAGTCGAAGGAGGGCGCCCTCGAATTGGGCCATTCGCGCATCAGCTGCCTCGAATTTGGCATCTACGTCTGCTTGTGAGGAGGGGAGAGGTGCTTTACGCTTCGTGCGCTTAGGCTGCTCAGTGTCCATGCGTGGATCACCTACAGGGTCCGATGTGGGAGCGTGAGCCACCTGCTGTGGTTGCAATTTGGGGTTTGCCTGTGCTGATTCTAGGCTATGAATTTTAGCGTTTGCGTTGGCCAATTGTAGCTGTAGTTCCTTGACCATATCTGCCAGCTCCCTTACCTGTGAATCTGGTGGAGAAGCGGTGACTTGTGCAGGAGTCTTCCATCCAACTTGTTTGGCTGCTTTGGTCCCCGGCCGGGCTTGAGAGCTGGCCCGAGAGCTGGGTGAGGCGGATGTGGAACGGCTGCGAGTGCGGCTGGAAGGGCTGTCGCTGCCGTCGCTGCCGAGCGGGGGGAAGGAGCCGTCCCGCAGTAGGTTGTCGTCGCCGCGTTTGCGGTCTCGGGACCGGGACTGGCGTCCGGGGTTTGCCAAGTTGGAGCCGGTATCGGTGTCAGTGACCGACGGGGAAGACTTGGGCCGAGTGGAGGACGTGAACCGGTATTTGCAGCTTCTGCTGCCTGTAGGGTGGGCACCTTTGCAGACGATGCATGAGGCTTGGCACGTGGGCGGTTGGCCAGCTGGAGGAGGGTCATGGGCTGCGCCACAGTGTCGGCAGGTCGGTTGTCGCGGGTGGGGGCACACATCCGCCCTGTGGCCTAGCTTCCGGCAGTTGAAGCATGCCTCCGGACGGCGTTTGTAGGGGTACACCTCAAAAGTGAAGCCGAGATACCTCACGTAGCGGGGTAGCTTGGCATTGGCGATAGTCACCACGAAATGTCGTGTGCGGCCCATGCGGCGTGCGGCGACTACGGGGAGATCAGGGTTTCGAGCTTGGAGCTCAGCGAGGATCTCAGAGTCGGTCTCGTGACTGTAGGCTCTGTATATGATTCCTCGAACGGAGTCATCGGGGGCTGGGGCGTACGTGGCTACCCGGATGGCATTGGAGTCAATGGTTAACGTTTGTATTTTAGCATACAGGAACGCCCGTTCTTTTTCCGGTGTGCTGATGGTAACAGTGTTGTTTGTGGGGTGGATGCGGACTTGGTCGGCGGTGATTGCAAGGCGGCCGTCGATCTTGGCGGCGTTGTAGATGGCCATCGCCAATTTGGCCGGGCCGACTGCGTTGAGGTCGACGGTACCTTGCGGTCGGAAGACGAGTTTGTAGTCCTCTGTAGGCAGGCGAGGAAGTGGTCGTTTTTTAGTCGGCGGTGGTGGACGGCCGCGGGGTCGTTGGTCTGACAGGACAGTGGTGGCTGCAGGCGTTTGGGTGTTGGCCGGCGGCGTTGCCGGTGGTGGCGGGCGTCTGTAGCGGCGTTGCATTTCGAGCGCCGTCCAAGTGCCATCGGCCAGCTCCGCGGCGGTAACATCCGTGCCGGTGACTGTGTACTGCATCTTTAAATGCAGGGAAGCGCCGTCGAGGCGAAGCGGGCGTCGCCGCCGCAGGTGGGAGCAGAGCACGCACTAGGCGTGCTGAGCCGTTAGGCCTAGCTCCCGCGGTCGGGCGTTGCCGCAAATCGGCCGTAAAGTTGAAGACACTCGCCTGAAAGTAGTTAAAAGTCCCACAGGTGACGCCGGATGGGTGGCGGGCCGTCCTGTGAAAAATTGGTGGCTGTAGATAGCCGGAAACTAGTGAAATCGCCGGAAAATCGCAGACCGCATATAAGATGCGTCCGCTCGCTCCGAGCGCAGTCGGCGTTCCCCGTGTAAAGGAAGGCAGCGCAGCGGACATTGGGTCATTCAAGGGTGGAGGTGGCAGCCGTTGGACGCGTTGGGTACGTGCTGCCGTGATCTCCCTTGGATCACCAACGTAAGCCTCCTGCGTTTTTTGGAAGTGTTGAGGTGGCACCCGATGGACTGAGGGTCCATGCTGCCTAAAAGCACCCTTGAACAGCCTGCTTTAAGCCTCCGGCGTTTCGTGACGCCGTCGACGGTACCTGGCTACGTTTTTCCTGCGGCTTCCAAGTTCTTCGGGCTATTGACGGGAGACCAGCGGCGTCTCCTTGTGTTCCTCTCCGCTCCTGCTACTACCTGGCTCCCTTCCGTCGCATCCTTCGACGCATCGCCAGCGACGCGTCGCACTACATAGACCCGCGTTCGCCCTGTCTGCAAGGCATCTCCGCTTCACCTGGGACGCTCAGTACCTGGTGAAACTCTTTCCTTTTATTCTGTAGTGTTGTACGCGTGTTCAGTGTGTGTCTTTCTTGATTTTGTGTCCGTTTATTATTGGCCCCTTTTCCTTTAAATTAAAAATACGGCTTCGTTTTGCTTTCTTTGATCTCTTTGTTTTTTGTCCTCTTGGTCGAATATGGACGCGATAGCGTTCCCCTGCAGAAAGTCGGGGACGCGTTACCAATTCGCGACAGTGGGATACAGAGGCACAGGTTGTGGAAATAGAGCGGGAGACAACCTTCCGCCCCTGCCGCACTCCCACTCCGCGGATGTAGCGTTCCCGCTCGCTAACCGTGGATGGGGTTCGTGCTCGAGGGACAAAGGGAAGGGACGACAATAGCGTTAACATTCATACGCTATTTATTACACTTGCAATTAATACACAGAGTGGGCCAGCTAGCTACAAAGCATCAACGAGGCATTCCTCGGAAATAGAGGCTACGTAAGGGCTTCCGACTTACCGGCTGGGGCGGGGGCGCGACTTCGGAGGTATCGGCGGCGAACGTTTGTATGCGCCGATAATGGCGGCCGGGTTTTCCCGTGCGCGCCGCATTCTTGAGGCAAAGCCATTCCCTAGCATTTACTGGGGATGGCGACCAGAGCGCGCGTCTGCTGCGCTCGCTTCGCTGCCTGGAACAAGAAGTCCAGCGGCAAGGCACAACGGATGCCCGTATGCCTACCGCGGAAGGTGACGGGAGCGTGCGGCTCCAACCGCTCACGAGGCTGGCCGGATACCGAAGAGACTCTCTCCGGTCCCGCAGAATTACGCGTAACCTACGAGGTGGCGCTCCCGTCGCCGTTCCCTTTCCTCCATGAGGGAGACTTCCCTCCTCACCCAGCCGGTGCTGTGTTATGGACCTCCTGCATGTTTGTAAACAAACGAGGTGGCGCTGCAGTCGCTAGCGAGCTCGTGGTAGGCAAAAGGTCGGGGAGTGGCGTCGCGGATAGGTGTTGTGCGCGGGTTTTCAAGGCTTGTAGGCGCGTTTCCAGTTTCTGCGAATCATAGCGATGGTCGATGCTTCCAACTTAGTAATTTGTCGAAGTACACGAGCTCGCGTTGTCCACGTGCGGCATATAAAGAGAAATAGTTTGCCACTGTGTATTGTATATATGGTTAGTAGTAAACATGTAGAAAACGTTCCTGCCGTTTATTTATGCGCTAGGCATTGAATAAAACAAGTTTTGACACTCTGCACTAGCCGGAATGATTTTACTTCGGGACAATAGTGAGGGAAAGTGCTGGCCTTGTTTCGTCGGTGCAGACATGCGCTCATCGTCTGCTGACATACGTACGTGTCGCGCTGCGCGAAAAGTGGGGACAGCGTCGTGTCCCCGATCTCCTGTCTCGCTTAGCGCTGTTTTTAGCCGCATGACCACGCGCCAGCCAGGCCGACTTGTCCTCTTGTTAAGCTGGTCGATTTGATGAAAATTTTTGATTTCTAGAATTATTTTCTTTCCTAGCCCTGAAGTCTAGTTTCGTGACGAAAAATTTTAGCAAAATATTGAGTACAAATTTATAAATTACGCTTTTTAGAAGTGTGGTCGTCAAAAATTGTGAGGTAATTTCTTTGATTTCAGTGCCACATTTCTTTGACCAAAGCGAAAGCGAAGATGCCATAAACGAGGGAATAAACTTAAAGGTTCGTTTACTGACCTCTCACATTTTCTGCGACTGGATCACTCACCTTCGTAATTCGCATGAAAATCAAATGATTCCATTTGTCGCAAACTATTCCTGAGACGTTGAGGAGCGTAATAAATCTCGATTTTTTTCCCCTACACGTGCAGTATTGTGTTAGTTATTTTTTGTAAGAAACGTTTTCATGTAACTATGCATGCATAAGTACTGATCATACAGAAAAAGAACTAATCGCGTCATCATACAGAACAGGGCTTTATGCACATGCTGGCATAAAAAAACTGCGCACTATGTACTCAATTATTTGAGACCTACCTTGGGGGGACTTGATGACGGTGTTAATTATAATTACCCAGAACTGCACCAGGTATAGCTATAAATAAAAGGAATGACTGAAACTAGCGTAGGAATTTCATATTTGCACCAAGTTCAGTTACATATCGCATGTATGAATAACGAAAACACTTTTCATGCCGCGTCCCCTCTCAGTCTCGCCACGTGTCTGTTAGTAGCACGCCTGCGGCTGCTTCTTTCCAAACAAGCTTCTCGATCATGTATTACCTCATGAAACATGACACATGCATGATACAATGAAAAAGCATATGGCGTTTAGCACACTTAAGGTACGCTATTCTAAGCACACCAACGCGACCGCGCAAGATTGACACAACTTACCAGACTTCTTTCTACTCGAATGAAATAACAGTTTCAAGTAAATATTAAATGCCACAAAGCGCGCCATTTAAACATGGTGTGCTATTAACAAAAAACGCATTCCTTGGGGGCGAGTGAACCTGTCGGCGCCCCGTGCACTCCGGCTCAAGGTGATAAGTACGTGTGCAGCTACATATGTCTTTTTTTTTCCTTGAGCAATTATCAGCCTACTATCCTGAAGTTCAGGTGAATGAACGCAGTAACTTGCATGCTATTAAGTGCATTGAGTGGCAGTGCCTATCGACTCCCAGACTTCGCGCTTTACTACCGTGGCCCAATGCCTGTTAGCCAGTTTCCGAATGCGGCATTTATGCGCGAGAAACCTATCGAGGCTAATTTAACATTTTTTATGCTACTACGCGGATCCTGCAGTGACGCAGCTGGTCAATATATGCTGCTTCTGCAGTGCACAGGCTTGAAGCAGCCGCCGGTAACTGCGGCAGCTGCGGTAGGCATGGGCAAGCGGAACCTGTTTTGCCTACCATGCGAAAGTCGCTGCTAACGTCAGCGCCACCGCATCTTCGTGACGTCGCGGGGTGAAGGAGGTCCATAGACTATAGCTTTGTGACCGCCGACGAAGATGGCCGCGTCGAAATGGAGGGGGGAAACAGGTTTCCACAAGGTCCTGGTTTGTCAGTCAACAATCTGGGTCAGATTACACGTTTAAGGCAGTGTCCAAAAGGAGCTCAGAATGGCCAGAATTGGCACCCATAGTACTCATGTGGATCCAGTCTATATCAGG
This sequence comes from Amblyomma americanum, assembly GCF_052857255.1. Taxonomy (NCBI): domain Eukaryota; kingdom Metazoa; phylum Arthropoda; class Arachnida; order Ixodida; family Ixodidae; genus Amblyomma; species Amblyomma americanum. The sequence goes on from NC_135504.1 coordinate 151,259,036, forward strand.
CAAGTTGAAATCGCCAGCTAAAATCGACTTCTCTCGGTTGCACCGCAAGCGTTGAACATAATCGCACAGCTCTTTAAGAAAGGCGACATCTGCATTAGGAGGTCGATATACTACGCCTAATACAATAGTGTTGCCACAGAAATCAATCTTACAAAAAAGACTTTCGTGGTTAGGAATACCCGGCAGCATCACAGTAGATATGCTTTCCTTAAGCACTATCGCGACTCCACCTTCGCGTGTCTCTCTGTCGCATCGCAATACTCTGTAGGCGGGGGGAACAATGAAGTCATCAGGGACTTCAGAATGAAGCCAGGTTTTTGTCAAACGTAATGTGCTGGCCGAGGTCCTAAAGGAAAGCTTCGAATTCGGCTGTCCTCTTTGCGATGTTTTGAGCGTTGAAGGAAACGAGTCTTAACGGTTTGGTATTATGAGCTCGTCATTTATAAGTCATTCATTTCTGATTCCGTGTGACAATACGTGTCGATGTTGAGGCAACACTGACACTGCCAGAACCTTCGCCTTCGGAAGCTTCTTTGCTTTCATTTGAAATCGTAAGTTTCCATCCTTCATTCCTTTCTGCATCTCAAACGTATGTGGCACCGTTTAAAACTAGCTTGTCAAATTTTAGGTATGCCTTATCCTCAGGTTCGGAGTTATCTTTAACGGTAGACCACAGCAATCTACGTACTTTTTGAATTCTAAGCGGGTAGTCCTCAGATAGTTACATTCCTGAGCCTTTCAGCTTCTTCGCATTCCTAAGAAGGTTCACTTTTTTATTAAAATCGAAGAACAGCAATATCACTGGTCGGTACTTATCTTCTAATTGCCTGCTTAAGCGGTGTGTGCGTTCAACGCTCCCGACCATAATACCTAGTTTTACCAAGGCTACCAGGATCAGGTCCTGAGGGATAGCCCTCAGGGATAGGGCTATCCTTCAGGACGCATGGTCCGTACGTGCTTTGGAAGAAGCAGCTTGGATCAAACACACAAGCTGCAGCCACTTGACGTAAGCTTTTTCACAGCCTTCAAAGCTGCGTACAACAACTGCCGGGAGTGGCTGCTGAGCAACATTGGGAGTCACATCACGATGGAGAATGTAGGTGAGCTGGTAAGCAAAGCCTTTGAGCGATCAGGAAACATCGGTAACATAACGAATGGATTGCGGAAGTGCGGTGTTTGGCCATTTTCTCGTGCGCCGCTGGATGATGCTGTGTTCGATGAAGCGCCATTGGCCAGCACAGCGGGACATGAGACTTGCAGTCAACGCCAAGAATCCCGCGCTAACTGCTCTCCGCCTACTTCTACCGAAGACAATGAAGAGCCCGTTGATAGTGACACAACCATTGAAGTTCTTTCTCCTGTGCTTGCTATAGAAAAAGAAAAAAGAGGAAAGTCGGGGACAAGCACCGTTCTGACCTCATCGCCTTACAAGGCGAAGCTAGTTGCAGCAAAACCTCCCAAGGTGTCAGGTATGGCCTCAAGAAAACGAAGCGGGAAATCCAACGAAAGGGCTGTTGGTGCTGCTGGGAACAAATGCGCTACAAGCGACACAAAAAGGACACATACACACGGCACATTGCGCTTGTGCCGTGTGTATGTGTCCTTTTTGTGTCGCTTGCAGCGCATTTGTTCCCAGTATGATAAACCAACTAGCCCCTGTAATAGCTTTGCGGGCTGTTGGTGGCAGAGTTCAATCGCAGGATATCGCACTGAAGGGAAAACGTTCTGCGAAGCGATTAACAAGCAACAAATGTGACTGGGAATGCCTCGTGAGCAAAGAAATATGGAGCAACACAGCGCCTCGTTCTGTGTGGATCCAATGCACGATGTGTCACGAGTGGGCTCATGAAGAGTGCGCACAGCCCCATGGATTGCACTGCAAGTGTTCTGAGTGGAAGAACTGATTGTGTTTGCTTTTGACAAAATGTCTCGTTTTGCCCCATGGGTCAGGGCAAAATGAGACAATTGGGACTTTTTATAATTGATGACTATTCATAGTTGTGATGTTGCAAGCTTTCTTAGTTTTGCTGACCACTTAGCTAAGATGCGAAGGAAGGATGCAAACAACGTTTTCGGGTTTTGATATAAAAGAGTAAAAACAGTATGGGGAGTTTGCAAATGTTTGTCTCGTTTCACCCTGCCCTACCCTAATCGCAGCCCGCGATTAACTTCCGTTCACAGACGCGCGCCGCGTCTGTCTGTTCCTAGCGCCAAAGCATGCGTTCACACACGCATAGAGTTCCTTGTACAAATGCCCACCTTCTCGGTGCAAATTGATTCCTTCTCCCATTCCGGTCTCGTCTTTCTATTGGCTCGGAGCAATCGTCTGTTCTGGGAGGTTCTCGATTTTTCTTTCGCCCCATCGACGCCTACCGCGAGAACGAAGTGGAGAGGGCGCCTCCTAGCGCGGACGAAGTTACGCGCCCTCCGTCGCCTCTGAGTCATGTTTTTCTTCTCTCTGGAAAATTCGGCGGCCAGTCTGACCTTTTTCCGCCGAGCGCGCGCGAGGGTGCGCAGCTACTAGGCAGGAATGGGCCCTGGAGACAGGCCTGCGTGTCCAGCTCTCCAACTACCCCCTTCACTCTTCCACAACCCTAACCCGAACAGTGAACATTCCACGCCCCACGGCACGCGGACAAAAAGACGTGTGACGTCTTCTTTCCTTTCCTGCCTAGACTCTGCCATTAGACTCATCATAATCTGCTATCGGACTCACCCTCCCCCGCCCAAATTACCATCATGGTAAAGAAAAGTCTAATGGGAGGCACTGTTGGGTACCTAGCGCCCAAATTACCATCACGGTAAAGAAAAGTCCAATGGGAGGCACTGTTGGGTACTTAGCGCCCAAATTATCATCTCGGTAAAGAGAAGTCTAATGGGAGGCACTGTTGGGTACCTAGCGCCCAAATTACCATCACGGTAAAGAAAAGTCTAATGGGAGGCACTGTTGGGTACTTAGCGCCCAAATTACCATCACGCTAAAGAACAGTCTAATGGGAGGCACTGTTGGGTACTTAGCGCCCAAATTGCCATCACGGTAAAGAAAAGTCTAATGGGAGGCACTGTTGGGTACTTAGCGCCCAAATTGCCATCACGGTAAAGAAAAGTCTAATGGGAGGCACTGTTGGGTACTTAGCGCCCAAATTACCATCACGCTAAAGAACAGTCTAATGGGAGGCACTGTTGGGTACTTAGCGCCCAAATTGCCATCACGGTAAAGAAAAGTCTAATGGGAGGCACTGTTGGGTACTTAGCGCCCAAATTGCCATCACGGTAAAGAAAAGTCTAATGGGAGGCACTGTTGGGTACTTAGCGCCCAAATTACCATCACGGTAAAGAAAAGTCTAATGGGAGGCACTGTGGGGTACTTAGCGCCCAAATTACCATCACGGTAAAGAAAAGTCGAATGGGAGGCACTGTTGGGTGCTGCAGCACATCCTTTCTATGAGAAGGACAGCGGCCGAACTATTTTAAAGGTGAAGGGTGGCGTGGTGGTGACGAGGGGCAAGGGAGATTTAGGTCCTCATCCCACATTACATGTTTTAGGTGTTTCCCCCTTGCCCCTCCTTTCGAGGCAGCACTGGACAGACGGACTGACAGGAAACCACGAAAACTCTTCCAAGCAAACGCACCTCGCTTCATAAGAAAGAGGGCCCTGCCGGGGTGGCGGGGGATTCCTGTTTTTGCAGCTCGACAAGCTCTCCCCAAATGATCAGGCTAAAGCCATACTGATACATTAGGCGGGGGGCCCCGTCTGCTCGTTCTGGTTTTCTCGCCCGAAGTTCCGTTGCCCATACTAAGCAGGTTAGAATAAATGGGCCCCCTTCTAATACTGTCCGAGGTGAGCCCCTGGGCTGCAGCCCCCCCCCCCCCCTTAATCCAGCGCTGGTGGGCACCCCTGGTGCAAGGACGATAACAACGCAAGCGGACCGACAATTTTACTGACTTGGTTTTTTGTTTTTCCAACGTTGTGTTAATAACGCCATCGCGGGTGCACCTTTAGTCAAGGAAGCGACTTTTCCAACGAACTGCGCTCCGTCGCGCAAGATCAGTCTGCGCGCTACACTTGTCCCGCAGCGAGGAACAGCCATGAGAACGATACACTCCATACTTGTTTTCCAGCGGCGCCAAATTGAATCGGCGCACAGAAGAGAATGTTGGCCATCGCCAGCCAGTTCAGCGGCTGCAAAATCTTGGCGACTGTGACAGTAACAGGGCGCGTGCTTAAATCTACACTGATGCAGAACAATGGTGAGTTGGGTGAGTTGGATGCAGTCCATTTTGCGGAAAATTCAGCGCGGAGGGACGAAAGACACAGGAAGGGGGACAAAATAAGCGCTGTCTCGCAACTAAATTTTATTTCGAAATAACGCAATATATACACACAGATAAATGGCGTAGGTTCGAAAGGCACGCCATGCATAGATACCGTAGAGGGCACTTTATCAACTCCAATGTGCAATGAAAAACAAACCGAAGTACATTTGCGCCACAGATCAAGGTGACACATCATGAGGAGTCTAAAAATCCCATCTGTTTTTCATACAACGTGATGGAAGGAGTGCTAACAGAGACATCTTTTTTTCTTCCAGGCATCATTTTTCTTTCGCACCTATGTCGTTTATCTGCGTGTATATATTTCCTTCCTTCACAATAAAATTTAGTGTCGAGACAGCGCTTGTTTTTTTTTTTCCTCTTCCAGCGTCCTTCGTCCCTCCACGCTGAATTTTCCGCCAAAATGCTCTACACTGAACCTGGGTTAAGTAATGAAGCCAGTCGGCCATCAACTTTGAAAGCAATTGAAAATTAAAAAAAAGGGTTTCTAATCACATCACCGCTGTTCTTTGTCGGTTTAAGACAGGAAATTAGATTACAGATTTGATCAGAGGAATAAAACCATTTACAAGGGTAGAAGCTCCGCCGAGTTGGCTGTTCATGATACGGGTAGTCACAGCGTTAAAAAAAAGGCACTACCAAGAACCGGACACACACACACAAACACACAAACACACACATACACACACGCACGCACGCACGCACGCACGCACACACACACACACACACACACACACACACACACACACACACACACACACACACACACACACACACACACACACACACACACACACACACACACACACACACACACACACACACACACACACACACACACACACACACACACACACACACACACACACACACACACACACACACACACACACACACACACACACACACACACACACGCACACACACACACACACACACACACGCGCGCGCACATACACACACACACACGTACGCGCGCACGCGCGCGCGCACACATCCCACAAACACACACACACACACACAAATCCCCGACACACATCCCCCCACACACAAACACAACAGCGCTGCGTGTGTCCGGTTCTTGTTCGCGCTCTCCTTTTGACGTTGTGACAACCACTATCTGAACAATTAGTATACCGCGCTCAGGAGGATGCTAATGACTAATTACTCCCTTATTACAAGCTAACTGCACCCTAGGGAATTCTCCTTACGATTGGGCTAAAATCATTTCACTTGACTGTCATAAAACAAGCATAACGTAACCCTTTCCAAATGCTCGCGCTTCCTAATGGGCGCCCTCCTGCGTGGCAAGCTACTAAACGAGGTTGCTCTACGACATCACTAGTGCTAATAACTGCAGGAGAGCGATGTTCGCGACGCGGCCTTAGTCGGACGGGAAGGCACCAAATAACTTCTATCGCGGTTTCCCGTCCGTCTCGATTCTGTTAGACCAGGGGCCGTGTTCACAGGGGTCCTCAAAGCGCGCGGAGCTCTTGAATGCAGCTGCGAAAGATATGAGCGAACTTGGCGGCTCACAGTTTCAAGATATTTTTTCTCGTGATTTTGCTCGTGCACCAGCCTTTGTTTTATACCTGCTGGTGACCGCTTCCAAATAAGCTTGTTGCAACTTGCCCTCGTCCCTTGTGTGACCGTGTTGTGTACACAAATCATGTTTTTTTTTTTTTCAAATGGACTACCCTGAATATGTCTTTTGCCGCAGATTATCTGCTTTCATTACAGCTTTATCGTATTCAAAGTGCTCGTAGCTTTTTCGTGAAGCCTCTGCAGCGAAGAAAGCATAGGCCGTCGCCACGAATGCGTTCGGTTTCTCTCGACGCCCCGGGGAAAATCCGGCCGTCTTGTCGAGTCGACGCGTCACACTGTCGGAGGCGCGTTTCTGGGGCACCGTTGCGGGCTCTGCCTCCGTCCCGCTACTCGGCAGGATGCGCAGCGAGCTCGGCCCGAATGACCAGTTGCGGGATTTCCCCCGCTCCGTTTTTGGCTTTTTAACGGTTTTAGCAGCGGGAAACCCAGTCCCGTGACGTCATACACCCGCTCAGTGCAAAAGAGGCCGCGTTCCTGCGCTGCGCACGCCTTCCGTCTGCTTCGAAGCGCCCGATCACGTCGTCTGCTTCCCGCTGAGCAACCGCTGGGCGAACCGTGTGGAAACTATGTCGGAAGGGGGCAACAGTCTCCCATAATTACTGTTGGCTACGGCTGCCCAAGGCTTGGCGCTGCCACTTGAAACACCGTCGTGTACATAGTAGTTTCGGGAGTGATGCTCACTGTTCTAACGCGAAAGGAAGCCCTGCGAACACATCACGGTTATAGACAGCATCACACCTTTACAACTTCAGCCGTACCCACGTACTCACATCTGTTCAAAAACAATATCCAATATTAATTTATGAGCGAAAAAAATCTGCATTGTGCACAATTAACCGCTTCTCTTGCTACTTTTTATATAACTGGACCAGTTGCGATGTATTTTTTACATTATGTTTTGATCTTTCCCAATCTGCATCACGAGATTGGCGCTGATGAACAGTCTCAAGGTACGCTTACACTAACATAAACACCTCCGAAAGCAGAACATTAGACAGCCGTCGCCGTTGCTCGGTTGGTAGAGCACCGGACGCGAAATTCAGAGGTCGTTAGTTCGGATCCCACCGGCGGAATCTGGTTGTTTTTCTTCTGCATTCTAATCAATCATCTTTCAAAATAATTACCTTACTACCCTCCCATTCGTGAACATCAGGCATTATTTAAAAACGAAAAATTCATGCTCTGTGCTCCTTGGTTTCGGTGACTGTTGGCTTCTTTCATGTATGGCATAACAAGCCCCCCACCCATTTCCCTTGCCTTGTCTGCTAAATCAATAAAATGGCCTCGATTCTGGCCGTCCTGATGCCCTAGGTAGCATACAAGGGTTCTCATACCGCCCTCACCGTTCGACCACTTTCCTGCGTGGCAATGGCGGCAATACGGGACGTACTACGTCCACTGCTATGGAAGATGGTGGCGCTGGTGAACTGTCTCAAGGTTCGGTTATACTTCTCATAAATACCTCCGAAAGCAGAAGATTCGACAGCCGTCGCCTGTCAAAGAACTTCAGAAATTGTTTGAGGACCTTAAGCGTGAGATGAAACAAGAGTTTCGCGAGCTAAAAGAAAGCTTCGAGCGAGAACTCAGGAAGGATGTCAGAGATATTAAGGCCAGCATGACTTTCATAAACCAGTGCTATGAGGAAATGAAAGCTTCCGTGAAAAAAGTTGAAGCAGAGAACGAGGCTCTGAAAGAAAGTATAAGCACGTTGAAGGAAGAACGCGAAGCTCTCTATGCGCAAGTAAAAGAGCAGGAATCCCGACTTATGCAGAACGAGCAACACTCGCGGTGCCTGAACGTCGAAATTAAAGGAGTGCCACGGGTAGACGGTGAAAACCTGCACGAACTGACAAAACAGTTGGGTGAAGTAATCGGGACGCCTCTGAAGGACACTGACATTGAAGTCTGCCATCGGGTCCAGACCGCCGGAAATTCTACCTCCCCTAACATAATTGTGCAGTTTACTCACAGAGCTCCGCGTAACTATTTCTTAGAAAAAGCAAGAAAGCACAGGCTAACGGCTCGTGACCTCGCGATAGAACAAGATGATAAAATTTTTGTCAATGAGCACCTGTGTCCGGCAATGAAACGCCTCTTCGGTGCTGTAAATGCCGCGAAAAAGGAACGAGGATGGGAATACGCCTGGGTCAAGAATGGAAAAATCTACGTTCGCCAAACTGAAACATCAACAGTTATTCCTATCACTAGCAAGGATCAGCTCTCTAGGATTGCTTAAAATGTTCCAGCTTATCTGTACAGCTTGTATGCTCTAAACACGGATTTTCTACCACAGCAAATTCATAAATTGGTCAAAAAGAAAAAACCTGCCCTATCTTTTTTTCATCAGAACGTCCGATCTTTAAGAAACAAAGATAATGAAATGCATGCTTTGCTAGAAGTATTTGAAATGTCTTTCACTGTGCTCATGCTCACTGAAACATGGTATGAACGCGAAACGGCTATATTCTGCCCATCTGGTTATCAATGCTTCTATCGAAATCGTCACGACAAAAGAGGCGGTGGTGTTTCTATCCTGGTAAAAGATAACCTGCTGTGTGATACCGAAGAGAAATTCTGTGCTGTCACTCCTGATTTTGAAGTGCTTACCTTACGACACCTTGACAATATGTTTTGCGTGGTCTACAGACCGCCATCTGGTACCTTTAGCCGTTTTTTAGCCTTCCTTGAAGAACTTTTAGAATATGTGACGGAGCAAAAAGCACAGATCTTCTTAGGTGGAGACATGAATGTGAACATGATTGTACCTACTCCTTACCAGAAAGACTTGAGCCTTACCCTTTCTACTTATGGCCTATCTAATGTAATCACCAACCCAACGCGTATCACAGAACAAAGTTCTACATTACTAGACGTATTTATTACCAACGTTAACACAGACACTACATTTGCTGGCACTCTTTGTACAGGTATAAGTGATCATCTGGGAACCTTTTTATTCGTAGACAAGCAATTTCCGATCAAGTGGAATGAACCAAAGCCCACATATCGTCAAGTTATTACATCTTCGCGTCTTGAATCATTCCGCCAGGATGTTGAAAAACAAACATGGGATGCAGTGTATGAATGCCATGAGAGCAACACAGCGTACCTTATCTTTATAAGTATACTTAAGAAAATATACCACCAGCATTTTCCAGTAACACAAGTAAAAAAGCCAAAGAGAGCGCGAAAACCTTGGTTAACGAGAGAACACCTGAGAATGGTCAAGCAAAAAAATGCGTTGTATGCCAAATTTGTAAAAACTAAAGATATAAATATACTTGCAGAATTTAAGAGCTACCGGAATAAACTTACGTCTACGCTGAGGAAAGCTAAGGATTCATACCTAATAGATATGTTCGATGCTGAAACTACACTGCGGCCAGATGCAGCCTGGCGCAAGTTGAACTCTGGTGCGTCCCGGTACTCCTACGCTTACACTTGGCACCTTTAGGCATGGGGAAAAAGAGCTCTCCGGTGTTACATTGGCAGATGCTTTCAATCACTTTTTTATTCAGCAAACGAAAGATAATGAACTCGATGGGAGTTGCATTAGAAACTACGCTCAGTACGTGCGAGGAAACGATAAGACAAGTTCGCTGTTCTTGGCCCCGACTGAAACAGCTGAGGTTTTCTCTTCCATCAATAACTTGAAGAATAGTAAAACGCTGGACGTAAATGGCTTCCAGATATTGCCCGTAAAATATGTACTTGACATACTGTGCCCGATTATTACCTATATTTATAATTTGATTCTCTCTACTGGGGTTTTCCCTACAGGAATGCAAATTGCTCGAGTGATACCCATTTTTAAAAAAGGTGATAAGAACCTATTCACAAACTACCGACCGATTTCTATACTGCCTGTGTTTTCCAAAGGCATCGAGAAAATAATACATCACAGAGTGACTTCTTATTTTGACGAAAATCACTTATTTCTAGATTTTCAACATGGATTCAGGAAGAAAAGATCTACAGAGACAGCACTTCTAACTCAAAAAGAAATTATAATTAGGGCATTCAGTGAAAACAAGCTCACAATGGGTATTTACATCGATTTTACTAAGGCCTTTGACCTCATAAATCATGATATTCTTCTTTTTAAATTGGAAAGGTATGGTGTGCGGGGCCTAGCGCTAACCCTATTAGAATCTTACTTATCTCACAGAACCCAATATGTAGATATAAACACAGCATCCTCTCCTACCCTCCATATAACATGCGGAGTGCCCCAAGGAAGCATTCTTGGGCCTTTGCTATTTTTAGTTTATATAAATGACATCGTCTACAGCGCTAGTAATGTTCAGGTTGTGTCATTTGCAGATGACACAACTTATTTTGTCACAGGTATTTCCGAGGCCGAGGTTGAAAGCAAAACAAGCGAAGCCCTTAATAAACTGCACTCATGGGCAGATGCAAACTCCTTGCGCATAAATCCGTCAAAAACACAAATTCTGTTATACCTCCCCAAGGGAAAGAAAATATCTAGGCCTCTCAAAATAGCCTTAAACAGCCAACCAATAGAGCTTGTGACTTCTGTAAAAACACTGGGCGTTATCTTTTCTCACAACCTAACTTGGAATGAGCACATAGAACACATTTGTTCGAAAGTTTCCTCAGCTCTAGGTATACTTGGTCGCTTTAGACATATTTTTCCAGTAAGGGTAAAGATGTTGCTCTACAACGCGTTAGTACTAAGTCATATCCAATACTGCAGCTTGGTTTGGGGAACAACAGGGGTAACAAATCTTCATAGATTGCATTTGCTGCAGAAAAAAGCCGTCCGGTCCATAGCAAATGTGCCATTCCTTTTCCCCACAAGAAATATCTTTATAAAGTATGATATCCTTCCAATCTTCGCGTTATACTTTTACAGGCTTCTATTATGCTATAAATACTCTTCACAACAACGTGACAATCCCTTTATTGTACTTGGACAACTGAGAGAAAATAACAGCTGCCGTAACACTAGATACAAAGAAACTTGGATCACTCCAACACCAAGAACTTACTCTATGAACCAGTCCTTAAGTTACAACCTTCCCCTCTTGCTAAACAAACTAATCCATGACAATTTTGATATTACCAGAAATTCAAAACACAATATCCGTGACTACTGCCGAGACAATTTCAATCTGTGAAAGAAGCAGACATGATTTTAGTGATGTAAAACATTTGCTTTGAGTACATGTGTGTATTGCGACTTTCGTTTTGCATGTGTGTTCGCGCTTCGCGTAAATGTGGATTTGCATCGGATACCCATGACATTACTAATTGATGTAAATGATGTGACCCTTCTGTACTGCCACTGTCTCAAGGAGTCGGGACCTCCAGTCAAGCTGTTACCACAGCTTTTAGTCCCGGCTCCTCCTTTGTAAGAAAGGAAAATAAACTTGAACTTGAACTTGAACTTGAACTTGTATATGAGTGGGTACAGGACCGGGTGCAATATTCGGAGGTCGTGAGTTCGGACCCCACCGGATGTATATGGTTGGTTTTCCTGGTTTCTAATCAATCATCTTAAAAAAATAGTCGCCCTATTAAGCTCCCACGGATGAACATAGCAAATAATTTAAAAATGCAAAATACACCCTCTTTGGTTTCGGAGAGTGTTGGCTTCCGCCATGTCTGCATGAATTGTGTTTTATAAGAAGCGTTATTCTGCTGATTTTGCTTCGTTCGTTTTCCATAAGGAGATGTTATTTTGTTTTCGTTTTGCTAGACATGAATGAATCTCTTTTCTGCGTTGCCAATGCCGTGGTCGAGGCTTTCGAGCCCGTAATCCCCTCTCGTGAGCCGAACAGCCGAACCGAGTGGAAAGGAGAAGCGCTGCACTGGGTAGCATGGAAAATAGCCGCAGGGCAAGCGGCCGCTCGCACCGTGATACGCGCAGGGCGGTGAGCCGGATCGAAACCCGAAACCAGACCCGCATTTTTCTTGGAACCGACCCCAACTCATATTTTTTCGCCATCTTCTCACTGAACCCGAAACGGAGCAATTCAAAGAAACCGTTCCGAACCGGTTCGGGACTTGGTTAACCCCTACTTCCAGTGCGAGAGCAGTACTTCACTAGCAGTCCATAAAATGCCGATGGGTCCCTGAAGCCTCGACATTTGAATCTTTACCTTTGACCTGAAACGACATGGGCATGGTGTGGCTAGGGGAAGGTCACCTAGTAGGAAAATTTTAAACAAAATTGTTTGGAAGATGTTGGCGCTGCAATAAGCTCTCGTGGTATGAAAGGTTTAAATAAAATTGGGGACTGTGTCCCAAAATTGGGGCCAAGCGAATTCGAAGCACCGGTTAAGACTGTGTTTAGGTAATCGTCACGCTAATTCGAAACCAAAGTGCTTTTGTACGTCATTCTCGGTTTAATGTCGTTGAAACTGTCATTTTGTTTACAATCCGGCATGGTTTTATTTTTGCAGACAAAATTGCATGTAGGAGCGCGTTGATTTACCCACCAAAAGCTGTCTGCTTTAGTTAGCGTGGTAATGGCACCCAGTCTAGCTACAACAAAATTGAAGGAAGTCTGGTGTCTAGGAAGAAACCTAACAGGCACTTGAGTAATGGGCTTTCGGCCATTCTAAAGCACTTTAAGCCAGGTTTATGTGAACTCTTGGGTTTCTTAGGGTCTCCCCCTTCCCATGTTTCAATGTGATTTTAATCGAATTGTTAACACTGCTCTAACTTAAAAAGCATCGAGTGAGAACACCTCCTCTTTCTTTGTGCATATGCTATAAACAGGGCTTAAAAGCAGAAGGGCCTGAGGGGGCTGGGGGGATGGGGGGAGGGGGGAAGGGTGTCTCAGACCCCAATCCAGTACTGACGAGATATCCGGGACCCTCCCTTGCTCGAATGCAGGTAGTGAATGAATCAGAAGCAGGCAAACATTTTTTGTTCTTCTTGTCAGTGGTTATCGGGACATTTCTTTCCCATCCTTTTCGAAAATCTCACTGCGATTTTTAGTAAGAATCATTAACATATTTTCCAGAACACGATACGCAGAAAAATTAAAACTCGGGAGAGGTAGAGAAAGGCTGAAAAAAAAAAAGGAAATGTGTGCCCTCAGGCAAGTCACCCCCGAACTGGCCCCTCAACTCCAAATACACAACCACAAGGCGCACAATGGCAGAGCCTGGGGATGGCTTGTTTCAGTTCTGTGTCGTGAACTGAGCAAACAACGACCTTTTAAATGATTTCTCCCCTTTGTATGAAATTTTGTCTATAACAGCGGTTAAGCATTGCCCAACTGTCCAGCGATGGCAGGTGCTGACAACGGTGGGGGCTTGTGCGACCCTGGTCGCCACTCCCGAGCAACCTCTCGCGACGAACCGTTAACTGCCACCTGATACGATATGCAGTTTTCTCACAGTCCGGTGGGCAGTTTGTGACGACGTCAGATGGTCACATGACCTAGTTGGCCGCTAGATTGGTCCTCTGAGGATTTTTCGTATGTTTTTCGCTCGCGGTCAACGACGCCGCAATCGAAGACGATGCCGGCTTTCTTGCGACACGGGCTCCGTAACGCGTAAAAATTACGCCGCCATTAGAAAAAGGGACAGCGCGGAAATGGGTGCACTGGCTAGCATGGGACAATGATTAGGCCGGGAAGGTGCTGCTGCAACGAAATGTAACGACGTCGATATGATGAAATTAGTTTGTGTTGCCCCGATGCGCTGAAATTGGTCTGATTATGACAAAGAATAGACGCCAATCGCTAGTGGGTGGCTTCGACGCGCAGTTCTCGTTCCCCATGTGAATTCTCTGTCGGGTGGCTAAGCTGTGCCTCTCGCTGTCACACTTGGGGTTCGTGGTGTCTGAGGCTTATGCTTGTTGGTGTTCTTTCGTAGGACACCTGGGCAGTGATTTCCACACACATCTCCTTTTTTGCGCATGATGGGGAATTTCGTTTAAGAGGAGGGACACATCGTCTATAGATGGCTCGTGGTGGAAGAAACCACGACTTCTGCATGAAAGAAAGCACGGCGAATACCGGCATCAAAGCGCCGAAGTTAGGGCGAAAATATGGGAAGCGTGGCGCTCCTTGGCGACACGAAATGGAAGCGCAACGCCATAGCAAGAAAGCTATGATCCAACGAAAAAGCTGCCATGACCAGCGGAAGCGTCGAGATTTTCAACCTATGTCGCGTGCTTGTGACGGGCCTATCCAAGTGCGGCTGTGTGCGCAACAAAAACGTAATCGTGCTTGCGTTATTTTATGATGCGCTCACGGAACAAAGTGAAAACCGGCAAAGTGGTCTCAGCAAAGTGCCAAAGTTTATCGCGAACACTGGCTTTGGCGCAGTGTGCACTAAAAACACGAAAAACATGTTCGGGAAATGCTAAATAGGCACAGATTGAGACCAAGCGAATTTCGCAACTGTTCTAGATAAAATAAAAAATAGATGGCTGTTTAGCATTGCTAACCAGAAATATTGTGCGAAAGCAGGTTTTTGCAGGTGGACACCACCGCCATCTGATGTTGCTGGCTTGCTGCGAAGGTCCAGGCGCCGGCTATCCATCTCGGAGCAGACTGAGCTGTCCCGCACTTGTCACGCTCGTTTTAAAATATCATCCACGTTACTCTCCTCTTAATCAACCGAATTTTTAACTTTTTCACTCTTATTGCCAATTTGCCCTAAGAAGAACGCCGATGGGCTATTGCTCAAGTGCCTCGTTTCTGTCAACACATGCAGCGCACATCTCTCTGTCATTACTAGCTGAAAGCACGAACGAGAGCTCCATTGACCAGTTATGAGCGTTTATTTTCCTTTCGTAACCGCGTCCAGCTGCGGACTTTGCGGGGCAGGAGGCTGATGCTTGCCAATGTGTCTAATGAAAAATTCGACAGAGGTCTGTCTGGTCGAGGAAGGAACTTGATTTCAGTTAGAAGAGAGCGCCAACCAACAATGAGGCTCCAGCACAATGGCACCGTCTAAGGCCACATTCTCACAGCCGGCCTCCTCTACGGCGCGGCGGCGACGGAGCCGAAAACCGCGGCAGCAAGGGAGCGGCGCTGTGTTCTAATCGAAAGAGGCGCCGGAGACCGGCAAACCAGTTTGGGCGGGCGCTCGCTCCTCCCACGTTTCTCCCGCGTGGCGAAAAAAAATAAAAACATAACGGCGGTGGCAGAGTCCGAAGGAGATGCTAAAGTGCGGTGAAAGTCGTCTGTCGTCTGCTTGTGCGTTGCTTTGCTTGACTATTATCGCAGAAAAAACATGCGATCTCGGAAGCGGTGGCAAAAGTTAGAAGTCAGTTGAATAACCTTGCGCGACTCCACAGTTTTTACAGCGAAACACCACGCGTACAGCACCAAAACATATTTATACGAATATTGCAAGATAGTATTAACGCGCCGCGCGCACTGCAGTCACATTATTCTGGCCAAATTGAACGAAATCGAGCATATGTAAGGGGTAATGAACTCTGTTATCAATATAGGAATGGTTTGTCAGGGCTTCACTTCACTTCACTTTATTACCTTAAAGGCCCCCGGGATTGGGGGTTGTACATAAGGGGTGGGTTACATGTATAAAACAGATTTAATAAACAAAGAAAACACGTAAGGTACATGAATTATTCGCTGTTAAATATAGTCTCTAAACAATTCACAAATGCTGCTGGACAGGTGATTGCGGCGATGTCGTGCGGAAGGCTGTTCCAGTCCGTAGCTGATCGTGGAAAGAATGACGATGCAAATGTAGCAGTGCGCGTACGAGGCCGAGCAACTTGAAGGGGATGACCAATGCGGGGGGAATGCATGCCGGCGGATTGATGCAGGGCGGATGACGAAGTGAGCTGTAATAAAATTTATGAAACAAGCACATACTAGTGGTACGACATCTACAAGCTAGAGATGTTAAGCATGCCTCTGCTTTTAATGACGATATACTGACATTATATGAATAGCACGAATATATGAATCTTGTGGCTCGACTTAGTAGTGATTCTAAGGAATTTATTAGATAATTTTGTTTAGGGCTCCAAATAGCAGAGGCGTATTCTAATTTAGAACGAACAAGTGATTTGTAGGCAAGTAATTTTATGTATTGTGGTCCATGGCGTAGATGTTTTAAGAATCGAAGGCTTCTGTTAGCGGATGACATGACATTTGTCACATGCGCGTTCCAGGTTAGATCATTGGACAATGTTACGCCGAGGTATTTATAAGTCTGAGTTAATGCTACCGTGACGTGCAAGATTTTATACGAGAAGGATTACGTTTTCGGTTCAATGACACGAGTTTACATTTATTGGTGTTTAGTTCCATGAGCCATTGGTTACACCAGTCCTGTATGCTCATTAAGTCATTCTGGAGGGCGAACTGATCAGAGGAGTTATTGATTGTGCGATAGGTGATACAGTCATCGGCAAAAATACATGCATTGGTAGGTCAATAATGTATATTAAAAATATTAGCGGGCCAAGAACTAATCCTTGCGGGACACCTGATGTTACGGGAAGAGAACTAGAGGCTTGGTCGTTAACGTAAACATACTGGGTGCGGTTAGCCACGAATTCGCTTATCCACTGAAATATGTTAGGATGAAGGTTTAACCATGAAAGTTTTAGTAGCAAGCGTTTGTGAGGTACTTTGTCAAGCTTTCGTGAAGTCCAGGAATATTGCGTCAGTTTGTAGGTTACAGTCAAGGTTCACAAGCAAATCATGAATGAAAAAAGCCAATTGTGTATCGCAGGATAGGTTCTTACGGAAGCGATGTTGGGCACGATGAATAAAATTAATAGAGTCAAGAAAATTCATTATGTGGCAATAAATGACATGTTCCATGATTTTAAATGGCACACTTGTTAAAGAGATGGGGTGGTAGTTAAGGGGCGATTCTTTGTTACGTGATTTGAAGACCGGAACAACCTTCCCCACCTTCCAATCGCTGGGTATGCTACCTGTTGAAAGTGATTGTGCAAAGAGTTTGGATAGATACGCTGCGGAAGCATGGTGAGTATTTTTGAGGAACTTGGGGGTGATCTCATCAGCACCCGCAGAAGATGACATCTTGATATTTTAAATAATACATATAATGCCGTGCACAGAAAACATGATTGAAGGCATATGCAAACTCGTGTTGGCAGTTGCGGTAGAAGGTGGCATATCAGTTTCGTGTGAGAAGACGGATGAGAAAGCGGTGTTAAAAATATTTGCACATTCCGTGCCACTGGTCATCTCGCCAAGTGGGTTAGCTAATGTGATGACTGGAGCCTGTTGAGGATTTAGAACTTTCCAGAACTTCCTCGGATTATTTGTTAGGATCTTGGGCAGATCAATTTTTAAAAAATCGCGTTTCGCATTACGGATAGATTGCAGGTATGTGGATTCGGCTGCGTAATATTTGTTCCAGGCGCATGCGCTCGGGTAGCGTTTTGCTGCTTAGAAAAGTCTCTTCTTTTTGTTTTCGAGTGTTTTCAAGAGCTTTGAAAACCATGGTTTGTTGTGACTGGCACGAAATGTGATGGTGGCAATGAACTTCGCGGTGAGTTCGGCAATTTTAGTTTTGAATGTAAGCCAGTTTTCTTCAAGTGATCGATTATCGAAACCCGAATCAAAGTTGGAAAGAACGCCATCAAATTATTATTAATTTCTTCGTAATTCCCTCTGTCATAAAGGCGGATTGTTTTATGGAATGTTTGGCGCGATTCCAGGATGACAGTGAAAGTAGCGTGTAAAACTTTGTGGTCACTAATTTCGCGGAGGTAAGTAAGCGATGATAAACTTTCTGGATGATTAGTTAGAATAAGGTCCAGGATGTTGGAGGATTCATGAGTGACGCGTGTGGGTTCAGTTTCTAACTGGGTGAGATTGAAATTCAAACAAACGTCAACAAAGTTCGTCATTTCGGTGTTGCCTGTTGATGTTGGGTTCAGCCAGTCGACTGATGGGTAATTAAAATCTCCAAAAAGAAGAATGCGTGCGTTGGGATATTTGCCAGTTATTTTATTTTGACTATCGTTTAACCGTGAAGAAAAGATTGGACTACTGGAGGGGGGTGTGGAGCAGACGCCTAGTATGACGATTTGTGGCACAGAACGACAGATTACCCATAGTATTTCAAGTTCCGATTGGATGTTCATAACAGAATAAGGCAACAGCTGGTTAGTGGCAATAAGAACACCTCCTCCTCGTGAGCCATTGCGGTTCTTGCGAAAAACGTTAAAATTCGGTAAATCAGCTAAAACTTCCGGATCGGTGACGTCGTCTGATAGCCACGTTTCTGTTAGTACGAGTATATTGCTGGCAGATGATGAAACAAGATTACAAATGTGTTCACGCTTTGGGAGGAAACTACGTATATTGGTAAAGATAATAGAAAAAGAAAGATTTGGCAGTTTACCGGGAAGGCTTTTACAAGGAAGATTAGTAGCGCGACGATAAGTCTTATGCTATGAGATTTCATGTACTGATTGTGACGACTCGTCCAAGGCATAGCGTTTAGAGCCGATGCACAAGGTTTTGTAGCGCAAAGAAAATTTAGTGGTAGTAGCCTTGGCAAATTTTACAAGGTGCTTTCGCGCTTCTCGGACAGGGCGTGAAAAGTCCTCCCCTGTGCTGTAATCCGTGTCTTTTAACTTACGGCCGTTTGAAAGAATCAGCTCCTTGGTTTTAAGAAATGTAAATTTGACTATTATGGGTCGAATGTGGTCACGAGAATGACGCCCGAGACGGTGAGCCCTTTCAATTTCTTTGGGGTCAATGTGGTCACAGCAGAGGCGGAGGTCTGTTTCTTCAAATTAGGGTTATGTTTCGGATGCATTCTCATCTTTTATGTTGTAGAAAACTAAATTGTTACGTCGCGGGCGATTTTCGGCGTCATCCAAACGGGCTTCTATGCCTCGGATTTCTTTGGCTGTATGGGTAGTGTTAGCGCAGATTGTATCCATGTCGGTGCGTAGGGTTACAACATCTTGATAATGATTTTCCAGGGCGGATAACCTGTTACTGAGATCAGAAATAACTTGTACCGTAGTTGTAAGTTGATTTCTAGGACCTTGGCCCTCGACGATTAATTGTAACTGGCCTAAGTCAGTTTCTTCAGTTCCTCTAGTATCCTTTCAGGGCCTAGGTTTGATTCAACATCGCCAGCCAAGAGCAACAGGGCACGCATAACACCAGAACATTGAAGGGCAAAGGAAAGGCAGCACTGTGGGCTCGGTAGCTGCATGAGACCGTAGTTGCTCGATTTTTTTTTGTGAAAAGAGAGTATTGCTTACTTACCTGCGTAGCGAAAACGAGCGGGTTTGATGACTGCATCGTGGCACAGCCACCGAGCTAGATTGTGCTTTATACTAACGTTCGAGAATTAGGCTAGCAAAACAGTTGTGAGAATATTTTACCAGTATCGGCTAATTGAAGCAACGAGGCCCTAAAGGTTAGCGACAAGTAAACGGGGCTTCAACGCAGCTTTCATAGCAGGAAGCGGCTAAAAGCCGTCAGCTGGGCGGGTTGGTGGCGGCCTTCGACACAGCGCTCGTGTCGTCGTGTTTGTTCCGTCCTCGTGTTTTTGGGCGCTGTTTTACTAAGGATAGTAGTAACCAACTTGGTCAGCTTTCCGTACTTTTTCTTCCAATGTTATTCCTATGATACGCTCTTTTATTACTCCGTTGTTTTCATCTCGCGTTTCTTGAACCACTTAACTATGTTTGCAGTTTTTATTTGAGTTTGTTTTTCTGCTCTTTATCTTATCTGCCCCGTCACCTCTATCCTCCTTTTTGTCTTCTTCACCTGAATGGTTGTTCTTTTCATCAGCCATCCCTTCTCTTCGGTTTAAACCTGGTAACAGGCTTTCCGTCCCCCACTTCGTTACCGCCCCGAACTCCTTCTGTTCGCCATAGTCCACTAGCCGTTTTTTTTTTTTTAGGTTTTGTCTAAGTTGAGGTTCGTTCTTCGGGCTTCAGAACAGGGGCCCCACAATCCGAGACGGTATAACAGACGAGATCAGGCAACACTTGACTGAAGGAAGCCAAACTGAATCTTTATACAGGAATTCACATATTTACAACAGAATAAACGGCGAGTGATTACGTGGAACTGGCTGAGGGAAAATCTTCCCTCCTTGGCATCGCCGAAGATGCAAGGGATCGAAATCTAGCTCAGAACAATTTTCCAGGCTCCGGAGCCCGGTTTTGAAACCTAGGAGCCTGTCCCACATTCGGCACCACACAATCACAACAAACTAACACATGATGTGTATACAATCTGCATGGCATGTCTTCCAGGTTCCGCAAGGTTCAAACCCCTCTTCCTAAAGCACTCAGCACGGTAAGAACATCAAAATTGCTTTTAAAAAATGGCATTCCGGGAACGGGCACTCGAAATGATTGGCCCACTAGGTTTACGTGCCACGCCCCATACTTCCACAGTATTACGCAAACTCTCTCCCTAACCAAGTAAAAAGAGAAACACGAAAATACATCACAGACACTGTCACGTGTCCCCGGCTTCCTTAGAACCCATGACCTGGCGGCTCCCAGCATTACGGCAATTATCGATGTCAACCGAGCCGCTACAGCCGCAAGTAAAAAACTGCTCGTCTTCGTGCCGACTGTTGACAGGCGTCCCCCCAAAATCTGGAAAGCGGCGCCAGCCTGTCGTTACCGCCTCTGAACGTGCGTCAGCATCCCTTTTGTAAGTACACCTACGTTTCGTGAACCCGGCCCACTTCTCGAGAGCCTTGGTATGCCCCGTCCTCGGGCTTCGGCGCCGCCGCGGATGAGCCGCGCCCGCAGCTGGCCGTACGCTACGCTTATTTGTTCTCAGCATCGCGCGAGCGTCCAGACCCGTCTCGCCAGACGGTGAAGACCCCTCAGACCTAGGTAGGGACCTCTTTGGGGTTCCGGGAAAAACGTCCCCCTCCTTCCCTCCAGCCCTGTCTCGGTATTTCACTGTAGCCGGGTGCTGGGAGCCCGCGCACCCACGCATCGCCGCCGCCGAAGCCGCGACGCTCGCCAGCGCCATCTCTCGCTCGGGCTGTGACTGGCACATATTTTCTGGGGCGGGGCTCCGTCGCCGCCGCTCGACGGAAACGTACCGCTCCAAGCTGTGCTCCCGCGATATGGGTGGCAGAAAACGAGCTCATTCCCCCCACGTAGCCACAAGAAGAAGAAACGTAGCACAGGGCCCACTGGCACCGGCCGCTCTCCGTCGGCTCCGGCGGCGACCGAGGTGACGGAGGGGGATGAATTTCGAACCCCCCCCCCCCCCCCCCCCGAAATCGGGCGGCCGGTGCCGCTGGGCCCTACTCAATGTGATTAAAGAATTAAGTTGGGCTAGTTGGTGCGTTTGATCCGGAGACTGCGACATATTGCTAGCGTTAAAATACAAAGGACGAAAAGCAGAAACACACAGGACAGACGCTGGACTTCAACTGCCGTTTATTGCACACGTAGGAGAAGAAATCACTATGCGCATCTGCACATGCCCGATATACAAGACATTTGATTAACACGATCGCTGGTTATCGCCGACATATAGAGTACAAAAGAAAAAAGAAATGAAAGGTAAATTCACAATAGATTGAAGCGCGTGCTTTTTGCCAGGTATGCAATTTCTTTACTCGTGAGGGCTATTGAAGGGGAGCTCACGCATTTCTCTCCTGCTTTATCGATACAGAAAGCCTCAAATATTTCCCTATCAATCTGCTTATCGAACCGCCTCAGCACGCGAGTGCTGAGAAAAAGAGGGGTGCACTGTTCCTCCTCTGTTTTCCCATCTTTTGTCGTTTTGCACCTGCGGCAATGGGCCGCCAAATGGCCACCTCCCATCAGCGCTGCGACTGTTGTTCTATGCTTCCGCAATCTGTCATTCAGGCACTGGCCCGTATGGCCTATGTAGCACTTGCCACAAGACAGTGGTACCAGGTAGACCACTCCAATGATGCAGTTAACAAATCGCGTGGCGTGCTTGGTTCCACGGGCTCTGGCTTTCTTGGTGGTATTTACCATGCGGCACATCCTGGACATTTTGAACGGCGCCGAGAAAACAGCGCGTACGCCGCACTTTCCCGCCACCTTTTTGAGGCGATGGGACAGGCCGTGCATGTATGGCACACACACAGGACGTCCCTGGGAACCATCATTGCTGAGGTGTGCTGACTTACGTCTATGCCTTACCTCTTTGCCAAGACTCTCGGCGATGGACGTGAGAGTGCTGTCTGGGAAGCCAGCACTGCTCAGACGGTGAGTCTGTTGTTGAACACTGAAGTTCACCTTGTGTTCGTATGATTTCTAAAGAGCGGCTCTCAAGCAGTTCAAAGCTATCCCTCTCATAATTTTTTTAATGGGCCGATTTATAGCTTAGGATTGGCTTTTTTGACAGAGGACAATATGTCCAACAGACCAAATGATCATTAAAGCTAATGTTTAAATCAAGTTACTGCAAGCATCCTTCAATTGGAACCTCACGAACCTCCCAGTCCCTTCGCACAATCTTTAAAAATGTTAAAAACGCCCTCCACAGTGCAGTCTCTTTCCTCAGGCGCCACTCCTTTCAACAGAACAAAATAATCGTCAACATATCTAAAAATTTTTGCAACAAAGGTCTTGCCAGTGCTCGAAAAGATTTCTTTGTCGATACAGGCTAAAAACAGGTCACTTAAAACTGGAGCAATGCACGAACCAATGCATATACCTTGCTTCTGTACGTAGGAGTCAGCGTTAAAATCAACAAGAGTAGAGGAAAGGTAAAAATCTCAGCAGCTCCAAGAAGTTGTCAACTGACAAATCAGAAGAATTCTGGACGGTGACTGGACCATGGGACTCGATGCTCTCCCTAACAGCGATACAGAGCTCTGCCTGAGGTATGGAGTAGGACAGTTCCTCCACGTCAATAGAAAACCAGTAACTCATATCTGCGCTGTCGTAATGTGTCGAAAGAAAATCAATAACCTCCTTCGAGTTCCTTTCAAGAAAAGGATCATTCAATTGCCGCAGGTTAAGACTCTTTTGCATGAACTTCGAGAGTTCACCCTGCCAGCAGCTCTGCTCAGCGACAATAGCTCTCAGCGGTATCCCTTCCTTATGGGTCTTAGCTGAGAAAAACAAGCTTAGCTTGTCTCTTTTCGTACCCATAATACTTCTGGCGAGGCTATCAAGGCTCATTCCATGGCACAGGGCCAAGAATCTTTTCCTCGCCTTTGCCGGGACACTCTTGGAGCGCACAAATTTTTTTTCCACAGCTCTGCATGCTTTTCCACTGAACGTTGATGTGGGCATAACAACAAATCCCCCTTCTTTATCAGAAACGAGTAACTTGAGATCCTTTTCCTTTAGAAATTCTACTGTATCTTTTACCGCCAATCTTAAGGCTGATTTCTGCGGTTTTGAGGGGAGGCATTCCACAGTTTCTGAGACACACGTACTCTTATCATCACTGCTAGCGCGGCGCGCTATGTGCCTGACCTTGCCTAAAAGAGAAACAGGCGATTCCTCAGGTTCAATGCTAAATTTAGGTCCGAGTTTCAGCACTTCCTCGACTTCAGCAGGTAGCGGTTCCTGTCCAATGCAAGTTATCTGCGCAGACTTAGTAGGCACTTTCTACTACAATTCTTCCAGGCAATAAGGGTTGGTAGGCACTGCTTCCACAGAAAACCACGAACATGTGAAGCCTCACGAGTTCTTGTCCTAAGCACAACTTCCCAGTCATGCTGAGCACTCACTTGCGATGACAAGACGACACGCAGGCAATCGTGCAGGTGCCTTACTTGCCTCCACAGCTCCGACCACAGGTCTGAGCAGTGCTGGCTTCCCAGACAGCACTCTCACATCCATCGCCGAGAGTCTTGGCAAAGAGGTAAGGCATAGACGTAAGTCAGCACACCTCAGCAATGATGGTTCCCAGGGACGTCCTGTGTGTGTGCCATACATGCATGGCCTGTCCCATCGCCTCAAAAAGGTGGCGGGAAAGTGCGGCGTACGCGCTGTTTTCTCGGCGCCGTTCAAAATGTCCAGGATGTGCCGCATGGTGAATACCACCAAGGAAGCCAGAGCCCGTGGAACCAAGCACGCCACGCGATTTGTTAACTGCATCATTGGAGTGGTCTACCTGGTACCACTGTCTTGTGGCAAGTGCTACATAGGCCATACGGGCCAGTGCCTGAATGACAGATTGCGGAAGCATAGAACAACAGTCGCAGCGCTGATGGGAGGTGGCCATTTGGCGGCCCATTGCCGCAGGTGCAAAACGACAAAAGATGGGAAAACAGAGGAGGAACAGTGCACCCCTCTTTTTCTCAGCACTCGCGTGCTGAGGCGGTTCGATAAGCAGATTGATAGGGAAATATTTGAGGCTTTCTGTATCGATAAAGCAGGAGAGAAATGCGTGACCTCCCCTTCAATAGCCCTCACGAGTAAAGAAATTGCATACCTGGCAAAAAGCACGCGCTTCAATCTATTGTGAATTTACCTTTCATTTCTTTTTTCTTTTGTACTCTATATGTCGGCGATAACCAGCGATCGTGTTAATCAAATGTCTTGTATATCGGGCATGTGCAGATGCGCATAGTGATTTCTTCTACGTGTGCAATAAACGGCAGTTGAAGTCTAGCGTCTGTCCTTTGTGTTTCTGCTCTTTCTCCTTTGTATTTTAACGCTAGTAATATGTCGCAGTCCCCTGCTCTACGTTTCCGTCGAGCGGCGGCGACGGAGCCCCGCCCCACAAAAAACGTGCCAATCACAGCACGAGCTCGCCTCACGTGGCCCACGGCTTGCTTGCTGCGAGCGAGAGATGGCGCTGGTGAGCGTCGCGGCTTTGGCGGTGGCGATGCGTGGGTGCGCGGGCTCCCAGTACCCGGCCAAGCAAGTCATCGCCACAGGCCTGGCTGCCAGCGTCATGAGCCTCTGGGACATGAACGTTTGATTCCAGTGGGGCCGTGCGGGTGCCCAAGGACCTGCGCGTCCTAAACTCCCGGTGTCGAATAAAGTTCCCACCACTACCACCGGGCGGAAGAAAAGAAGTCCCACGCCCCCACCCCCCTTTTTTTTTAATTTTCTCTGTCGTTAGATGCACGTGTCTTGCGCCCCGAAAAGCTCCCGCTGCCAAGGAACAGAGAGCGGTTGTCGGTTTTATTTCATTTGGCAATATACGAGGCGTTCCAGATAAACGAGTCTCCGATAAGTTTAGTGTTTGCATTGGGCGCGGGATATACGATAAGCGAATTAGCATGTGTTGCGCTCAAATAGCACCACTGTTGTGTATTTGGATTTCTCGCGCTACCGGTCAACGCGCAGGCGAGCGTTGACCGACCGAGGCAGAGCTGGAGGGAAGGAGGGGGGGGGGGGGGGACGTTTTTCCCGGAACCCCACAGAGGTCCCCACCTAGGTCTGAGGCGTCCTCACTGCCGGTCGAGACGGGTCTGGACGCTCGTGCAACGCTGATAACGAATAAGCGTAGCGTACGGTGAAGCGCGGGCGCGGCGAGCAGACGCAGCGGCCGAGCCGCGGCGGCGCCGAAGCCCGAGGACGGAACATATCAACGGCTTTCGAGAAGTGGGCCGGGTTCACGAAACGTAGGTGTACTTACAAAAGGAATGCTGACGACACACGTTCAGAGGCAGCAACGACAGGCTGGCGCCGCTTTCCAGATTTTGGAGGGACGCCTGTCAACAGTCGGCACGAAGACGAGTAGTTTGTTACTTGCGGCTGTAGCGGCTCGGTTGAGATCGATAATTGACGTAATGCTGGGAGCCGCCAGGTCACGGGTTCTAAGGAAGCCGGCGACACGTGAGAGTGACTTGGACGTATTGTCGAGTGTTTCTCTTTTTACTTGGTAAGGAGAGAGTTTGAGTATTACTGTGGAAATATGGGGCCTGGCACGTAAACCTAGTGGGCCAATCATTTCGAGTGCCCGTTCCCGGAATGCCATTTTTTAAAAGCAATTTTGATGTTCTTACCGTGCTGAGTATTTTAGGGAAAGGGGTTTGAACCTTGCGGAACCTGGAAGACATGCCATGCGTATTGTATACACATCATGTGTTAGTTTGTTGTGGTTGTGTGGTGCCGAATGTGGGACAGGCTCCTAGGTTTCAAAACCGGGCTCCGGAGCCTGGAAAATTGTTCTGAGCTAGATTTCGATTCCTTGCATCTTCGGTGATGCCAAGGAGGGAAGATTTTCCCTCAGCCAGTTCCACGTAATCACTCGCCGTTTATTCTGTTGTAAATATGTGAATTCCTGTATAAAGATTCAGTTTGCCTTCCTTCAGTCAAGTGTTGCCTGATCTCGTCTGTTATACCGTCTCGGATTGTGGGGCTCCTGTTCTGAAGCCCGAAGAACGAACCTTAACTTAGACAAAACCTAAAAAAAAAAAAAAACACGGCTAGTGGACTATGGCGAACAGAGGGAGTTCGGGACGGTAACGAAGTGGGGGACGGAAAGCCTGTTACCAGGTTTAAACCGAAGAGAAGGGATGGCTGATGAAAAGAACAACCATTCAGGTGAAGAAGACAAAAAGGAGGATAGAGGTGACGGGGCAGATAAGATAAAGAGCAGAAAAACAAACTCAAATAAAAACTGCAAACATAGTTAAGTGGTTCAAGAAACGCGAGATGAAAACAACGGAGTAATAAAAGAGAGTATCATAGGAATAGCATTGGAAGAAAAAGTACGGAAAGCTGACCAAGTTGGTTACTACTATCCATGGTAAAACAGCGCCCAAAAACACGAGGACGGAACAAACACGACGACACGAGCGCTGTGTCGAAGGCCGCCACCAACCCGCCCAGCTGACGGCTTTTAGCCGCTTCCTGCTATGAAAGCTGCGTTGAAACCCCGTTTACTTGTCGCTAACCTTTAGGGCCTCGTTGCTTCAACTAGCCGATACTGGTAAAATAATCTCCAAACTCTTTTGCTAGCCTAATTTTCGAACGTTAGTATAAAGAACAATCCAGCAAGCCCTGACAAACCATTCCTGTATTGATAACAGATTTCATTACCCCCTACATATGTTCAATTTCGTTCACATCGGCCAGAATAATGAGACTGCAGTGCGCGCAGCGCTTTAATAGTAGCTTGCTATATTCGTATAAATGTGTTTTGGTGCTGTACGCGTGGTGTTTCGCTGTAAAAATGTGGAATTGCGCAGTTATTCAACTGACTTCTATCTTTTGCCACCGCTTGCGAGATCGCTTGTTTGTTGTGCGATAATAGACAAGGAAAGCAACGCGAAAGCGGACGACAGACGACTTTCACCGCACCTTCGGCATCTCTTTCGGACTCCGCCACCGCCGCTTTTTTTTTTTTTCCACGCAGGAGAAACGTGGGAGGAGCGAGCGCCCGCCCAAACTGGTTTGCCGGTCTCCGGCGCCTATTTCGATTAGGACACCGCGCCGCTCCGTTGTTGCCGCGGTTTTCGGCTCCGTCGTCGCCGCGCCGTAGAGGAGGCCGGCTGTGAGAATGTGGCCTAAGTCCACCCTGTGGTCACATGCTTCGCACTGTTCGGTCACTGTTCATTCGTGTAGCAAAAAGCGATAAGGTCTCAGCGGCCGTCGCTTCTTGAGCGTTGGATTCAAAATCCGCCTTTTTCATTTTCCTGTGCTGCCACCTCGCGTACAACGATGGAAGCTCACTGGTAGGGTACTGCGCGCCGAGCCCGGCCGGACTGAGTGCCGCTCCGGAGCACATTTTGTTGGAATCTGTCGACGATGGCGTGTCCTGGGCAGCACCTGGTACCTGGAGGACTTCTAGGATTGACTGATGGCTGGGTGCGAAGTCCGAGGCAGGCTGCAGTGCCCACCGAAGAGCAAATTCTTCAGTATTGTGACATTCCGTGTGTGCTACGAGGATCCACGTTCGACGGCGCGGCGTAGACGGAGACCCGTGACAGCGGCATCATCAATTACCCAGCCATGCTCTTTGAGTGACGACCAGAACAACCGGACCCGCCGCCGCCCCGGGGAAACAGGCTTTATCCTCCCCAATTTCCGGGCACATTCCAGGACAAGGGAGCTGTCAGCGGGCCAGAGCGCGCCGTACCACAGCCGACGCTATGCGCTACCGCGAAGACAACATTCTTTCCCTCCTTCCCCTTTCGACGTGGGCTATCGCCGGGAAGGCACCCACAGCTTCCCGCCGTGCCTCGTGAACAAAAGCGCATTCCCAGAAGGGCCGTGACGGACACCTGTCATGGCGGACAGGCAGTACTCGCCAAGAATGTGGAAAGACAGGCGCTAGTGAATTAGCTCCGAAGAGAGAGCCTGTGTATACTCTCACTTGAGAGAGAGTGGTGGCGTTTTTGTTGTTTATTTAGTTTGTATTGTTAACAGACTCTGGGTTCGAGGCTAAGCCCAACCCAAGGGGTGGTCCCCATCTCGCATGTTATTTTTGGATTGGAGAATTGATGCTTTGGGCGGGCCACTGGAAATGACCGCCCTTAGTCCTCTGTTAATCAAGTGCTTAAAAGCACATGTAAACGGATGCAGTCCAGTCTGAGCTGGGGCTCCATGCTTAGCATGTAATGTGATGCTACTTAGGCACTAACCTGCCCGGTCGATGAGTAAAGTAGTGCAAAGTTTGTTCTTTTGTAAATTCAGTTCTGCTTTTTCCAGTTTAACTCTCTGTATATGTATGTTGTAAAATTATGCTCTGCTGTCATCATCTACAAGCTCGCCTCCTGTTCATCTTCCAAGCCGAACGACACTAGAGGAAGGGTTTGTGAACCATCCTCGAAGAAACGGACGACTATTGAAATTCTACTGCATACACGCTCAGGACGACATCGTTCGCCAAGAGGGCCTTCAGCGCCGAAGCCCGACGGCGTGCAGCTTCTACCAGCAACCGCTCGAGCCCAACTCCGGAGCCACTCCATCGCCCCCATGAAGTCGTCGGCACGTAAGCTCGGACGCCCCAGCCTCTGATGTATAATCTTAATCATGTGTAATTATTGAATATACCTGTTTGTTTAAACTGAGCCATACGGTGTCTCTTTGCCTCTCCGTCCCGTGTGGACCTGCGCATTATGGGGTCATCACACTGGTGTCAGAAGTGGGGTCTCAAAAGCAAATGTCCTCTGAATGCTGCGACATTCATGACTTTAAAATTGTAATCAAAAGGGAATCACGGGACTGATTGTGGGACTTTTACCCCCATTTGAGAGGCTTGAGGCACCGGAGGGCTTGAAAAAAAAAATGTCTTTATCTGAGGGAGCTCCCACTCCACAGCCGTCGCTCGGAGCAAGCATGCTGGCATTAGGAAGCGTCATTCCGACGTTTACGGGAGATAAGACAGGGGTTCCAATCTGCGATTTCTTTTCCATGCTAGAAGAGATTGGGAAAATGGGGGGATGGTCCGATGCTCAAATGCTGGGAATGGCGAGGTGTAAGATGGCAGGAGCTGCTCATGATTTTGCATGGCGAGACGAAAAAGTAAAATCCACAAAATCATTTGCGGAATTTAAGAAGCTCGCGTTTGAGCATTTCGACACTGAACCACGTCACGTGCGGGTACAGAGGTTCCGTGACGCCGGACAGATGGTAGGGGAGGACGTGCGAACATTTGCGTCGCGGCTTCAGCGCCTAGCACGCGATACGTTAAGCAGGGAGGAGGAAGGAGACCAGTTAAGGAAGAAATACGCGGAGGATCTACTTAAAGAGGAAATGACCGCTTTGTTCGTGGCTGGTCTGCAAGACCCCGTGCGCCGGTTCGTGCTCTCGCGCAAGCCGAGCAATTTCGACCAAGCCGTGGAGGCCGCATTGGATGAGGAACGAAATGAGGCGTTAACGACAGCCGCAGCGAGAGTACGCGTCATAGAGAGAGCGGTGCTCAACCCTGAGGTTGCTCTCTTGACAGAGCGGTTAGATCGCTTGGAACAGCTGCTATCTCAGCAGGTAGAACGCCAGGTTGAAGCGCGCGCTCAACAGCGCCCATTCGCTGGAAACCGGAGACCGCCACAAAGCTACAGGCGCGGTATGCGAGATTTTGAAGAAATCGTATGCTTCGCTTGCCAGGGTCGCGGACACATCGCCAGGTTCTGCCAAAACGTGCGCCGTGGGGAGCCACAAAGAGAAGCAGGCGAGACACGCCCTAAGCAAGCTTACAGCGGGGCTCCAGATACCGAGACAAAAAACTAGTTAGTCCTCCCCAGCCTGAGGAGCGTGGGGAGGGAGCAGTAGATGATGAGGTGGTGGTAGTTTGTGTGGCCGACGAGGCATGCCCTGTTGTGCGTTGCAAGTTAAATGGTTGTTGTATGGAATTGTTGATAGATACGGGGTCAAAGGTGACATTGCTTAAGGAGAGCAGTTTAAACACGCTTCGAAGGAAGGGGGACCGCGAGGTGTTGGAAGCGTCTGGTGGTATGGCAACCAAATTTGTAGGCATAACGGGGGATCCTCTTGGCATAAGTGGACTCTACCGGTTACACTTCTCTCTCGGCGGAATTGCATTGGAGCACCCCTGCTACGTATGCCCGGACACGGTGTCACTGCCAAACGGAGTGTCAGGTATATTAGGGCAGGATTTTTTGAGAAAAGGGAAGGTAGTAGTCTCATTCTCTGAGGAAGAGGTTAATGCGGGCGGCTCAAAAGTTCCGTTTTTGAACAGGAGAGGGGCTGAGATTCGCATTACCGATATTGACACCCGTCAAACAGTGGGATCATTGGAGAAGGTATATTCGCGGGTTGCCGTCCGGCTTGTCGAGGAGGCGGTCGACCTTCCTTGGTCGGAGCACATTTTGTACGCGTTTGTGCCTTCAGATGTAGAGAGCGGCGCCGTGGGAGTGCTTGAGCCGGTCGACTCTCTCAGCAATGGCCTGAAGGCAGCCGCGTGCCTCGTGACAGTTAATGACGCCCACAGAGTGCCCCTACGGGTGGTTAACTGTAGCCAGCAGCCACTGAGCCTTCCCAAGAACAAAACATTGGCTTTCTTCACCTCTGCGATAGAGCAACGTGAGCCCACCGATACGGTACTCGCAACTGTAGAGCATGCTAGTCCTTCGGCTGCTCCAAAGGTGTCGTTCGATCTTTCTCACGTAAAATCCAGGGAGAGGGAGGCTCTGGCTGGTTTGCTGAACGACTACTCGGAGGTATTCGCCGCGTCCAACCTGGATTTGGGCTGCTGTGGCGTTATAAAGCACAGGATAGAAACCGGCACTTCATCGCCCGTTTACCAGCGTGCGTACAGGATTCCTTACTCCCAACGTGAGGAGATGGAGCGGCAGGTGCAGGACCTGATTGATCGCGGCATTGTCGAACACTCAAAGTCACCCTGGGGAGCACCAGCACTATTGGTGGAAAAGCCAGATGGCTCGTATCGATTGGTAGTGGACTACCGCAAACTAAATGCCGTAACTCGCATCGATCCATACCCCATCCCCAATATACAGGAGACGCTTTCTCAGCTGGGCTCTGCCAGGTACTTCACGGTAGTGGACATGGCGGCAGGATTCTGGCAGATAGCAATGGATCCGGCAGATGCCGAGAAAACGGCATTCAACACGCCCTCAGGGCACTATGAATGGAAAAGAATGCCGATGGGTCTGGCCAACAGCCCTGCTGTCTGGCAGAGAACCGCTGATGTTATCCTGGCAGGTCTTCTGAGGAGGCTGTGCTTCGTGTATATGGATGACATTATCATATACAGTGACAGTTTTGATAACCATTTGCGCGATATTGAGCAGGTTTTGGTGCGACTAAGAGCAGCGGGTCTCAAGCTGAAGCCCTCTAAGTGCCAATTCCTCAAAAACGAGGTGAAATACCTCGGGCACGTTGTTTCACCTGACGGCGTGCGACCGGACCCTGAGAAACTAAGGTGTGTCTCGGATTTTCCATCCCCGACTAGCGTCCGCCAGGTCCGGCAGTTTCTCGGCCTGATCGGTTACTACCGAAGGCACATAGAGGAGTTCGCCAAGCTCGCTAAGCCGCTCACCGCCTTAACAGCCAAAAATGTCGCCTTTCGCTGGGACGAAAACGCGGAGAATGCTTTTGGGGCCCTGAAAAGGAAGCTAGTGAGTGCACCGCTGTTGCGCCACCCGGATTTTAGTTTGCCCTTCGTTATGGCCACAGATGCGTCAAAGTTCGCAGTTGGTGCCGTGCTATCTCAGGTTATCGAGGGCAAAGAACATCCCGTTGCTTTTGCTAGCCGACAGCTGAGCCCCACAGAGCAAAAGTACGGAGCTACGGAAAGGGAGTGCCTCGCCGTTGTCTGGGCAGTAAAGCACTTCAGATGCTACCTTTACGGCCGCAAATTCAAGCTAGTCACAGACTGCCATCCTCTGAAATGGGTGATGAGTGTCAGGGACCCTAGCTCGCGACTCGCTAGATGGAATCTACACCGGCAGGAATACTGCTTTGAAGTTGAGCACAAGTCAGGAAAGACACATCTGAATGCTGATGCACTCAGCCGCACAGCTGCCGTGGCAGCTATAGATGAGTGTGTCCCCGTAGTCGACCCCGCCGAATTACGCAA
The DNA here is from genome assembly GCF_052857255.1 of Amblyomma americanum. Classification (NCBI taxonomy): domain Eukaryota; kingdom Metazoa; phylum Arthropoda; class Arachnida; order Ixodida; family Ixodidae; genus Amblyomma; species Amblyomma americanum. Next base: position 151,291,380 of record NC_135504.1, read on the forward strand.
AGAGCAGTGCAAAGATCCTGACCTGAAGCGAATAATCGAAAGCTTAGAGGGCGCACCGTCTCACCCCGAACAGCTAGGTTATTTCATTGACAAAGACGGCACCCTGTGTCGGCGCACGAGGCCAACCAGGAAAGGGAGACCAGAGAAAACCGCTTGGGAGAGAGTCGTCATACCTCGGTCGTGGACAGAAAGGGTTCTTCGCGCGTTTCACGATGCGCCATGCGCCGGTCATTTTGGCGTAGCGAAGACACGCAGGCGTGTGGAGCGTTTGTACTTTTGGAGTGGCATGCGACGGGATGTTAGAGACTACTGTGCGAAGTGTCATTCCTGTCTCGAAAGAAAAACACCCAAGGGACGAAGACCAGCTCCAATTCAGCCGTTCCCTGAGGTTTCGGCTCCCTTCGAGCGGACAGGTATGGACATAATGGGCCCATTGCCCACGACCACTTCCGGAAACAAGTACATTTTAGTATTTGTCGACCACCTTTCAAAATACGCGGAAGCGGTAGCACTCCCAGATCAGAAGGCAGACACGGTTGCAAGAGCATTTGTCGAACAGATCGTGCTCCGACATGGACCCCCGAGGCAACTCTTGACAGATCGGGGAACGAACTTCGTGTCGCAGCTAATGAGGAGAGTTTGCGAGCTGCTTAAGATCGCTAAGAAGCAGACAACACCGTACCATCCGGCTTGCAACGGCGCGGTGGAGCGACTGAACCAAACCGTGGCGGGGTTCCTGTCGCATTTTGTTTCGCGCGACCAGCGGGACTGGGATTTGTGGCTCCCGTATGCAATGTTTGCCTACAATTCCGCAGCACACGAGAGCACGGGCGAATCGCCATTCTTTCTTCTCTACGGCCGAGACCCGGACCAGCCTAGTGAAGTGCCAGAGGGCCCCCGTCGTGTCCCATACGCTTCACTGGACGACTATAAGGTTGAGCTAGAATCGCGCTTGCAAGTGGCGAGGGACATCGCAAAGGAGTCCTTAAAAAAGCGGCGAAGCGCAGGAAGGAGGTGCACGATCTCAGTGCTAGAGACGCGCCGTTTGATGTGGGGGACAGCGTGTACATTGAAAACTGCCAAAGGCAGATTGGGCTAGCTCGTAAGTTCCAGACGAAGTGGAGAGGACCGTGCGAGGTTGTCGAGAAGCTTTCTCCGGTAAACTTCAGAGTCCGAGACGTGAACCGGCGTTTGATAAGGATACACGCAAATCGCCTCAAGTCGGCACCGGTTCAGTATTCACGAAATGAGGAAAGTGAAAGCGCGGATTTTGATGGGGACAGAAGTGAAGCGGAGCGCGCAGATAGTTCGCAAGAAACGCCCTCTCCTGCATTTGTTCGGCAGGCGCCCGAGGTGACGGCCGGAATGCCACCGGATTTACTTCATGCATTGCTAGAAGAAGAAGCGCGCGAGGTTGCCGCGCAGATAACGCCAGGAGAGGCTCCTGCCACGAGCCCTCGCGAGTCCCAAAGCAGACAAAGGGGCACAGACTTACTTAGTATGACTCATGAAGGCCGATATCCGCTTCGAAATCGGAAAGCTAAGTCGGACTAATGGCGTAAACAGAGCGGAGTTGTGAACTGGTTAGAATTGTGTAATGCCGCAGCTCATAACATTGCTATGTGCTTATGTGTTAAGTTATCGGAGTTGGTAGTTAAACCTTTCTGTCATTAAGTAACACCTTCACAGGAGAGCATGCGGAGCGCATGCAGAACCTGCCCTACTTCCTTTCGTTATCTATATTTTTGTCCGTGCCGTGATCGTGCTAGAAGTGGGAGCTCCTTTGTAACTGTGGTAAATTTATTTCGTCCAGTTTGGACTAGAAAGGAGAGGCTTGGGTGCTGAGTTTCATGTTTATCTGTAAAAGAAGATCAGTGCTGCCCCTGGAGACGCCAGTATTGACAGCGGAGGTGTTAAGTGGAAGCCCACAAGGCCGATGGAACCCCCCCCCCCCCCCCCCCCCGCACCTGTTACCAGGAGCGGTCATACCCGGGGGGGAATCGAGGAATGCACGTCGAGGCGTGACGCCCGCGCTTAGGGTGAAAGGCGGCATTCCACTGGGCTCGCGACAGCCCACGGGGACAATGCCCTTCCCCCCCCCCCCCCCCCCCCCCGCACCTGCTTCCAGGAGCGATCATGTCCCGCGGAAGACATTCCTTAGCTGTCAATCCGATGCGTGGCAATCGATGGAATGTGCATGCAGCGAGCTGCGTACGCGGAGTCATGCGCCCTGCACGTTCCAGGAGGAGCGGGGTCCACTGGGCTCCGCCCACTTGTACATTGCATGGCTATTGGTTCAGATTGGGCGAGAGCTGGTTTGGTAAAGCTCCGCCCAAGTATCAAAGGGTTTAAAACCCGTGGGAAACAACGATTTGGGACGAGCGCGCCGAGTCTCAAGCTCGGCCGTTTTTAACAGCCTTTTTTTAAACAGCCTTTTTTTAAACTGCCTTTTACTCACCTGCCTTTTTATGTCAGTGCCGTCTTTAATAAACAAGTTTTGTTTTAAGAAGCTGGGATTGCTGCTCCAACCGGCAACGTGTCGCCGGACGAAGACCTGAAGTACTCTTTCTTGCTGCTAACTGCCGTTCGCTTCGGTAGGAGGGCAGCAAGAGGGAAGTTTAACTGGTGCCGTGACCAGGATCGTCTGAGCGGCTTCCTGCAGAGCGGTTGGAGGCAGTACCTTCCGGAAGATTGACGGAGCACAAAATCTTGGGGAGAAGCCCCGGGGACCAAAGTCCAGGCGAGGTCTCGGAGTCAAGGCTCCACGTCACTGCCGAGGAGCGAGAGAAGCGGACCGACGGAGCGAAGCGCGGTGTCTTCGGCGGCATCTGTGGCTGGCGACTTCATCGGCTTGGAGGACGCGATAGGTCTACGGCGGGCTCTGGATTCCGGCAACACGTCTGCGACTCAGGACGTGACTTGCTGCTGCCACGAAGCAAGTGACATGGTCGACAGCCCGACAATGGAGTGAGTTTCCCCATTCTCACTTTACTTGCCTCGTTAGTGCTTGAGCCGCAGGGTTAGACGTAAACAAGGCACAATGGCTACTATAGGCTGGGTAGGTCGATACGACTATGAGTATGGCGCTGAGCGCGCAGAAATGTCAGAGGCCAAGCGGGCCTTCGAAAAGGAGCGAGGTGACGCTATCATTCGAGAGCTCAAGCGCCAGTTAGCGGTAGCCGAAGAGAAGCTCCGGCAGGAGAGGAAGAGAATTGAGGAGGAGGAACGCTCACGGAGAGCGGCGCGTGTACTGCCGAAGACGGTACGGGCAAAGCCATACTCGATTAGCGCGAATGACGCTGTTGAAACGCTGATCGAGGTGGGAAATAACGAGGATCACTGCGGAGGAATTCAGTCGGCTCCTATTGAAAACAGACAGCAGGAATCCCAGGTTCTTGCAAACGATGCAGCTGTCGTTAGCGCTGAGGAGCCGCGAGTTGTCGAGTCGACCAAGAATGTTGACACAGACCAGCAGTCCTTTATTCCCAAGGTGGAGGCGAGTTCCACGGACATGTCTGTTCAAAATTCGAACAGTGATCAGACCCTGCAGGTCGAGTGTTGCGAGGCAGCCGAGCAAGTTATTGGCGGTGCTAATGGCACTGATGAGCGCAACGACATGAACTGCTCGGTCGGCCCGATTGCCCCGAATGACCTGTTGTTGTTCACTGAAGCGCCAGCATGCCAGGCAGAGAAATGTGAAAGCGGCATGTGCGTTCAACCAGCATGCGCCGCACTCACAGCGGCGTCGAAGAAGCCAGCACCACAGATGGGTAGGCAAGGTTGTTCGGAGCCGGAAAACTCAGGCTCGTTCAAAGCCGCCATAAGCTTGGCTCTAGATGAGGGGAATCAGAGCAGTGACGACGGGGGATTCATCCCATGTTCTGGAAGGAGCGAAGTTACACTACCACTGATAGAAGCGAAGCGCGACCTATGCTGCGATCTCCTTGCGGGTCTGGGCGACAGGCGAATCGCAAACATAGAGGTCTCTGATGACGAATTCATTGAGCTGGCCATGCCACGTTCTAAGAGGCTCTCTAGACACGAGCAGTTTAAGCCTTTCGTGGAGGCTTGCACCTCATATGCGCATACGGTCGGCGTCTCCTTCGAGGAAGACGAGAGACACAACCGGAGAGCAGGACGAATGCGAGAATGCTGCACGCTGCAGAACGTAGTGTTCACTTTGATGCCACCGGGCAACGGGTTCGATCCTGGTGGATAGCGACAAATGCATAATGAACACACAGCCTTAACCCACTCTGCCACTGCCAGGTTGCGATAGGCATAAAAATTCCTTGTGGCTCGAGCACACGATGAGGCAGTGAGTGAGAGTGGGGGAACACGAAGAATTCGCTCATGCCAGTGTGCAAATTGTGTCCTGTGTGAACTGTTCTCGTTGTGACAGTTAATCCGTGTGTGACGAAGAGCACCATGTTATTATGTGTATTGCCCTCGTCAGGATTATGTTGTGATGTACATAGAACTTCATGAAAACTGTGGTATGTTTTCTTTAACCCGAATTTATGGCAATGTTGTTGCACGTATGATTTTTCTTATGATTTTACCAGAGTGTCTGATTTGTGCTTGTCGTCCTGTAACTGAAATGTGTAACTAAGAATTGTGCTTGCGTCCGCATGCCTGAAGGTATCTTCCCTAGCATGTTTTTTTCTTTCAATTGTTAGTAGGATGCAGAAGGCTATTTTTTTTTGTGCTGGTACAGCGGCCAGTGGGGGCCCGGACCCTTTTGCTTTCGCGCATTTTGTATGTTGTTGAAGGCCGGATTTTTTTTGTTGTGCTATTGTGGGCTTCGGTATGTTGTTTGTACAGCAAGTGTCCCTCCAACATTCTTGGTGGGGAGGTGTTAAGTGGAAGCCCACAAGGCCGATGGAACCCCCCCCCCCCCCCCCCGCACCTGTTACCAGGAGCGGTCATACCCGGGGGGGAATCGAGGAATGCACGTCGAGGCGTGACGCCCGCGCTTAGGGTGAAAGGCGGCATTCCACTGGGCTCGCGACAGCCCATGGGGACAATGCCCTTCCCCCCCCCCCCCCCGCACCTGCTTCCAGGAGCGATCATGTCCCGCGGAAGACATTCCTTAGCTGTCAATCCGATGCGTGGCAATCGATGGAATGTGCATGCAGCGAGCTGCGTACGCAGAGTCATGCGCCCTGCACGTTCCAGGAGGAGCGGGGTCCACTGGGCTCCGCCCACTTGTACATTGCATGGCTATTGGTTCAGATTGGGCGAGAGCTGGTTTGGTAAAGCTCCGCCCAAGTATCAAAGGGTTTAAAACCCGTGGGAAACAACGATTTGGGACGAGCGCGCCGAGTCTCAAGCTCGGCCGTTTTTAACAGCCTTTTTTTAAACAGCCTTTTTTTAAACTGCCTTTTACTCACCTGCCTTTTTATGTCAGTGCCGTCTTTAATAAACAAGTTTTGTTTTAAGAAGCTGGGATTGCTGCTCCAACCGGCAACGTGTCGCCGGACGAAGACCTGAAGTACTCTTTCTTGCTGCTAACTGCCGTTCGCTTCGGTAGGAGGGCAGCAAGAGGGAAGTTTAACTGGAGGCATATGGTGTTGTGCAGTGGTGTTGAGTGCAGCGAAAAGTGTTTTGTCGGACGCACTGTGCGAGGCGATTCAGAAAGACAAGGGGAGCTGCGTGGACTCAAATGTTCGGAGAACATTCTTCTGGAGGGTGAGCGAGTGTGACATTCCGTGTGTGCTACGAGGATCCACGTTCGACGGCGCGGCGTAGACGGAGACCCGTGACAGCGGCATCATCAATTACCCAGCCATGCTCTTTGAGTGACGACCAGAACAACCGGACCCGCCGCCGCCCCGGGGAAACAGGCTTTATCCTCCCCAATTTCCGGGCACATTCCAGGACAAGGGAGCTGTCAGCGGGCCAGAGCGCGCCGTACCACAGCCGACGCTATGCGCTACCGCGAAGACAACATTCTTTCCCTCCTTCCCCTTTCGACGTGGGCTATCGCCGGGAAGGCACCCACAGCTTCCCGCCGTGCCTCGTGAACAAAAGCGCATTCCCAGAAGGGCCGTGACGGACACCTGTCATGGCGGACAGGCAGTACTCGCCAAGAATGTGGAAAGACAGGCGCTAGTGAATTAGCTCCGAAGAGAGAGCCTGTGTATACTCTCACTTGAGAGAGAGTGGTGGCGTTTTTGTTGTTTATTTAGTTTGTATTGTTAACAGACTCTGGGTTCGAGGCTAAGCCCAACCCAAGGGGTGGTCCCCATCTCGCATGTTATTTTTGGATTGGAGAATTGATGCTTTGGGCGGGCCACTGGAAATGACCGCCCTTAGTCCTCTGTTAATCAAGTGCTTAAAAGCACATGTAAACGGATGCAGTCCAGTCTGAGCTGGGGCTCCATGCTTAGCATGTAATGTGATGCTACTTAGGCACTAACCTGCCCGGTCGATGAGTAAAGTAGTGCAAAGTTTGTTCTTTTGTAAATTCAGTTCTGCTTTTTCCAGTTTAACTCTCTGTATATGTATGTTGTAAAATTATGCTCTGCTGTCATCATCTACAAGCTCGCCTCCTGTTCATCTTCCAAGCCGAACGACACTAGAGGAAGGGTTTGTGAACCATCCTCGAAGAAACGGACGACTATTGAAATTCTACTGCATACACGCTCAGGACGACATCGTTCGCCAAGAGGGCCTTCAGCGCCGAAGCCCGACGGCGTGCAGCTTCTGCCAGCAACCGCTCGAGCCCAACTCCGGAGCCACTCCATCGCCCCCATGAAGTCGTCGGCACGTAAGCTCGGACGCCCCAGCCTCTGATGTATAATCTTAATCATGTGTAATTATTGAATATACCTGTTTGTTTAAACTGAGCCATACGGTGTCTCTTTGCCTCTCCGTCCCGTGTGGACCTGCGCATTATGGGGTCATCACAGTATCTCCGATCATCCGGCATGCGATGCGAACACCAGCTGAGCAAGGGCCGCCGCTTCAGAGATGAAGGCTACATTCGGAACATAATGTTCAATGAAATATCCCCGATCAGTAAGGTTGGCGTTTTCCGCTGTATATGCCTGCCATTCATGAAAGGTGAATACTACATCGTGCACGCCGTAGTACAGAAAATGACTGGGGACAACAGTTTTCACAAGCAATCGTTGTGTTGAAGCGCTGCAGAATAGCTACACGAGCTATAAAAGCACAAGCGTACTCGCAACAAAGCAGATCTGCTAGCATTTCACTGTATTTTCCTAAAGCACACCACTGCATAGGTTAAACAATAATAATGATAAAAATAATAATTGGTTTTTGGGGAAAGGAAATGGCACAGTATCTGTCTCATATATCGTTGGACACCTGAACCGCGCCGTAAAGGAAGGGTGAAGGGGGGGAGTGAAAGAAGAAAGGTAGAACGAGGTGCCGTAGTCGAGGGCTCCGGAATAATTTCGACCACCTGGGGATCTTTAACGTGCACTGACATCGCACAGCACACGGGCGCCTTAGCGTTTTTCCTCCATAAAAACGCAGCCGCCGCGGTCGGGTTCGAATCCGGGAACTCCGGAAGGTTAAACAAGCACGCGCGTCCATAAAGACGAGCGCGAGAGGCGCACATTGATCCATTCCGGCCATACCACGCAGATGTCTTCATCATGGATATGATTCGAACACACGCATAACGCACCTTCTTCTTCTTCTGCCTCTTAATACATGACACATACCCACACGGGGGGATTGGCCAGGGTGTAGTGGCATAAACAAGGAAATTTCCGTAGGAGATTATGACAAAATTTTAGCACCATGCATGAATGCTCTCGTAGCTACTTTTTCGTTGCCCGCTCCATCGCGCGTTGAAAGCGGCTCACAGCACTTGCGTATTCGGGCTTCTTGCTTGAGAAAGCAAAAAGCGTCGGAACGAAGTCAAAATGCCGCGGTGACATTCGAGGCCTTCCTGGCCATGAAGAATACCTTTTGTGATAGACTGCACACGCATTTAACCGCAGTGCCTCGTCCGTACCTGTCACAAAGTGATTCCCGCACAGTCTTGACGTGCTTGACGGTTCCCAAGGGCGGCCACGATCGTCGAGCCGGCGAACTGCTTTTATCCACGCTTTGCGTCGAAGGCTGTCCCGGGAAGCGCTCGGAAAGCGAAAAAATCCGAGTTTGCTTCCCTTTACAAATTGGGCATTGCAGCCGTATGCTACACATTTCGTAGGTATCGCCAAATGCGTCGCGCTGAACGCCCGACGGCTGCAACAACGCACCCTGCGTAGGAAGCCGGTGTGTTTACACTTCCACGGCCGGTCTCGAGTGGAGCGCGCGACCCTTCCAATATGTTTCGCGACACCGCCGCCAGGGGATGGGCGCATGCGCAGTCGCGTCGTGAAAAAGGCGGATTCATGCCACGAATTGGCCAACCGGCAAGGTGCGTGACCTCACATGGGGAGTGCAGAGGCCTTTTCGTTTTGGGTGCAGTGATGTAGCCATGTGTTTGTGCTTAAGGTAATTTGGGGCGCAATCGTTGCAACAAGTAAGTCGAATGCATCAATTTTGTTTTTGAAACTTGCGAAGCTGATCAGTAGCACCTTGACTAGCTTTGTGACACAAGAATAGAGCATAGCCATCGAGGCACAACAGTTCTAGTTGAGTTCCTCCCACTGGAACCGCCTTTTGCTCAAACACTGCGGGTCTAATTTCGGCACTGCTTTTGTCATTTTGTAGCAATTCTGCGTAGCATACTGCCAAAACTTTGCTCACGCGGGTAACTCCGGAAACGAAGGGGTCGACCTTCTAGCCCGAGGTTTAACCAACCGGGGAACGGGAGACCTCTCGGGAAAGGACGCCTCCGCCGAAGCGCCTCGCTCGTACACGGAGGTTACAAACTTTTATCGCGAGCTAAGACGCACGTATCCGCCACTCACCCCGACCTGGACAGGGCGCAAGCCACCACATTCAGACGCCTACAAACAAAGGCCATCCTTAGCCCCTACCGATTATGTTTATTCACAAACGGTGAATACGACCCTGCATGCCCGCACTGCGGAGACGGGACGCATGCCTTCATTACGCGAGCTCAAGAGGTCGCCCCTGACTGGAGGCCACCCTGGACTCGCCGCAGCCCCAACTAACCCCTTCCATTCTGTGGCAATAAAGCTGTAATCACCATCTTCTCTTTAAACGGGATAGGGTTCAAGTTGACAGGTGCGAGAAAACAGCGCTGGCGGACGGGACGGAAGAGGAGACAGACACATGCGCTGGACTAACAGCCAAACGGTACATTGCGAAAAAAAAAGGGGGGGGGGCAATATAAAGCAGTAGGGTAAGCCAAAACACAGAAGGGAAGCAAATGTGGCACGATCATGACGTGGCATACATACGGGAGCTATCAAATCATCACTGATTAAAAAAGACCAGCTCCTGCGGGAATAGAGCCACCGATGGTTGGCTTACTCATGCGCCAGCCAAATCCTGAATGTTAAAAGCCTCTGATATCAGGCGCGATGATAGCGGTCCGGTTCAGAAACGCCTCACAGTCTTTGCAATCGGCGGAGTGGGTGACAATGTTATTTTGGCGTGATTGGTTTTTCAGTATCTTTCGCCAGTTCGTGTAGTCGTTCATTGACACACCGTCCGGTCTCGCCGATGTGAAAACGGCCGTATGACGGTGGGATCTTGTAGACTACAGCACACCTGACAAATTTGTTTGGGTGTTTCTTCAGACACGCTTTATTTCCATTGTCCTGGTTCACTCTCTTGCACAGGCCTCCGAACTTATTCCTGGCAGAGAAAAGAAGCTTGACGCCGGCTGTGTTCACAATCTTTTTCAGGTCGAGCGATACTTGGTGAACATACGGAATACACGTGATGCGCTTGCCTAGTTTGCGCGTGACCTTCTCATTTCTGCATTGGGCTAGTATCGACTATGCTAGACTAGATAAGATTTTTGTCGGGTAGCCTGCAGAGGTAAGCCTATTAACCTAGCTGCACGTCGAAACTGGCTTGGGTTTTATCTACACATGATCTATACAGGGCGGCTTTCATGCAGGTTTTTGCTATTCGCGCTTTACTATATTAGAGCTGGCCGACTGGAAGGGGATAAAGCTCTTCCGGGAGCGCGGGGAGTACATGTCCAACAAACTTGGTCGCATGACAGCACAAGTAAATACCCCAGCTTGCTTTTTTTAGTATGGTCAATTTTGGGTCGCTAAGTTCAGTACTGGACACGTCCAAAATCTGAGCAACAGTTTGTTGGGCGTCACCTTTGCGATAAAAAACTAAAAGGTCGTCAACATAACGCATAACTTTTACAACGGTGCCGTCAAGCTTGGCTTGAAGTCGTCGATCATACGAAGCTAAGGACAGGCCATTACACCTTATTTTTGGATGAAAATACTATCGTCTACTCCTGCGAACGTTGACTGTAAATAAAAGCGGAGCATTTCTAGTAACATGCTAACATTCATACCAATAGAGTTCTGGAACTTCATGACTCCGCGACGGTCAATTCAACTGCTTATTTCTTCGATCACCGCTCTTTGCGGTAGTGAGTAATACAAGTCCTTGACATGTACCGAAAACGCGCCAGCATAGGCAGAACACTCATTTTGAAGGAACTCTGAAACAGTCTCAGGCTTTCTGATGACGAAAGGATCGTCAACCTCAATGTACAACAGGCACTTCTACAGGAACACCGCTACCTGGCGCTACCACGTTCCTCGTTCGGACACGATGACACGGAAAGGACAGCTTACTTTGTGTGTCCTGGCGCTGAAGAAGATGGTAAGGCTAGATGCCTTCGAAGACTTGACAGAAGTGGCTAGTCTTGAAAGGCCAGCACGTTCACAAAGCTGCACTTCCTGCTCTTGCACTTTCGGCAGTTTGACAGTTTTCACTTGTCTGAAGTTGGCTGCGGCTGCAGCTTGACCCTTGTCCTTGTAGAGGTCGTTTGCCACGACGACAAAACCACCCTCTTTGTCCTAATGAAAGAGCTTGACGCCAGCGTCTTTGGGGGTCGATACTGCAGCAGTAAGACGGCTCGTGCTTGCTTTCTTCACCTCCTGGGGGAGGGATTCCATGCCTTCCTTGATGCATCTCAGAGTTTCATCAGTTTTTGCTCTTCTGGCAGCGACCCTAAAAAGAGAGAGGAGCTGCGTTTTGTCGAGTCGCGGATGCTCACAGTATTTTGGCCCCAGCACGAGTAGGTTATTCATCTTCGGGGGACGATTGCGTTCCCCAGCCCAACAACAACTTTTTGAGGTGAGGCAGGAGGCGCTCTTCGTCGAGAGAGGCAGGGAAGAACATGTCGCCACAAGAATTCCGCCATTTGCGAAGCTACACACAGGTCATGACTGAATCTTCTATTATAGTTCAGGATAGACGTTGCTTCTGCACGCAATACTCAGGCACTCAGTGTAGAACCTCACTTCCGGTGTCGCAGAGAAACCACCCTCATCGTCGGTGTCACTGCCCGTGAACGAAAAACCCCCATGGAAGCAAATAAATAATAAAATTCAGAAACAGGCCCAAGATAGTTTGGATTAAGGCCAAATTTCTCAGGAAGGCCTCTGTGACCAAAAGAAAAAAATTGAGCTGAAATAGAAATCGGGTTAATTTTGTTTCTTTTGGTGGGGGAATAAAACCTAAGACCTTTCGAACTGAGTCATATGGGCAGGCTAGATATAGGCTACGAAGGGTATTTATCACACAGTGCAGCGTTGGCGTAGAGCATCCGCCTCGCGTGCAAGAGGACCGGGGTTCGAGTCCCGGTGCCGCGCAATTCTCCACCAGGCTAAAAAAAAAAACTCATGTCGATGGAATTGCATAACCAGGCCTGGCGTGCGGCCTGAGCTCGGTGACCAGAACCAACAACGCACTCCCTCACCAGAACAGGATTTGGGCACCCTGGTGTAGTACTTGGCCACAACCTTCTATCCTTGATCATGATCAAATAAATTAACCCTCGGCCCCCAGCGGCAGCGGAGCAACTCACCAAGGCGGCGGTGAGACCTGTGACGCAGTGGAGTTTACTAAGAATTTCTGGCTCCGGACAGGCCGCCGTTGGAATCTGAACCTAGCAACGCTCAACGCTAGAACGTTATCTAGTGAGGCTAGCCAAGCAGTGCTGTTCGATGAACTAGCAGGCATTAAATGGGATTTCTTAGGGCTCAGTGAAGTTAGGAGGATAGGTGAGGCGTATACTGTACTAAAGGACGGGCACATGCTGTGCTATCAACGATTGACGAATAGAGGATGTCATAGGGCTCAGTGAAGTCAGGAAGACAAGTGAGGCGTATACAGCATTAAAGGACGGGCACATGCTGTGCTAACAAGGATTGACGAATAGACGAAAATTATGTTCTGGATTCCTCATTAATCAGGATATAGCTGGCAATGTAGAGCTCTGCAGTATTAACGATTGATTGGCAGCTATCGCAATTAGGCCCAATAGCAGGTACAAGCAAGGTACAATAGGAGGTGGTGCAGGCCTACGCGCCTACATCCAGCCAAGATGACAAAACCGTTGAAAGTTCCTAAGAAGACGTGGAATTGGCAATGGACAATGTAAACTCACAGCACACTGTACTGGCGAGCGACTTCAATGTGAAGGTGGGCAAGAAGCAGGCTGGCGACCAGGCGGTAGGCGACTATGGGATAGGCTCTAGGCATAGCAGGGGAGAGTTATTAGTTATTGCAGATAGAAATAACCTACGGATCATGAATACCTTCTTCTGCAAACGAGAGGACAGGAAGTGGACCTCGGAGAGCCCCAATAGTGAGACTAAAAATGAAATTGACCTAATACCATGCGGTGAACCTGGCGCCTTTCAGGTTGTGGACGTCCTCGGAATGGTGCGGTGTAGCGGCCACAGAATGGTAAGGTCTCGAATAAGCTTAAAGAGCAAACGGAAGAAGCTGGTGAAGAGGAAGCCCATTAACGAGATAGCGATAAAAGGGAAAATAGAGGAATTCAGGATATCGCTGGAGAACATCAGCCTTAACTGAGGAGGACGATCTTAATGTTCATACAATGAACGATAATCTGACAGCTATCATTAAGGAGTGCGCAGTAAATGTAGGCGGTGGACGCCCCAGCAGGATAACAGCAAGCTAGATCAGGAGACGAAAGATCTGATTAAGAAACGCCAAAGCATGAGGGTGTCTAACCCTACAGACAGGAGAGAAGGAACAGAACTATCGGAGTTAATAAATAAGCGCAACGGGGTAGTCGACATAAGGAAGCTCAATATGGTGAAAATCGATCATGCTCCAAAGAACGGTGATATCCTGAAAGCAGTGGAGAGGAAACCAGGCATAGGTAAAAACCAGATGTAAGCGCTAAGAGACAAGGACGGCAATGTCAAAAGATAGTTAAAGTGACTATGCAGCAAATTAATTGTGGTGACATAAATCGGAAGAGAGATAAGAATTCGATCACTCGTCAGCCCAGTGCAAGGATTTTCGTCTAGCATCAATAACAACCAAGATATAGACGATTATACATTACGCTCCTCCTCTTCCCATCACCTCGTACACGCGGGACACTAGCCAAAAATAAATCAAACAGCTCTGGGACAGGGCGCCGCCTATGAATACGTCATCCGCTGACGTTCGGCTTGCAACTTCCGGCTGTCGCTCCCGGCGCCCCAGCAGAAGGCTCGGCAGCGTGTCTGCGGTCTCTCTTCGCCTTTCTGGATTGCGGCGCGCGTCGGATTGCGTTGCTTGTCGTCTCTTGTCGCGGACGAAAAATACACTGCGGGTAACCCCGCAACTCCCGACAAAAAGAGACGGCAGAGGTAAATGAAACCATCTGCGCAAAGGCAGTGATGAAAGGCAGAAGTGACCTGGCTCGAGGGGCTCGCGGGGCCGCACGAGCAGACGACCTTCACGGCTACCGGAAGGGTGCCCGTGACGTCGTGGCTGCCGTGGCTCCAGCTAATCACAGCGTGTGGTGGCCAGCCGACGTCACTGAACTAGTGACGTCTATTTTCACGATTTCAGTTCCAATATCCGTCGCTAAGAAAACACCAATCGCCCTGCGAAGTTTAAAAAACGCGGTGTTTAAAAATTCATAATAAATTCCCGACTTAGTTCCGAAGACTCATACTTAGTGCGAATGCTCCTTAGCATCATTTCTAAGCATGGAAAACATTTACAAGCGATTTTTAATTCAATGCATAGTCCTTTTAAAGTAACCGAAGAGTTCTACACAAATCTATACAAGCGAATGTAATTAGAGCGTTAATGAGAGAAACAGTAGCGCAAAGCAAATGCGTTATCCAGCCAGTAACGAAAGCCTTAGGAGCAATGGAAAGGGGAACAGCAGCTGGTGATGGTCAGGTAACAGCAGATCTATTGAAGGACGGAGGGGAAATTATGCTATTAAAACTAGCCACCCTGTATACGCAATGCCGTATCACCTCAACCGTACCAGAAGCTTGGAAGAAAGGAGGTCCGAGGCCTGAATTGGGAACAGTTGGGTATATGAGCTAATGGAGAGTACCGAAATAATCTGCTATTCGCTTATGACATTGCCTTACTGAGTCACTGAGGAGATGAATTGCAAAGCATGATCAATGATTTAGAGAGGCAGAGCAGAACGGTGGGTCTAACAATTAAGATGCAGAAAACCAAAGTGACCGCTGATCCGGATCACGAGAGGGAAGTAACTTGAAGAATGGAGTGGAGCACATATGGAAGGTTCTCTCAGATCATGAATGGCAGTTTACCAATAACCCTCAAGAGAAAAGTGTTTAACAGATGTATGTCCCCACTACTCACCTACGGGGCAGAAACGTGGAGGCTAACGAAAAGGGATCACGCTAAGTTAAGGACAACGCAGTGGGCCATGGAAAGAAAAAAGATAGATGTAACGTTACGAGACCGGAAGCGGGCAGAGTGGGTGAGGGAACAAACGCGGGTTAATGACATTCTAGTCGAAATCAAGAGGAAGAAATGGGTTTGGGCAGGGCATGTAATGCGAAGGCAAGATAACCGCTGGTCCTTGAGGGTAACGGAGTGGATTCCAAGAGAAGGCCAGCGTAGCAGGGGGCGGAAGCAGGTTAGGCGGGCGGATGAGATTAAGAAGCTTGCAGGCAAAGGGTGGGCGCAGCTGGCAAAGGACAGGGTTAATTAGAGAGACATGCGAGAGGCCTTTGCCCTGCAGCGGGTGTAGTAAGGCTTATGGTGATGATGATGATGATGAGTCATGTGACATTACAAACTAAGCCATAGTGTAAAGGCTGACTGCAAGTATTTTCCAGAGCGCACGCGGAAAGAGGTCACGTGCCCAGCCGTTTTCTTGTCTTTAGGGCAGTTTTTTTTTTGGCCGAGCTTCCTACCACGCGGCTCATGTAACTTCGTATTCTGCGCGCGGTCCACCTGGAAGAGGTGGCGCAGCTGCAGGGAAGCCCCCTTGTTAGGAGCTGGGCGACGACCGAGAGCAAGGTGCTGGCGCCAATGAACTCGGCGAGTTGCCGAGGTTGTTGCGGAGAGGCGAGCAGGAACCTGCGGAGCTACGCAGTCGTTGTGAGTTCGGGCTGGCTTCAGGCGCCCCAGTGCTGCAGAATCGGCGGGGCAGTTGATATCGATGGTAAAGGATGCTGCACACCACTCGAGGACACGAAAACGTCCGACTGAATGCCGCTGAAGAGGGCTGCGATGGTAGTCTAAGCGAACAAAATATGGGTGACTGTCCTGAGGTCAGGTGAGATGCAAATTGGTCGACAAGTCCCGGGGCGCGGTGGCTCACGTCCATGATGTGACGACGAATCGCGGCCGAGCTGTGCCAACAAGAGCGAAATTACACGAGACGACCTGGAGCTCAACCTTTCTGCGACGCGGATCGTGTATCTTCGCATCCCTCGCGTGGTCCGCCGTAAAGAGGAGGCGCTGCTCCAGTATGAAACTATCCAGCTCTGATGTGCACAGCGGTTCCTGATCTTCCTGCATGTGTGTTGAAAACGGGGCTAGTCACGCTTCTATTAGGCCACCTTTATCCCGTCTTCCCTGCTGCATCTTCGCCAAGTGCTGTGTATATTTGGGCAAAACTAAAACTCAGAAGTGCAGATATTCTCGAAGCATGATTTTTTTACTCCGAGAGAGCGCAAATTTTAAAAAGCCGTACGACTCAGTTTGAGGCGCAAGGGTCTGTCTGCGGATACTGTAAAAGCTGGGGCAGCGCAGGGGACAAAGGACAAGTGCACAGACACGGCGCTGAACTTACAACTGGTTTTTATTGAGGCGATTTCCACTACTTAAATACAGTGGCAACCAATCTCAAATGAAAAAAAAAAACATATACACAAAACAGATTGGCGATAATGACTATTCCTGAGCACAGGTCTACAGTGGCACAAGACCAGCTGCGGACGTTTTTCTATTCTCATTAAGGAAACGTAGTTCTTTATCAGACAGAGCTATTGAGGAAACACTTACGCATTCATCTTTGGATCCATAGATTTCATGGGCTTAAATGATTTCAGGAGTGGTTTTTGTTCTATTATCTGACAGCACTTGGCGCTGACTGAAAACAGGATAACACGGCGCTTTCCTGTTTTTTTCTTCTTTCCTCTGTGCAGTCTCTGCAATGAATGCCAAGGTGACGGGATGCGGTGCCGCTCACGTTGTTATTGTGTTCCCGCAGCCGGTTGTTGAGGCAACGACCAGTTTGTCCCGTGTAGTGCTTGCCACATGAGAGCGGAAACCTGTACACAACATTGTTGCTACATGGTACAAAACCTTTTTGGTGTTTCTTATCGCAGCCTACCATCCTTGCCTTGCATTGCTGTTTACAATACGGCAGAGTTGGGAGAGCTTATCGGGCGCGAAAAAAACAACGTTTACATCGGCACGCGCGCCCACCCTTTTCAGATTATGTGAAATGCGGTGTAGATAAAGAATAACCACACACTTTCTTTTTTCTTTCTTGAGTCTTTCAGTGGAATCTCTGCGGCCTGAATTAATGATTTCTCGTAACAGGCTCTCTGATATTGCAATCAGAAGGTCGGAAGGGTATCCTGCTGCTTGTGAGCGTACCACCTGATTTTGATAGCTGTCTTGCATCACATAATGGCATGATTTTTCTAGGGCATTTCTTAAACGCAACTTTGCGGTGCCGCGCTTTACAAGCTTTGAATATGCAGAGGCGAAAGGCGCGAGAGGCTTCTGGCATCGTGGCTCGTAACGCCAGCACACATGGCTGTCCATGAGGCACATGGCACGATCTAAAAAAACGTAACTTTCCTTCAGAAGGTGTTTCATGCGTCAAAACAAGTGGGTCAAGACAGGTGTGAAAAATTGATAAAACTTTCGAGACCAAGGCCTCTGCGTCAGTATCTGCACATGTTATAAAATCTAAAAAAATGATCTACAAACCTAAAAACACGAGCCACGCTTTCGTCTAGTTGAGTGTTAAGGAACCTGTCATGGCGCGCGAGATAAATGCCACCTAGTATCGGAGCTATGCATGAACCAATACAGACGCCATTGCTCTGGAGGTAAACAGATTCATTCCAGGTGGAAAATGTCGAGTTGGGGAAAAAAGAAAGGAGCTCCACGAAGTTGCTATTGCTGATGCCTGAAGAATTCTGGAAAGCTACCGCACCAAAGGAATCAATGCATTCTTCTACGTATGCCAGCAGTTTCTTTTGTGGAAGGGAATAATATAAATCTTTTATATCGATAGAGCAGGCCGAAAAGCCTTCCCCTGGGTTTTCTTGCAAGAAGTCGATTACTTGGCTAGAACTATTCACCTGAAAAGGGTCGTCAATGGTTAAGAGTTTCAGCTTGTCTGCGGTCTGTCTGCGGTAAGCGCACTGATAGCACCTGCTCGGATGCCGAACGCCCCTCGAAGCGAGCTACGACAACATATTAGCCCAGTGTGTTCGAATGAATACTCAATGATGGCTTGGTAACTAAGCTGACCGTGCGATTGACCTGAATAGATGGCGGACTCTTAGAGCCCCGGAGCAGGCACTTTCCTTTGCAGGCACCAAGATTCCAAAACGACGGCGCGGCTTCCCTTTGCGGCCATGTACTAGCGGCAACGTCCTGTACGTTGGAAGGATCTCATAAATAGGCTGGCTATGCAAGAGCTTACTTCGAGGTGGGAGTGTGGGATGAAACTAAATGGCACTATAATTTTAAAATCAATTCTTATTAGGCGAAAATGTGTTTTACAACTGAAAACATCAGCATTAGCATAGTCGAAAAGAGCCACACAATCTATTTTTAATAACAACAAAATTTGGATGGCGGTGATCTCAATGTCCCTTTAACGTCCATCGACATCTGACAGCATACATGTGTTTCTACATTTCACTTCCATCGAAATGTACCCGCCTCGGCTAGTCAGGAAGTCGCGAATTCCGCAACCTCTTTTAATCCGATGACCACGAGGCTGACAGAAGTCACTTATTCGAGCATGTGAGAATAGACACAAAGCACCTAGACGACGGGAACGTTCGTGAGTAAGGTCAGGCTACACTGAGCAGTAGAGCAGGAATGTTTTAGTACAGAACGTTCTTGCGTGCCAGTTGGTTCATTTAGAGGAAAGAAGGCTGTGCGAATAGGACTAGGAATTCAATGATCAGTTTTTGTTCAGAAAGCAGAAATTTTTATTATGACCTCTATACCAGGTATACTCCGTGGTGTTTTTAGGTTTGGTTTTTGGGGGTTTGACGTCCCAAAGCGACTCAGGCTATGAGGGACGCCGTACTGAAGTTCTCCGGAAATTTCGACCACCTGAGGTTCTTTAACGTGCACTGACATCGCACAGTACACGGGGCTCTAGAATTTCGCCTCCATCGAAATTCGAACGTCACGGCCGGGATCGAATCCGCGTCTTTCGGGCCAGCAGCCGAGCGCAGTAACCACTCAGCCGCCGCGGCGGCTGATACTCCGTGGTGTGAATGGCACAACAATTTTAGAATCAAGGGCACGGCACGGCACGCGCCTGAGGGACAGCATGGCTGAAAAGCTTCTGCTCGTTTTGCAGGTCGTATCGTGGTTTTCGGATGCAGCGATCACTTGGGATGGATTGCCATTCTGCCTGCCAAGTCATCTGGACAACGACATGTTATCAGATGCGACAACATGCAAGCCGCGTGGGCCGTTATTCCTACTTGGCCGCATGGGGGACATGACGGCGGGTTTCCGATTCGCCGACAAGCTTCTTTCGAGAATTTGGTCATCGGCGGAACTTCTACAAAAGCAGCACCTCGACTCCCACGGCCTCAGAGGGCACGGCACGCTCCTGAGGGACAGCATGGCTGAAAAGCTTCTGCTCGTTTTCCAAGTTGGTTTGTGGTCTAATTCTATTTCCTATCGCAGTGACGATAGATTTCTCGTAGTTCTGCCGTGCCCTCGCAGATGTCGCGCCATTTTGGTTGACTGCTGGTCAGTGATGCTTTTGTTGTTGACATCGGGAGATATCGAGGAGAATCCAGGGCCCCCGACGGAAGAGTATTTGAAGACCATCGTAGAAAACCAGACAGAAACCGATCGTAAAAATTCAATTCAAGATCAAATTGGTGTTCTCTCAGCAAGGACCGAAAAGCTGTCAGATTACCTAGTGGTAATCCAGGAGATGACCACAAAAATAGATAAGCTCGAGGATACTGCCAGGCAACAGGCCAAAAAATTAGTTGAGTTTGAAAACCGTGGGCGGCGTAACAACCTTTTAGTATTTGGTGTACCTGAAGAGGCGGGCGAAACAGAGTCAGATCTCAGGGCAGCTGTTGCAGATAACATTTTTAAAAAAGAGCTAGGTGTCCATGTCACCACAATAGAAAGAAGGAAAAATCCGCATTGGAAGGAAAAATCCAGAAAAACATAGACCTATCATAACGAAATTATATGACAGCAGGGAAAAGGATAGCATCCTCAAGAATTGCAAGAAACATAAGGGAAAATATTTTCGCGTCAGCAATGATTATGTAAAAGAAACTGCAGATGTTCGAAGGAAATTATGGGAATCTACCAATGCAGAAAGGGACAACAAGCAAAAGGTGTCTCTGGTTCATGATAGGCTTAAGATGTATGACCGTTGTTACGTTTCGCCTACGACGCGCGGTATAGCCGGCGCGGATGCAACGGACGCCGGGGCTTCGTTCAAAGTGGCGGTCATTTTGGGCCCGTTCAGTGCTGCCGTAACGCCTCCCGCCAAGCGCGTCCAGGCAGGTTTCAATGCCACGTGTCGTCGTGTGTGCGTGTGTGTGTGTGCATGTTGGTGCCCACGCTTGTCAAAGCGCGGCAGCCGGAGAGAGGAGCTCCCCAACTGGGAGGCGAGGAGGTCTGACCGGCGCCGGCCCGGCGGACGCGCACGTCACGTCTGAACATGTCTGAGCGTCGCCGTATCGGGCGACTCATCCCAAGCCGTTCCTTCTTGCCCTCGACTCCGAGAGTATAAAAGCCGCTGCCCCGTACGCCAAAGAGAGACTTCGATTTCTTCCTTCGAGTAACGTGGTCGCCCTGACCGGCTGCTCTTTTGCGATGCCAGAATAAACAAGTTGTTCTGTTGCCAGTCGACTCTTCCTTTGCCGGGACCTTCGGATGTTTCCAGCTGTGCCCCAGGCCGCCAGGCCAACGCTACCCTTGGGGCTTGCAACCCATTTGCAACAACTGGTTGCCAGCGGTGAGATCCCGACAACGGAGGCCAGCAGCGAAGATATGCGGTCAACTGTATGCTGAGCAGCACAACGACCATCCGGGAGCAGTGCAACGAGCCCTGTGTGATGAGTGGTTGCCTGCAGCGGAACGACTGCGCTGAATTCTTGGCTGCGAGGTTTGGTGAGTGCGGGACTTTCTTCTTCTGAGTTTTGCCAGGCTTTTGTTAGTGTCAGAAACAGAACTGGTAATTGTGGTTGTCGTTGCTGCCGGGTTAGTTTGCGGCAAGACAATAGTAGGCAGTAGAGAAAGCAGCATTCGGAGCAGCCATGGATTTGAAGTCGTTGCACAAACCGAAATTGCTGGAGCTTGCAAGAGAGTTGGGTCTGGATGTCTCAAACTCAGAAAACCAGAACTGCTAAGGGCTATTCTTGAGTTAGAGGCTGAGGATGACGAGCTGTCGGTATGCCTTGAGACCATTGAGGAGCGCGAACGTAAAGAGCAAGAAGAGGAGCGCGAACGTAAAGAGCAAAAAGAGAAAGACGAGCGCGAACGTAAAGAACAAAACGATAAGGAGAAAGAAGAGCGCGACCGTCAACACGCTTTGGAAATGAAGCGTCTCGAGGTAGAGATGGAACGCGCTCGTAATGGAAGTCAGGCACACGGTGCAGGAGAACGGGTATCGTTCAAAATGACTGACCTGATGCGGCCGTTTAAGCTTGGGGAGGACATTGGTTTGTTCCTGGTTAACTTTGAGCGAACGTGCGAGAAGCAGGGGTTCTCTCGGGAAACGTGGCCACAGCGCTTGCTCACTTTGTTTCCCGGCGAGGCGGCCGACGTAGTCGCTCGCTTGAAGAGAGAGGAGGCAGAGGATTTCGACCAAGTGAAATCGAGTCTGCTAAAAAAGTACAGGCTGTCAGCGGAGAAGTTCCGTCGGAAGTTTCGGGAAAATGAAAAAGGCAGAAATGAGTCATATACAGAGTTTGCCTACAGGCTTATGTCAAACATGCAGGAGTGGCTCAAAGAAGAGAAAGCGTTTGGTGACCACGAGAAAATTCTGCAGTGTTTCGGGCTGGAACAGTTTTATAGTCGGTTACCTGAGAACGTGCGGTACTGGGTCTTGGATAGGCCAGACGTTAGTACAGTGGCTAAAGCCGCCGAGCTAGCCGAGGAGTTTGTGACGCGTCGGGCTCGCGGAGCTCAGGACGGTCAAAAGGGTGAATTTGGCTCCAAGTCTGAGAGGCCGAAGTTCACACCCATGAGAGCAAGGGGGGACACACGTAGTGCGGATGCGAGTGAAAGCAGTCCGACCGAACGTAAGGAGACGGCGGCAGCCGAAGCCGAACGCAGAAAGCGGTTCGAGACGAGGCAAGCGCGCGTGTGTTATACGTGCCAGAAGCCGGGTCACTTTTCGGCGCAGTGTCCAGAAACAAAAACAAAAGTCGTGTTTTTGTCATTATGCAGCACTGACGAGAACATGAAGCTTCTCGAGCCTTACATGCGAGACTTCCTCGTGAACGGGAAAGAGTGCCGAGTGCTCCGTGATTCCGCAGCTACAATGGATGTAGTTCACCCCTCTTATGTAGAACCCGATATGTTCACGGGCGAGTGCGCATGGATCAAGCAAGCCGTGGAAGCTCACAGCGTGTGTCTGCCCGTAGCAAAAGTGCTTATTGAAGGACCTTTCGGAGCAATTGAGACGGAGGCCGCAGTGTCATCTATGCTGCCCCCCCCCCCCAGTACCCATACCTATTTTCGAACAGGTCCGATCACCTCCTGCGCGAGAAGGGGCTTTTGTTTGGTGAGGCTAGCGTTCAGGCCTTAACCAGATCGAGAGTTCGGGAGCTCGCTGCAAAGGCGGTAGTTGCGGGGCCGACGTTGTCGAACAATGAGAAAGGGTCGGAGGCGCAGCAAGCTGATATTCAGAGCACGTCCGAACTGAATAAAATTGAGCCTGTAGCGTTGAAGGCACCAGGTACTGGAGAGGAAATGCCCGACACGGGAAAGTTAGAAGAGCTATCTGCAGATTTGCTCATCGCGCCTACGTCAGATGGACTTAATAGGTTGCTAAAAGTCAGCCGGTCGGCTTTGATAGCCGAGCAAAAAAAGGATGGCAGCCTAGAAAACATGCGCTGCAATGTCAAGGAAGGTATCGCCAAGAAAAATGCTCGTTTTGTGGAAAGAGGTGGGGTCCTGTACCGGAAGTATCTAGACCGCAGACGAGTGGAGTTCGATCAGCTGATCGTGCCTCAGTGTTACCGTCAGGATCTGTTGCGCTTGTCGCATGGCGGTTCGTGGTCCGGACACCTAGGAGTTAAGAAGACTAAGGACCGTCTCTTGCAAGAGTACTATTGGCCAGGGTGTTTTCGTGACGTAGAACACTTTGTGAGGACATGTGACACCTGTCAGCGGGTTGGCAAACCAGGGACAAATCGAGGGCGCCGTTGAAGTTGGTACCTATCATTACGGAGCCTTTTAGACGGCTCGTTATTGATACAGTGGGACCTCTGCCGGTAACAGGCGCGGGGTACAGCCACATTTTGACAGTGATCTGCCCAGCGACAAAGTTCCCTGAAGCAGTGCCGCTTAAAGAACTCAGCTCAGTTGAGATAGTCAATGCACTACTGTCCATATTTGCGCGAGTTGGTTTTCCTGCGGAAATCCAGTCAGATCAGGGCACAGTGTTTACTAGCGGTTTGACGACAGCCTTTCTCGAAAGGTGTGGGGTAAAGCTGTTACACAGCTCAGTGCCCCACCCACAGTCGAATTCCGTTGAGAAGCTCCACTCCGTCATGAAGCGCGTGTTGAGAGCATTGTGTTTTGAGCAACAAAGTGATTGGGAGCTGTGTCTGCCTGGGGTGATGTTTGCATTAAGGACCGCGCCGCATGCGGCTACGGGGTTTTCGCCAGCTGAGCTGGTGTACGGTCGCTCGCTGCGGTCTCCGCTTCGCATGCTTCGAGATTCGTGGGAAGGCAGGGGCGACGACCCAGTCGTGGTCGAGTACGTGCTTAGTCTCCTCGAACGCTTAAGAAGGGCACAGGAGTTGTCAGGTGAAGCAATGGCAAAGGCCCAGCAGAGGGCCAAGGTTTATTATGATCGGACAGCCAGGGCCCGTCGTTTTGAGGTGGGCAATGAGGTAATGATATTGCGCACATCGCTAAAAAACAAACTCGACGTGCAGTGGGAGGGCCCAGCACGGATTGTTCAAAAACTGTCGGATGTTAACTACGTGGTGAGTCTGCCAGGAAAACGGAAAGCACAGCAAGTTTACCACTGTAATCTGCTCAAACCCTATAGACAACGAAAAGCAGTGGTGTGTATGATGGTAAACGTTCCCGAAGAGCTTCCGGTCGAGCTTCCGGGACTAGGCTCAGTGACGAACAGGGAAGACACTGATCAGGTCATTAGTGACTTAATCATTAAAGCACCGCTGTCGGCTGAGCAGAAAACCGAACTACACCAACTCTTACAAAAGTTTCAAGGTCAGTTCTCTGAGAGGCCTGGTAGGACTTCTGTCCTTACTCATGATATAGAACTTACCTCCCCAGAGCCAGTACGATCCAAGGCGTACCGGGTGTCACCCCGCCAGCGCGATATTATGGAGGCTGAGGTAAAGAAAATGCTACAGCTCGGTGTTATTGAGGCGGGTGAGAGTGATTATACCTCCCCTTTGATTTTAGTTGAGGTACCGGGCAAGGAACCTCGTCCTTGCGTCGACTACCGCAGGCTTAATTCCATCACTAAGGATCAAATTTATCCGATCCCTAACATCGAGGAGCGCCTTGAGAAAGTTAGTAGCGCTCAGTTTATTTCCACCCTAGATCTTGTCAGGGGTTATTGGCAGGTTCCACTTACAGAAGAGGCTAGTAGGTATGCGGCGTTCATTTCACCAATGGGAACATTCCGTCCTAAAGTTTTGAGTTTTGGTTTGAAGAACGCGCCATACTGCTTTTCAAGCCTCATGGACAAACTGTTGCGGGGACAGGAAGAATTCGCTTTACCGTATTTAGACGACGTAGCGATATTCTCCGCATCCTGGTCTGATCATATGGCACACTTGCGGGCAGTGCTAACCCGCCTGCGCGAAGCGGGCTTGACAGTCAAGGCTCCCAAGTGCCAATTAGCAGAGGCCGAGGTTTTCTACCTCGGTCACGTGATTGGACAGGGTCGTCGCCGCCCCTCTGAAATAAAGGTGGCCGCTGTGCGAGACTTCCCGCAACCGCGCACGCAGACCGATATTCGGTCGTTCTTAGGTGTCGCCGGCTACTATCAGAGGTACATCCCCAGGTACTCCGATATCGCGGCTCCCCTGACGGATGCTCTAAGAAAAACAGAGCCCCAAACAGTCGTCTGGGGCGAGACAAAGGAAAGAGCTTTCAGCGCCCTAAAGAGCGCCCTAACAAGCCAGCCTGTGCTACGATCGCCAGACTACACAAAAGGGTTCGTTGTTCAGTGCGATGCTAGTGATCGAGGCATGGGCGTTGTGCTGTGCCAAAGGGACAATGGAGAAGTGGAACACCCCGTCCTGTATGCTAGTCGTAAGCTGACCTGTCGTGAGCAGGCGTACAGCGCCACCGAGAAAGAGTGTGCGTGTCTCGTGTGGGCCGTTCAGAAATTGTCATGCTACCTAGCCGGCTCGAGGTTTATCATTGAGACGGATCACTGCCCTCTCCAATGGCTGCAGACCATCTCTCCCAAAAATAGCCGCCTCCTGCGCTGGAGCCTCGCTTTGCAACAATATTCCTTTGAGGTGCGTTACAAAAAGGGGAGTCTCAACGGTAACGCCGATGGCTTAAGTCGAAGCCCCTAACGTAGGAATCCGCCTCAAAGTTGTTTGTTACTGATGTTTTCTTCCTGAGGCAGGATTTTTAACATATTGCTTTTGTTTAGTGTTTCAAAGTGATTATGTGCTTTCTAGTGCAATTTTCCAATTTGTGGACGCGTTCTGAGTGCTGCTTGACTACTGTAAGGAACTAGGCAGTAGTATAAAAGGGGAAAGAGCCTGGCATGGCTTAGTGAGGGTTGTCTCGTGCTTGCTGACTGAGCGGTTGCGTTTCGGCGTAGTTCTAACGCTTGCTGGGAACGAGCACAAATATGGCAACTCTCCCGAAGTCACTTTGCAGTGCCCTGTGTTAACCTGAACCTGAGAACGAGGCCTTCTCTGTGCGCTGCGCTCATGCAACGCCGAGGGACGACCGGTTTCGATTACGAGCATCATCGAGCGACATCCCTCCGGACAGCGGATGCAGTCCCCTGACCATCGGGATCTCCTTCTCCCGGCGGGGCGGTCTGTTACGTTTCGCCTACGACGCGAGGTATAGCCGGCGCGGATGCAACGGACGCCGGGGCTTCGTTCAAAGTGGCGGTCATTTTGGGCCCGTTCAGTGCTGCCGTAACGCCTCCCGCCAAGCGCGTCCAGGCAGGTTTCAATGCCACGTGTCGTCGTGTGTGCGTGTGTGTGTGTGCATGTTGGTGCCCACGCTTGTCAAAGCGCGGCAGCCGGAGAGAGGAGCTCCCCAACTGGGAGGCGAGGAGGTCTGACCGGCGCCGGCCCGGCGGACGCGCACGTCACGTCTGAACATGTCTGAGCGTCGCCGTATCGGGCGACTCATCCCAAGCCGTTCCTTCTTGCCCTCGACTCCGAGGGTATAAAAGCCGCTGCCCCGGACGCCAAAGAGATACTTCGATTTCTTCCTTCGAGTAACGTGGTCGCCCTGACCGGCTGCTCTTTTGCGATGCCAGAATAAACAAGTTGTTCTGTTGCCAGTCGACTCATCCTTTGCCGGGACCTTCGGATGTTTCCAGCTGTGCCCCAGGCCGCCAGGCCAATGCTACCCTTGGGGCTTGCAACCCATTCGCAACACCGTCTATATGCCTGGGATCACAGTCGGAACGAGCGTGTTCATTGCCAAGAACGCCGTGATAAGGGCCGCTTTAGCAATCGCAGTGTCAGGGGAAGCTTGCGATGACAAGAAGGGCATGCGTTCCTGCAGTGCAAATGCAGCATAGCTCAGAATCGTTTCACTCAATGCCCGCAGTATTCTTAACAAGGTTTCTGAATTAGAATGTCTATTGCTATCCGAGCGACCGCACATCGTTTGCATTACAGAAACATGGCTCAACAGTGCTATTTCTTGCGACTGCATTATCTCTCCTGGCTACACAATGTTCAGGTGGGATCGGGACTCTCGTGGTGGTGGTGTGGCCATTATTGTTAAATCATTGCTGACAGCCTGTACGGTTACGTGTGACATGTCGGAATCGGTGTGGTGTAAAATCATGTTTTCTGGCATGTCGTACCTAACAGGAGTCGTTTATAGGCCTCCAACTACTTCACCTGATTTTCTAGATGTGTTAAATACGTTTCTTTGCTCAAATGTAAATAGGAACACCCGGCTAATAATGACTGGTGATTTTAACTTGCCACATATTGATTGGGAACTTAGTTCGCCTGGAAATACAGAAATTTCTAATGCGGAAAAATTATTGGATATCACAATTTTTTCATAATTTAAGGCAAATAGTGAATGAAAACACGCGTATAACGTCTAAATCGCAGTCATTGCTTGATTTGGTGTTCCTTTCCCATAAAGTAGGCGATTATGAAATGGCAGTCACAGATGCTATATCCGATCACAATGTGATGACCCCCATAATGCGCAGGTCCACACGGGACGGAGAGGCAAAGAGACACCGTATGGCTCAGTTTAAACAAACAGGTATATTCAATAATTACACATGATTAAGGTTATACATCAGAGGCTGGGGCGTCCGAGCTTACGTGCCGACGACTTCATGGGGGCGATGGAGTGGCTCCGGAGTTGGGCTCGAGCGGTTGCTGGCAGAAGCTGCACGCCGTCGGGCTTCGGCGCTGAAGGCCCTCTTGGCGAACGATGTCGTCCTGAGCGTTCTTCTTCCGTTTCTTCGAGGATGGTTCACAAACCCTTCCTCTAGTGTCGTTCGGCTTGGAAGATGAACAGGAGGCGAGCTTGTAGATGATGACAGCAGAGCATAATTTTACAACAGAACAAACTTTGCACTACTTTACTCATCGACTGGGCAGGTTAGTGCCTAAGTAGCATCACATTACATGCTAAGCATGGAGCCCCAGCTCAGACTGGACTGCATCCGTTTACATGTGCTTTTAAGCACTTGATTAACAAAGGACTAAGGGCGGTCATTTCCAGTGGCCCGCCCAAAGCATCAATTCTCCAATCCAAAATAACATGCGAGATGGGGACCACCCCTTGGGTTGGGCTTAGCCTCGAACCCAGAGTCTGTTAACAATACAAACAAAATAAACAACAAAAACGCCACCACTCTCTCTCAAGTGAGAGTATACACAGGCTCTCTCTTCGGAGCTAATTCACTAGCGCCTGTCTTTCCACATTCTTGGCGAGTACTGCCTGTCCGCCATGACAGGTGTCCGTCGCGGCCCTTCTGGGAAGCTGTGGGTGCCTTCCCGGCGATAGCCCACGACAAAGGGGGGGGGGAGGGAAAGAATGTCGTCTTCGCGGTATCGCATAGCGTCGGCTGTGGTACGGCGCGCTCTGGCCCGCTGACAGCTCCCTTGTCCTGGAATGTAACCGGAAATTGGGGAGGATAAAGCCTGTTTCCCCGGGGCGGCGGCGGGTCCGGTTTTTCTGGTCGTCACTCAAAGAGCATGGCTGGGTAATTGATGATGCCGCTGTCACGGGTCTCCGTCTACGCCGCGCCGTCGAACGTGGATCCTCGTAGCACACACGGAATGTCACACTCGCTCACCCTCCAGAAGAATGTTCTCCGAACATTTGAGTCCACGCAGCTCCCCTTGTCTTTCTGAATCGCCTCGCACAGTGCGTCCGACAAAACACTTTTCGCTGCACTCAACACCACTGCACAACACCATATGCCTCCGCTGTCAATACTGGCGTCTCCAGGGGCAGCACTGATCTTCTTTTACAGATAAACATGAAACTCAGCACCCAAGCCTCTCCTTTCTAGTCCAAACTGGACGAAATAAATTTACCACAGTTACAAAGGAGCTCCCACTTCTAGCACGATCACGGCACAGACAAAAATATAGATAACGAAAGGTTTAACTACCAACTCCGATAACTTAACACATAAGCACATAGCAATGCTATGAGCTGTGGCATTACACAATTCTAACCAGTTCAAAACTCCGCTCTGTTTACGCCATTAGTCCGACTTAGCTTTCCGATTTCGCAGCGGATATCGGCCTTCATGAGTCATACTAAGTAAGTCTGTGCCCCTTTGTCTGCTTTGGGACTCGCGAGGACTCGTGGCAGGAGCCTCTCCTGGCGTTATCTGCGCGGCAACCTCGCGCGCTTCTTCTTCTAGCAATGCATGAAGTAAATCCGGTGGCATTCTGGCCGTCACCTCTGGCGCCTGCCGAACAGATGCAGGAGAGGGCGTTTCTTGCGAACTATCTGCGCGCTCCGCTTCACTTCTGTCCCCATCAAAATCCGCGCTTTCCCTTTCCTCATTTCGTGAATACTGAACCGGTGCCGACTTGAGGCGATTTGCGTGTATCCTTATCAAACGCCGGTTCACGTCTCGGACTCTGAAGTTTACCGGAGAAAGCTTCTCGACAACCTCGCACGGTCCTCTCCACTTCGTCTGGAACTTACGAGCTAGCCCAATCTGCCTTTGGCAGTTTTCAATGTACACGCTGTCCCCCACATCAAACGGCGCGTCTCTAGCACTGCGATCGTGCACCTCCTTCCTACGCTTCGCCGCTTTCTTTAAGGACTCCTTTGCGATGTCCCTCGCCACTTGCAAGCGCGATTCTAGCTCAACCTTATAGTCGTCCAGTGAAGCGTATGGGACACGACGGGGGCCCTCTGGCACTTCACTAGGCTGGTCCGGGTCTCGGCCGTAGAGAAGAAAGAATGGCGATTCGCCCGTGCTCTCGTGTGCTGCGGAATTGTAGGCAAACATTGCATACGGGAGCCACAAGTCCCAGTCCCGCTGGTCGCGCGAAACAAAATGCGACAGGAACCCGGCCACGGTTTGGTTCAGTCGCTCCACCGCGCCGTTGCAAGCCGGATGGTACGGTGTTGTCTGCTTCTTAGCGATCTTAAGCAGCTCGCAAACTCTCCTCATTAGCTGCGACACGAAGTTCGTTCCCCGATCTGTCAAGAGTTGCCTCGGGGGTCCATGTCGGAGCACGATCTGTTCGACAAATGCTCTTGCAACCGTGTCTGCCTTCTGATCTGGGAGTGCTACCGCTTCCGCGTATTTTGAAAGGTGATCGACAAATACTAAAATGTACTTGTTTCCGGAAGTGGTCGTGGGCAATGGGCCCATTATGTCCATACCTGTCCGCTCGAAGGGAGCCGAAACCTCAGGGAACGGCTGAATTGGAGCTGGTCTTCGTCCCTTGGGTGTTTTTCTTTCGAGACAGGAATGACACTTCGCACAGTAGTCTCTAACATCCTGTCGCATGCCACTCCAAAAGTACAAACGCTCCACACGCCTGCGTGTCTTCGCTACGCCAAAATGACCGGCGCATGGCGCATCGTGAAACGCGCAAAGAACCCTTTCTGTCCACGACCGAGGTATGACGACTCTCTCCCAAGCGGTTTTCTCTAATCTCCCTTTCCTGGTTGGCCTCGTGCGCCGACACAGGGTGCCGTCTTTTTCAATGAAATAACCTAGCTGTTCGGGGTGAGACGGTGCGCCCTCTAAGCTTTCGATTATTCGCTTCAGGTCAGGATCTTTGCACTGCTCTGTGCGTAATTCGGCGGGGTCGACTACGGGGACAAACTCATCTATAGCTGCCACGGCAGCTGTGCGGCTGAGTGCATCAGCATTCAGATGTGTCTTTCCTGACTTGTGCTCAACTTCAAAGCAGTATTCCTGCAGGTGTAGATTCCATCTAGCGAGTCGCGAGCTAGGGTCCCTGACACTCATCACCCATTTCAGAGGATGGCAGTCTGTGACTAGCTTGAATTTGCGGCCGTAAAGGTAGCATCTGAAGTGCTTTACTGCCCAGACAACGGCGAGGCACTCCCTTTCCGTAGCTCCGTACTTTTGCTCTGTGGGGCTCAGCTGTCGGCTAGCAAAAGCAACGGGATGTTCTTTGCCCTCGATAACCTGAGATAGCACGGCACCAACTGCGAACTTTGACGCATCTGTGGCCATAACGAAGGGCAAATTAAAATCCGGGTGGCGCAACAGCGGTGCCCTCATTAGCTTCCTTTTCAGGGCCCCAAAAGCATTCTCCGTGTTTTCGTCCCAGCGAAAGGCGACATTTTTGGCTGTTAAGGCGGTGAGCGGCTTAGCGAGCTTGGCGAACTCCTCTATGTGCCTTCGGTAGTAACCGATCAGGCCGAGAAACTGCCGGACCTGGCGGACGCTAGTCGGGGATGGAAAATCCGAGACACACCTTAGTTTCTCAGGGTCCGGTCGCACGCCGTCAGCTGAAACAACGTGCCCGAGGTATTTCACCTCGTTTTTGAGGAATTGGCACTTAGAGGGCTTCAGCTTGAGACCCGCTGCTCTTAGTCGTACCAAAACCTGCTCAATATCGCGCAAATGGTTATCAAAACTGTCACTGTATATGATAATGTCATCCATATACACGAAGCACAGCCTCCCCAGAAGACCTGCCAGGATGACATCAGCGGTTCTCTGCCGGACAGCAGGGCTGTTGGCCAGACCCATCGGCATTCTTTTCCATTCATAGTGCCCTGAGGGCGTGTTGAATGCCGTTTTCTCGGCATCTGCCGGATCCATTGCTATCTGCGAGAATCCCGCCGCCATGTCCACTACCGTGAAGTACCTGGCAGAGCCCAGCTGAGAAAGCGTCTCCTGTATATTGGGGATGGGGTATGGGTCGATGCGAGTTACGGCATTTAGTTTGCGGTAGTCCACTACCAATCGATACGAGCCATCTGGCTTTTCCACCAATAGTGCTGGTGCTCCCCAGGGTGACTTTGAGTGTTCGACAATGCCGCGATCAATCAGGTCCTGCACCTGCCGCTCCATCTCCTCACGTTGGGAGTAAGGAATCCTGTACGCACGCTGGTAAACGGGCGATGAAGTGCCGGTTTCTTCACTAGCGCCTGTCTTTCCACATTCTTGGCGAGTACTGCCTGTCCGCCATGACAGGTGTCCGTCGCGGCCCTTCTGGGAAGCTGTGGGTGCCTTCCCGGCGATAGCCCACGACAAAGGGGGGGGGGGAGGGAAAGAATGTCGTCTTCGCGGTATCGCATAGCGTCGGCTGTGGTACGGCGCGCTCTGGCCCGCTGACAGCTCCCTTGTCCTGGAATGTAACCGGAAATTGGGGAGGATAAAGCCTGTTTCCCCGGGGCGGCGGCGGGTCCGGTTTTTCTGGTCGTCACTCAAAGAGCATGGCTGGGTAATTGATGATGCCGCTGTCACGGGTCTCCGTCTACGCCGCGCCGTCGAACGTGGATCCTCGTAGCACACACGGAATGTCACAACAAAATGATTTTGCTGAATGTGCTTACTTGTACACCACCACCTACAAAGCCTACAGTACGTGTTGAAATCAAGAACTATGCTAAGGCCGATGATACATCTGTTCTAGATTATTTAGAAAAGTGTCTCGACAAATTTGAAAATGTCTCCTAGGTCGAAACAGTTGAAGAGTTGCGGCAGCGTTTTAAAACCATTATTAAGGTCTGAATAGATCAGTTTGTTCCAACCCGACTCAAGAAAACGAAGCGGAGTAATCCATGGTTAACGAGGGATTTTGTTCACGCGAAACGCAAATTAAAAAGGCTGCGGAGAGGAAAAGCAGATCCTAGGGACATACAGATAGTACGTTAGAGAAAAAAGGCTTTGTTACTCAGTTCGATGCAAACATTTTTTAACCGCACTCTAAGTGACTTTCTTAAGACTTCCCCAGAAAAATTTTGGCGTTATTTAGACCACATAAACGAAACAATAAAGCAAATGACGGTAGGAAACATTCTAGTAGAAGAAAAATGTGTTATCGCTGATGGATTCATTAAGCATTTTCAATCAGTATTCACGCGAAGTGATCGACCATTTCTGGTAGATGATGGGGCATCTTTCAGCGCAAGTTCCATGGACGCTATCAACTTTACTCAGAAAGGCGTATTCCAGCAGTTGCTACAGTTAGATGATAAGAACTACAGGGCCCGACGGGATACCTATTGGCTTTTTGAAAAGGTATGCCAAGTGGATATCATTTTATTTGGTAATTATTTTTCAGAAATCACTAAGCACCCATTCCGTACCACAGGACTGGAGTTGTGCTGTAGTTATAACGTCCTGCATCCCTTAGGTCAGTTTGCTGCAAGGTTATGGAACACGTCATAGCGAAACATATCATTATTTTCCTAGAATCAAATGGCCTCCTTTGCGCATGCCAGCATGGGTTCTGACGGGGACTTTCCACAGTGACACAGCTCATTGAGACATTACATGATTTTTCCAAAACTACAGACAATCGTGAACAAATGGATGTTATATGCGTTGATTTTTCCAAAGCCTTCGATAAGGTTCCCCATCGTAAATTACTTTTGAAACTGTATAAAGCTGGTATAAATGGCGACGTTCTAAAATGGATTGAAGACTAACAAATCGCAAGCAGGCAGTTCGCGTTGATGGTTCAGAGTCTGGATTTATAGATGCATACTCAGGAGTACCACAGGGATCCGTGTTAGGGCCAGCACTTTTACTGCT
This sequence comes from Amblyomma americanum, assembly GCF_052857255.1. NCBI lineage: Eukaryota > Metazoa > Arthropoda > Arachnida > Ixodida > Ixodidae > Amblyomma > Amblyomma americanum. The sequence continues at coordinate 151,324,645 of NC_135504.1, forward strand.
TTACATCAATGATGTAGTAACCGCTTTAGATAGTTCTGCTAAAATAAAACTCTTTGCAGATGACTGCTTGATTTTTGCACCGGTAACTTGTTCAGAGGACCAGATTAAACTCGACCGAAACCTTCAGGCGTTTGGGAGTTGGATAGATAAGTGGGAAATGCGAATTGATTTTGATAAGACCACATACACGCATATCACTGCAAAAACGAATATTTTTACTTTTCAGTACGGTATTCAAGGCTACAATCTAGTTAATGTTTCTTGTTTCAAATATCTTCGTGTTTCTATTTCGCATGATTTAAAATGGCACAATCACGTAGAAAATGTGTGTTCACTGGAACAGAAGAAACTGGGTTTCTTAAGAGCAAAACTAGGAAGGGCGACAAAAGATATTAAACTGCTGGCATACAGATCTCTTATCCGACCATGCCTGGAATATGCGTTAGTAGCATGGGCGCCCCGTCAAAAGGTAATGTGGGCCAAAATAGAGAAGGTGCAACGCCGGGCGGCGCGTTTTATTTGTTTGAAATATAGAACGGCAGAGTCAGTTTCGGCGATGCTAAAGTCTTGCGGTCTTGAATTATTGGAAGAGCTGTGCAAGAAGCAGAGACTAAAAACGTTATTTCAAATAATTCACGGCGAACTAAAAATTAATAAAAATTTGTACTTAACACCTACAGGTAGACTGAGCTCCCGATTATATCACAGTGAAGCGATTCGACCGTACTTGTCCCGAACCAATGCCTTTTGTTGTTCGTTCTTCCCAGACGCAATAGAGCTGTGGAACAAGCTGCCTGCAGAAATTGGTCGCAGTTCTGATGCCGCATTTTTTTCAGGTGCAATCAAGGACTTTTACTAAAATCTGTACTATATGGAATTGAATAGCTTATTTTGTGTGTGTGCATTCGGCAGATGGCCGAACATTTGAATATGTGTCTTATAGTCTGTATATCCTATGCTGTGTTGTATCTGTGGGTCACTGTTTTGCATGTACATATTTCTTTTTGTATCTGGCTACTTATTCTTGTATGAACGTGTTAATGTGTAACATCCCTCCCTGTAATGACCCTAAACTTAGAGTTGACAGTATTCCTAAATAATAAATAAATAAATAAATAAATAAATAAATAAATAAATAAATAAATAAATAAATAAATAAATAATTCTTATTAGGCGAAAATGTGCTTTACAACTGAAAACATCAACATTAGCATAGACAGAAAGGGCCACACAATCTATGTTTAATAAGAACAAAGTTTGGATGGAGGTGCCCTGCCGGCGTTCGACCAGCGCGTCGAACAAGGAATTATCGGTCAGCTACTCTTGAGTGTTTTTCGATATGGGAAAGGCGCCAGCAACCGCGACAACATTCGCACAAACGGTCGTCTCTGTGTTCTGCATCTCCTGCTTTCCGGAATCAGCATCTATGGGAACGTTACTATTGTTGGAACCCCAAAACTGCAGCCAGAGCAAGATGGTCACCACCAATCTTCTTTCGTCTGCCAGCTGGGGGGGGGGGGGGGGGGGGGGGGCACGGCTTCATAACAGAATTACAGATAACGCCGCGCCCATTCAAGAACATCAGCTGACATCCTGAAGAAGATCCATAAAAGCAACCCGTATCCACGTTTCATATTCAGTAGGAAAGGCGGCAGCAACCGCCACAACATGCTCATAAACGGTCCTTTCTGTGTTTGACATCAGCAGCTTTTCGGTACCAGCCTCTATGAGAACTTTCTTGCATAGTTACAGCGTTAAAGACAGGACAAGAGAGGGAGACGGAACGCAGCGCTGACTCTTAACTTTATTGGCAAATCACTCCGCATATATATCCAACTAGTGGCAGGAATTGGAAACGAGAAAATATGTTTATGCATACGAAAGAGCTACCTTCAAAAACAATCGGCATGTGTCAACATTCACATCCAAGATAGGCTCTTTCTTTCTCTGACAAAGCTATCGAGGGTGCGCTAATACATTCCTCATGAAGCCATGCTATCATCACTGCTTCGATGATTTCTCTCGCCAAAGCATCACGGTTTCTTCCTTTCACAGTGAAGTCCTGATATAGTGGCTCGCATAATTATCTTCATCGTCACCTTCATCTTTCTTGCAGTCTCGGCAGGGCTTTGCCACGTGCCCTGTGGTGGCAACGCGTGAGCCGTTCTATACGTGTTCTTCTAATCCTTCGTTAAGGCACCGGCCAGTTTGGCCGAAGTACTTCTCCCCACAGGACACTGGCAAGGAATAAACCCCTTCTTCCTGGCAAGATACGAAACGTTTAGCGTGCCTCTTCGAGCAGCCTTGAAGTTCACTGTTCGAGGAGTTCACTTTCCGGACTAGACTAGACAGCCGCTTTGGCGCCGAGAAAACAACGTGCAATCCCACACGCTTTCCCATTCTCCTTAGGTTTGTAATAAGGAAGTAATCACTCATTGGCATCAACCCAAGCGCAGCCGTATGGCAGCCGTATGGCTGCGCTTGGGTGTACACCTTATTACAAATCTACTCCACCTTAAAGAATTCCCATAAACATTTGACCAACACTGTTCCCAATTCTAGTTACTGATCAATTCACTCTTGGCCAGCCATACGCTTGCCGCCCCGGGTAGCTCAGTTGGTAGAGCGACTGCTGCGGTGAAGCGGTGGTCCCAGTTTCGAATCCCGGAAAGGACGAATTTTTCTTTAACTGCGAAGTTCATAAGAAAGCTTATAGCTTTCCTTTGTTGCCGTAAGGCTGCGCTTGAGTGAATGTCAAGGAGTATTTGCTCCTTTATTACAAATCTACTCCACCTTGGAGGATTTGCATAAACATTTCACCAACACTCTCATTAGGTAGTGTGGACACTGGTGCAGATACGGCACGAGAGCAAGCTCTCTTTTCTTTTTGTCATTATTAGTTCTTCCATTCCTTGCTGTCCTCAACTTTTCGTGCAGTTTGTCTGCCACGGACACCTTGACTTCCGAACGGTAACCGGCCTGCGTCGTGCTACCTACACTGTAAAAAAATTCCGTACCTATAATTCAGCCCTCGCCTCTCTGCGTGCTTTGTGTAGGTCTACAAAAGACACTAGCACTCCAAGAAACGACGGTATACGTGGACGCAGCCACATACGCCAGAGCAGCGGGGTAGGGCGACAGCAACGCGGTAGCAACGGTGATTGATTCGAACCTACGCGAGATCACCAGCGCATCACTACAAGATTGTACGATAGTCGAGGCTGAAGAAGCGACCGTCGCTCTAGCCGCAGCGGAGGGCTATCGGTCTAAACGGCATCTAACAATGCTTACAGACTCACAAACGGCGTGCCGCAACTACCTGCGCGGCAGAATAGGGCACGGAGCGCTCCGCATACTCCGCCCCGGAGACCACATAACACAACAGCATCCAAACGAAGAGCCACCAATTAGGCATACGCGCCGGGACACACGGGAGTGGCAGCGAACCAAGAGGTGGACAGGATAGCTCGAGGGTACACTTATTACCGAGCATCCAACGCAGGCGACCTTGAGGGGATCGAACCTGTACCCCAAGACTATTCGGCGATACTAAATTACTACAAGGGCTGCGAAAGCGGTATCCACCGCCGCAAAACTCTCTTAGCAAAGAGAAATCCGTCGCGTGGAGGCAGCTAAAAACGGACTCGTACCCGAATCTAACCGTACTGAGCAAAATGTATCCCACACAATGCAATGGCAAATGCCCCTGGTGCCACGAAACACCCCCGCTGTATCACGTAACGTGGGCATGCCAGAAGATAGACGAGGTACCCGTTATATCAAACCCAAGTTCGGAGTAATGGGAGGGAGTGCTCTCCAGCGATCGCCGGGTCGACCAAGAAGGTCTGATTCGGCGAGCGCAACTGGCAGCAGCATCCAGCGGAGCCCTGGAATAAGGGCAACCGAGCGTTCTGCAAGAAGATGGACGAAGCCATCGGAAGACCGCAGAAGGCCAGCGAATCTAGAACTCAATAAAATTTTTCACTCACTCTCTCACTCATTGCGCACCTGTAACGTAGACTCTGCACGTTTTGAAAACGGAACCACTTCTGCTCTGAATGAAACGTAGGGAACGACCGTACTTCAGTCCAGTATTGAAAGAAACGTCCGTGTTCCTCCGTAGTCGTTGCAGGGGAAAAAAACCTAATCATTCAATTTTAGGGATCAAAACTTAACACGACACGACGGTTGACCCCAACGACCTTGATTGCCACCAAACTCACTAATAACTTGCTTAAAAGCAGCAAAAACAGAAGATGATTATGATTTGACGCCACTTTTACACGATGAACTGTTGGCCCGCGGACTATAGGCGTCACATAACGTCCCATTTATGATCTACCTGGTTTATTCTTAGCCAACAATGTCCGGAAACTAGCATGGCGAATGACCTTGAGCATGTCTAATAAAATTAACACCATGTGAAAAGGTGAAGATCCGAGGAAAGGTGATAACGCTTCATGTTGCTTCAAGGTTGTGTGATTGGTGCAAATTGTGAGCGACGCTAAACAACAAAGGCCTTTATTCGATATAATGTTAAAAGCTGACTAGATAAAAAAACATGCTTTCGTTACGTTGCTACCCACATGCCAGAGTAACGTTTAATAAAAATGTTACTGCAACATTTGCTTTCTGTGAGGAATGCTGCGTAATAAGGTCAACTATTAGAAAATATTTAGACACATACAATGGTTAGAAAACTTCTCCAAAGTGAAATTGAACACAAGCTGAAAGTACACTGCAAACATGATGAAAGTGCACAAGTTGAAAGCCGAATTTCCATCTGCCGTTTGGTAAGGAAACGAACCACTGAGAAAACCAAAAGCACGGGCAAAGAAATCTGCGAATGCAGTGCCATGTAGCAGTTACATCTCTGCTACACAACCATCAAGAAAAAATGCTAACTTCTTCATGGATAACAAAAGCACAGACGACAAAATATTGCTCATTGCAATGTATAATTTAGTAGGTACCTATAGCCGCCCATTCATGCCTGCTCTTCTTGCAGATAAATGAAACGCCGCTAAAAAGCAGCGAGCAGCCATAATTGCTGCAGTGACAAGGAGGATGTGCACCATCGATGCTGTTCCCCCATCCTGAGTAGGAAATCCAGTTTTTTGTGAAAATACTCTGAAAGCACGAATTTTCTTTCCATCGTTTACTTAGCTTGCACTGACACGACCCATTGTGTACTCGGCAGGTTTGACAAACAAGTGGGCCTGCCGATATCCACAGAAGACTTTAGAATCTTGCTAACTTGGAAAAGATCAATGCTCAGAAAAAAAAGCTAACAAAAACTGATGAATTTCTTATTTTAACTATATTTTATATGGTACTATGCACGTGGCTAAGATATGGCATGAACTTTCTTTTTTCTGTTCACTTACAAACTTTCTAGCCTGTGCTAGCATATTACTGCGATGTAAGTAATGAAACATGCCAGCACTGTACAATATGCTGTAACACTTACGAAATACTCCCCCTACAAGGCTACCGTATGCCTCATACATGCGGTAAAGTTTATACCTGCCAAACTAGCTAGTCTGTAAGATGAGACACCAAGCCTTTGACATATGGAAATGTGTACCTCCCATGTAATTAGAGGGATTGGAGATGCTCCTTTTCGATGGCATTTCAGTTGCTGGGTGTGGAAGGGCCAGATATGAAGGGGAACAACTAGACACCAACTTTTTAAGCAACATCACGATAAGCAATTTGCCTTAGCTTCCATTCTGTCCAAAAAGGAGTTTCATTTTCCATGTTCTGTGTTCGCATAACTGCTTGCATGTGCTCATTTTGGCTTGCTGGGAGGTGCTTTCCTCTGTTAAACTACAGGTTTAACTCTGGCCTCATTCCTCTGCGCCTTCTTAATTTTTTGCTAGTCGCGTACAAACTAACGCAGATCTCTACTTTAATACGTTTCCAACGGTCACATCTTCTCTGCCTTCGTCGTGTCCATCACTGCATCTGGTGACTTGAAGTCTGCTGTGTAGAATCATCTTCATTAATCTGCCTACACATGTATTTATGTTAGTCACTCACTCCTCTCTTCGGCGCCGATCGGCCCTGAGAGTAAATAAGTGAAATGTAGTCTTAAGCTAGGTATAAGCAAGCACGCATTATGTTCAGTTTATTTTACTATGTTGACCAGTAGAGAGTGTAGGGAAAAATCTGCTAAGTGGAGCTTGACATGCCTCTGGCCACTACACTTGAAAGCAATAGGCACCAAGGCATACGTAACCACTAACCAGAACTGAACAGGCCAAATGCGGAGTAATTCAGTAACGTTCCTCGCATTTACCGCAGTGCCTACTCGCTGCTCAGCAATTTATTACCTCATTAGACATTCTTCAAGGAGCGTGTACAACTATGTGTTTTGTTTGAACATGGCATCACAGTACAATGACAATCATTAACATTGTGTCAACACAGCAGCATATAAACTTCTGCTCGATAAATCCATTGCTTACAGTGCAACCAAGAGGCGAGAATGTGCCACCACGGCACATATATAGAAAATGAGCTCAAATAAATAGTGACATTAAATTTGAGCAGCCGGTAATTCCCCGCCATCCCTTCCTAAGAAAAAAATGAAGAAGGGTGCTCTTCAGACGGCACGTTTGAACGATGCGGCTGTAATGTTTTCGACAGTACAACTACGTGTGAAATTCAGACATAAATAATTAACGCGAAAGCTCGCGGTTGAATGCGAGGCGCCAGGGCGCGGGCAAACAGTAATCTTCAGGTATCCACTGGTGCCACGCCCCGAGGGATGCTGCTCGACGAATACTACTCATGGCCACGTTCACACCCAACAAGCTTGTAACAAACATCACACAAGTGTTTATCATGATGCAGCAGCAGCTCATCAGTGCTGTTGGCCAGTGCTGAATTTTTTGGCGCGATACACGGAATCATCCACCGAAACGCGCGTCGACTGTTACTCGCCACATTCTTGCTGTCCCACGAGGGAGAGCAGCTTTTCCGTCGGCTTCAAGTCACCTCTTTCGTGCAGGGCCACTGGCATTGTAACGCACGTTCTGCATGTCGTTTTACTACGCACCGATGCCGCACGGGACCGCAAGCGGTTGTACGCTCCAATGCAGCGTTCGAGCCGCGCGCGCGCGCGCGCGCGCGCGCACGCACGCACGCACGCACGCACGCACGCACGCACACACACACACACACACACACACACACACACACACACACACACACACACACACACACACACACACACACACACACACACACACACACACACACACACACACACACACACACACACACACACACACACACACACACACACACACACACACACACACACACACACACACACACACACACACACACACACACACACACACAACGCGCCAGACGCACGCAGCGAACACGGAAGAACAAAAACCATTCTAAAATACCTGTTCATTCAACTCCACACAGGGCTAACTGCGCGCATGGTTATGACTGCCGGCTTGGCTAGCGCTCCGACTTTGCCATGGCTAGCCATGGCCAAGCTGCGCTTGGTAATAACGTTTTGCAACGAAAAGAAAATCTTAATATATCAAACCAGTCAGGTTGTCAACTAAAAAAGATACCGTAAAATTAAATACATCTTATATGTTTTTGCCGATGTCAGCGACGTGAGCATGAACGCGTATACGCGAATGGCGCTATGAATTTCCCGTGCAGCTTTGTAAATTGCAAATGGCGTGGCTGCAAGCCGAACTTCTATACATGCTTGCAGAGGTGAATTGTGTAGTCGGTGCGAACAGTTGGAAGTTTAATCGACTGAAATTGCTCACGGAAAGTCAGCGGTACTGCATTTTTATTCTTTCTGTGTAATGCGAGTGACTTTGGCGGCAGCCATTCGGCAACGTCTCCGGTTTGGCGCACTTGTGGGAAGGTGGGACTTTTGTTCTCAAATTTTGAAAGCGTTTTTTTTATTGTAACCCTGCGCCTCGTCGCATATTATGGTCACGATAACATCAGTACAACGTGCATGCGCTTTATTCTGTCTCTATTTGAAGTAACATTGGTCGATCAGCGTAAACTTTTGGGTTCAATTAAGCACAAACTGTCTACGTTGGTACTGCGTGTCGAATGTATTTTTAGATGATTCTGCGCACGAGATGGTCTTCCGATAATTTGTTTACTACCAGATATAGTCTAGAGATTTGAAACCATTCATCTCACTGAAACGTTGGAAAACTGTTTTGTGTTCATGCATCTGCTGTCCTTAAACTTAACTTTTCGGAAATCATTCGCATGGTTCCTTTGGATCTGGACAATTGGCTACTGTTGCTAGGGGCGCCTGGTAGCAGAGCCCCTGGGGACGCCCAGTGGGTCAGCTGTTTGTCCAAGTGCCGTGTACCAAAGGTACCATTCCTAACTTTTTTTCCCACTTCATTAACCTCATATTCCTTGCAAAGATTACATACTGTAATCAGGTAGCAAAAAATGGGTAACTTCTGCATAATTCAGAAAAGTTCAGAGAAATGCACATGCATCATCAGTATTCTCTTGGTAGACTTTCTGAGACTTGAATTCATTTCTTCTAGGACAGTGGCAAGCAGCAGGTCAACTGTACACAAATTTATTTTCCTGTGGTGCAAAGTGAAGAGTGCAAACATCATAAGACAAGTCTCTAGTCTGTTTCATTCTCACTGCATTGGGCGAAAGCATAATATAAAATGCTGTATACCCTAGTTTCCTTTTGCTTTGAGCTGTAGATGTTGACAATGAACAGCAAGGCAACTCCACTCGCTGACGATTTTGCCTTCGGCAGCAAAGCAGGGAATACCTTACCTCGTGTGTTATCTCGACAGACTCAAAACTGCGATGGACAGCTGCGTCCACAGTTACTATCACCTCTCAAGTGCATGCATTCATAAGACGCATAATATTCATTCAGTCCATAAATTCCTATTCTTTGTCCAGTGAATCCTCTTACGTCATTTTCAAGCCACTGAGTCATGGCTCCTTTCACTCGGCCGCCCCGGACCAATACTACAGTGCCGGTCATCATCATCATCATCATCATCATCAGCAGCAGCAGCAGCAGCAGCAGCAGCAGCAGCAGCAGCAGCAGCAGCAGCAGCAGCAGCAGCAGCAGCAGCAGCAGCAGCAGCAGCAGCAGCAGCAGCAGCAGCAGCAGCAGCAGCAGCAGCAGCAGCAGCAGCAGCAGCAGCAGCAGCAGCAGCAGCAGCAGCAGCAGCAGCAGCAGCAGCAGCAGCAGCAGCAGCAGCAGCAGCAGCAGCAGCAGCAGCAGCAGCAGCAGCAGCAGCAGCAGCAGCAGCAGCAGCAGCAGCAGCAGCAGCAGCAGCAGCAGCAGCAGCAGCAGCAGCAGCAGCAGCAGCAGCAGCAGCAGCAGCAGCAGCAGCAGCAGCAGCAGCAGCAGCAGCAGCAGCAGCAGCAGCAGCAGCAGCAGCAGCAGCAGCAGCAGCAGCAGCAGCAGCAGCAGCAGCAGCAGCAGCAGCAGCAGCAGCAGCAGCAGCAGCAGCAGCAGCAGCAGCAGCAGCAGCAGCAGCAGCAGCAGCAGCAGCAGCAGCAGCAGCAGCAGCAGCAGCAGCAGCAGCAGCAGCAGCAGCAGCAGCAGCAGCAGCAGCAGCAGCAGCAGCAGCAGCAGCAGCAGCAGCAGCAGCAGCAGCAGCAGCAGCAGCAGCAGCAGCAGCAGCAGCAGCAGCAGCAGCAGCAGCAGCAGCAGCAGCAGCAGCAGCAGCAGCAGCAGCAGCAGCAGCAGCAGCAGCAGCAGCAGCAGCAGCAGCAGCAGCAGCAGCAGCAGCAGCAGCAGCAGCAGCAGCAGCAGCAGCAGCAGCAGCAGCAGCAGCAGCAGCAGCAGCAGCAGCAGCAGCAGCAGCAGCAGCAGCAGCAGCAGCAGCAGCAGCAGCAGCAGCAGCAGCAGCAGCAGCAGCAGCAGCAGCAGCAGCAGCAGCAGCAGCAGCAGCAGCAGCAGCAGCAGCAGCAGCAGCAGCAGCAGCAGCAGCAGCAGCAGCAGCAGCAGCAGCAGCAGCAGCAGCAGCAGCAGCAGCAGCAGCAGCAGCAGCAGCAGCAGCAGCAGCAGCAGCAGCAGCAGCAGCAGCAGCAGCAGCAGCAGCAGCAGCAGCAGCAGCAGCAGCAGCAGCAGCAGCAGCAGCAGCAGCAGCAGCAGCAGCAGCAGCAGCAGCAGCAGCAGCAGCAGCAGCAGCAGCAGCAGCAGCAGCAGCAGCAGCAGCAGCAGCAGCAGCAGCAGCAGCAGCAGCAGCAGCAGCAGCAGCAGCAGCAGCAGCAGCAGCAGCAGCAGCAGCAGCAGCAGCAGCAGCAGCAGCAGCAGCAGCAGCAGCAGCAGCAGCAGCAGCAGCAGCAGCAGCAGCAGCAGCAGCAGCAGCAGCAGCAGCAGCAGCAGCAGCAGCAGCAGCAGCAGCAGCAGCAGCAGCAGCAGCAGCAGCAGCAGCAGCAGCAGCAGCAGCAGCAGCAGCAGCAGCAGCAGCAGCAGCAGCAGCAGCAGCAGCAGCAGCAGCAGCAGCAGCAGCAGCAGCAGCAGCAGCAGCAGCAGCAGCAGCAGCAGCAGCAGCAGCAGCAGCAGCAGCAGCAGCAGCAGCAGCAGCAGCAGCAGCAGCAGCAGCAGCAGCAGCAGCAGCAGCAGCAGCAGCAGCAGCAGCAGCAGCAGCAGCAGCAGCAGCAGCAGCAGCAGCAGCAGCAGCAGCAGCAGCAGCAGCAGCAGCAGCAGCAGCAGCAGCAGCAGCAGCAGCAGCAGCAGCAGCAGCAGCAGCAGCAGCAGCAGCAGCAGCAGCAGCAGCAGCAGCAGCAGCAGCAGCAGCAGCAGCAGCAGCAGCAGCAGCAGCAGCAGCAGCAGCAGCAGCAGCAGCAGCAGCAGCAGCAGCAGCAGCAGCAGCAGCAGCAGCAGCAGCAGCAGCAGCAGCAGCAGCAGCAGCAGCAGCAGCAGCAGCAGCAGCAGCAGCAGCAGCAGCAGCAGCAGCAGCAGCAGCAGCAGCAGCAGCAGCAGCAGCAGCAGCAGCAGCAGCAGCAGCAGCAGCAGCAGCAGCAGCAGCAGCAGCAGCAGCAGCAGCAGCAGCAGCAGCAGCAGCAGCAGCAGCAGCAGCAGCAGCAGCAGCAGCAGCAGCAGCAGCAGCAGCAGCAGCAGCAGCAGCAGCAGCAGCAGCAGCAGCAGCAGCAGCAGCAGCAGCAGCAGCAGCAGCAGCAGCAGCAGCAGCAGCAGCAGCAGCAGCAGCAGCAGCAGCAGCAGCAGCAGCAGCAGCAGCAGCAGCAGCAGCAGCAGCAGCAGCAGCAGCAGCAGCAGCAGCAGCAGCAGCAGCAGCAGCAGCAGCAGCAGCAGCAGCAGCAGCAGCAGCAGCAGCAGCAGCAGCAGCAGCAGCAGCAGCAGCAGCAGCAGCAGCAGCAGCAGCAGCAGCAGCAGCAGCAGCAGCAGCAGCAGCAGCAGCAGCAGCAGCAGCAGCAGCAGCAGCAGCAGCAGCAGCAGCAGCAGCAGCAGCAGCAGCAGCAGCAGCAGCAGCAGCAGCAGCAGCAGCAGCAGCAGCAGCAGCAGCAGCAGCAGCAGCAGCAGCAGCAGCAGCAGCAGCAGCAGCAGCAGCAGCAGCAGCAGCAGCAGCAGCAGCAGCAGCAGCAGCAGCAGCAGCAGCAGCAGCAGCAGCAGCAGCAGCAGCAGCAGCAGCAGCAGCAGCAGCAGCAGCAGCAGCAGCAGCAGCAGCAGCAGCAGCAGCAGCAGCAGCAGCAGCAGCAGCAGCAGCAGCAGCAGCAGCAGCAGCAGCAGCAGCAGCAGCAGCAGCAGCAGCAGCAGCAGCAGCAGCAGCAGCAGCAGCAGCAGCAGCAGCAGCAGCAGCAGCAGCAGCAGCAGCAGCAGCAGCAGCAGCAGCAGCAGCAGCAGCAGCAGCAGCAGCAGCAGCAGCAGCAGCAGCAGCAGCAGCAGCAGCAGCAGCAGCAGCAGCAGCAGCAGCAGCAGCAGCAGCAGCAGCAGCAGCAGCAGCAGCAGCAGCAGCAGCAGCAGCAGCAGCAGCAGCAGCAGCAGCAGCAGCAGCAGCAGCAGCAGCAGCAGCAGCAGCAGCAGCAGCAGCAGCAGCAGCAGCAGCAGCAGCAGCAGCAGCAGCAGCAGCAGCAGCAGCAGCAGCAGCAGCAGCAGCAGCAGCAGCAGCAGCAGCAGCAGCAGCAGCAGCAGCAGCAGCAGCAGCAGCAGCAGCAGCAGCAGCAGCAGCAGCAGCAGCAGCAGCAGCAGCAGCAGCAGCAGCAGCAGCAGCAGCAGCAGCAGCAGCAGCAGCAGCAGCAGCAGCAGCAGCAGCAGCAGCAGCAGCAGCAGCAGCAGCAGCAGCAGCAGCAGCAGCAGCAGCAGCAGCAGCAGCAGCAGCAGCAGCAGCAGCAGCAGCAGCAGCAGCAGCAGCAGCAGCAGCAGCAGCAGCAGCAGCAGCAGCAGCAGCAGCAGCAGCAGCAGCAGCAGCAGCAGCAGCAGCAGCAGCAGCAGCAGCAGCAGCAGCAGCAGCAGCAGCAGCAGCAGCAGCAGCAGCAGCAGCAGCAGCAGCAGCAGCAGCAGCAGCAGCAGCAGCAGCAGCAGCAGCAGCAGCAGCAGCAGCAGCAGCAGCAGCAGCAGCAGCAGCAGCAGCAGCAGCAGCAGCAGCAGCAGCAGCAGCAGCAGCAGCAGCAGCAGCAGCAGCAGCAGCAGCAGCAGCAGCAGCAGCAGCAGCAGCAGCAGCAGCAGCAGCAGCAGCAGCAGCAGCAGCAGCAGCAGCAGCAGCAGCAGCAGCAGCAGCAGCAGCAGCAGCAGCAGCAGCAGCAGCAGCAGCAGCAGCAGCAGCAGCAGCAGCAGCAGCAGCAGCAGCAGCAGCAGCAGCAGCAGCAGCAGCAGCAGCAGCAGCAGCAGCAGCAGCAGCAGCAGCAGCAGCAGCAGCAGCAGCAGCAGCAGCAGCAGCAGCAGCAGCAGCAGCAGCAGCAGCAGCAGCAGCAGCAGCAGCAGCAGCAGCAGCAGCAGCAGCAGCAGCAGCAGCAGCAGCAGCAGCAGCAGCAGCAGCAGCAGCAGCAGCAGCAGCAGCAGCAGCAGCAGCAGCAGCAGCAGCAGCAGCAGCAGCAGCAGCAGCAGCAGCAGCAGCAGCAGCAGCAGCAGCAGCAGCAGCAGCAGCAGCAGCAGCAGCAGCAGCAGCAGCAGCAGCAGCAGCAGCAGCAGCAGCAGCAGCAGCAGCAGCAGCAGCAGCAGCAGCAGCAGCAGCAGCAGCAGCAGCAGCAGCAGCAGCAGCAGCAGCAGCAGCAGCAGCAGCAGCAGCAGCAGCAGCAGCAGCAGCAGCAGCAGCAGCAGCAGCAGCAGCAGCAGCAGCAGCAGCAGCAGCAGCAGCAGCAGCAGCAGCAGCAGCAGCAGCAGCAGCAGCAGCAGCAGCAGCAGCAGCAGCAGCAGCAGCAGCAGCAGCAGCAGCAGCAGCAGCAGCAGCAGCAGCAGCAGCAGCAGCAGCAGCAGCAGCAGCAGCAGCAGCAGCAGCAGCAGCAGCAGCAGCAGCAGCAGCAGCAGCAGCAGCAGCAGCAGCAGCAGCAGCAGCAGCAGCAGCAGCAGCAGCAGCAGCAGCAGCAGCAGCAGCAGCAGCAGCAGCAGCAGCAGCAGCAGCAGCAGCAGCAGCAGCAGCAGCAGCAGCAGCAGCAGCAGCAGCAGCAGCAGCAGCAGCAGCAGCAGCAGCAGCAGCAGCAGCAGCAGCAGCAGCAGCAGCAGCAGCAGCAGCAGCAGCAGCAGCAGCAGCAGCAGCAGCAGCAGCAGCAGCAGCAGCAGCAGCAGCAGCAGCAGCAGCAGCAGCAGCAGCAGCAGCAGCAGCAGCAGCAGCAGCAGCAGCAGCAGCAGCAGCAGCAGCAGCAGCAGCAGCAGCAGCAGCAGCAGCAGCAGCAGCAGCAGCAGCAGCAGCAGCAGCAGCAGCAGCAGCAGCAGCACAGCAGCAGCAGCAGCAGCAGCAGCAGCAGCAGCAGCAGCAGCAGCAGCAGCAGCAGCAGCAGCAGCAGCAGCAGCAGCAGCAGCAGCAGCAGCAGCAGCAGCAGCAGCAGCAGCAGCAGCAGCAGCAGCAGCAGCAGCAGCAGCAGCAGCAGCAGCAGCAGCAGCAGCAGCAGCAGCAGCAGCAGCAGCAGCAGCAGCAGCAGCAGAGGTGAATTGTGTAGTCGGTGCGAACAGTTGGAAGTTTAATCGACTGAAATTGCTCACGGAAAGTCAGCGGTACTGCATTTTTATTCTTTCTGTGTAATGCGAGTGACTTTGGCGGCAGCCATTCGGCAACGTCTCCGGTTTGGCGCACTTGTGGGAAGGTGGGACTTTTGTTCTCAAATTTTGAAAGCGTTTTTTTTATTGTAACCCTGCGCCTCGTCGCATATTATGGTCACGATAACATCAGTACAACGTGCATGCGCTTTATTCTGTCTCTATTTGAAGTAACATTGGTCGATCAGCGTAAACTTTTGGGTTCAATTAAGCACAAACTGTCTACGTTGGTACTGCGTGTCGAATGTATTTTTAGATGATTCTGCGCACGAGATGGTCTTCCGATAATTTGTTTACTACCAGATATAGTCTAGAGATTTGAAACCATTCATCTCACTGAAACGTTGGAAAACTGTTTTGTGTTCATGCATCTGCTGTCCTTAAACTTAACTTTTCGGAAATCATTCGCATGGTTCCTTTGGATCTGGACAATTGGCTACTGTTGCTAGGGGCGCCTGGTAGCAGAGCCCCTGGGGACGCCCAGTGGGTCAGCTGTTTGTCCAAGTGCCGTGTACCAAAGGTACCATTCCTAACTTTTTTTCCCACTTCATTAACCTCATATTCCTTGCAAAGATTACATACTGTAATCAGGTAGCAAAAAATGGGTAACTTCTGCATAATTCAGAAAGTTCAGAGAAATGCACATGCATCATCAGTATTCTCTTGGTAGACTTTCTTTGGTAGACTTTCTGAGACTTGGATTCATTTCTTCTAGGACAGTGGCAAGCAGCAGGTCAACTGTACACAAATTTATTTTCCTGTGGTGCAAAGTGAAGAGTGCAAACATCATAAGACAAGTCTCTAGTCTGTTTCATTCTCACTGCATTGGGCGAAAGCATAATATAAAATGCTGTATACCCTAGTTTCCTTTTGCTTTGAGCTGTAGATGTTGACAATGAACAGCAAGGCAACTCCACTCGCTGACGATTTTGCCTTCGGCAGCAAAGCAGGGAATACCTTACCTCGTGTGTTATCTCGACAGACTCAAAACTGCGATGGACAGCTGCGTCCACAGTTACTATCACCTCTCAAGTGCATGCATTCATAAGACGCATAATATTCATTCAGTCCATAAATTCCTATTCTTTGTCCAGTGAATCCTCTTACGTCATTTTCAAGCCACTGAGTCATGGCTCCTTTCACTCGGCCGCCCCGGACCAATACTACAGTGCCGGTCATCATCATCATCATCATCATCATCATCATCAGCAGCAGCAGCAGCAGCAGCAGCAGCAGCAGCAGCAGCAGCAGCAGCAGCAGCAGCAGCAGCAGCAGCAGCAGCAGCAGCAGCAGCAGCAGCAGCAGCAGCAGCAGCAGCAGCAGCAGCAGCAGCAGCAGCAGCAGCAGCAGCAGCAGCAGCAGCAGCAGCAGCAGCAGCAGCAGCAGCAGCAGCAGCAGCAGCAGCAGCAGCAGCAGCAGCAGCAGCAGCAGCAGCAGCAGCAGCAGCAGCAGCAGCAGCAGCAGCAGCAGCAGCAGCAGCAGCAGCAGCAGCAGCAGCAGCAGCAGCAGCAGCAGCAGCAGCAGCAGCAGCAGCAGCAGCAGCAGCAGCAGCAGCAGCAGCAGCAGCAGCAGCAGCAGCAGCAGCAGCAGCAGCAGCAGCAGCAGCAGCAGCAGCAGCAGCAGCAGCAGCAGCAGCAGCAGCAGCAGCAGCAGCAGCAGCAGCAGCAGCAGCAGCAGCAGCAGCAGCAGCAGCAGCAGCAGCAGCAGCAGCAGCAGCAGCAGCAGCAGCAGCAGCAGCAGCAGCAGCAGCAGCAGCAGCAGCAGCAGCAGCAGCAGCAGCAGCAGCAGCAGCAGCAGCAGCAGCAGCAGCAGCAGCAGCAGCAGCAGCAGCAGCAGCAGCAGCAGCAGCAGCAGCAGCAGCAGCAGCAGCAGCAGCAGCAGCAGCAGCAGCAGCAGCAGCAGCAGCAGCAGCAGCAGCAGCAGCAGCAGCAGCAGCAGCAGCAGCAGCAGCAGCAGCAGCAGCAGCAGCAGCAGCAGCAGCAGCAGCAGCAGCAGCAGCAGCAGCAGCAGCAGCAGCAGCAGCAGCAGCAGCAGCAGCAGCAGCAGCAGCAGCAGCAGCAGCAGCAGCAGCAGCAGCAGCAGCAGCAGCAGCAGCAGCAGCAGCAGCAGCAGCAGCAGCAGCAGCAGCAGCAGCAGCAGCAGCAGCAGCAGCAGCAGCAGCAGCAGCAGCAGCAGCAGCAGCAGCAGCAGCAGCAGCAGCAGCAGCAGCAGCAGCAGCAGCAGCAGCAGCAGCAGCAGCAGCAGCAGCAGCAGCAGCAGCAGCAGCAGCAGCAGCAGCAGCAGCAGCAGCAGCAGCAGCAGCAGCAGCAGCAGCAGCAGCAGCAGCAGCAGCAGCAGCAGCAGCAGCAGCAGCAGCAGCAGCAGCAGCAGCAGCAGCAGCAGCAGCAGCAGCAGCAGCAGCAGCAGCAGCAGCAGCAGCAGCAGCAGCAGCAGCAGCAGCAGCAGCAGCAGCAGCAGCAGCAGCAGCAGCAGCAGCAGCAGCAGCAGCAGCAGCAGCAGCAGCAGCAGCAGCAGCAGCAGCAGCAGCAGCAGCAGCAGCAGCAGCAGCAGCAGCAGCAGCAGCAGCAGCAGCAGCAGCAGCAGCAGCAGCAGCAGCAGCAGCAGCAGCAGCAGCAGCAGCAGCAGCAGCAGCAGCAGCAGCAGCAGCAGCAGCAGCAGCAGCAGCAGCAGCAGCAGCAGCAGCAGCAGCAGCAGCAGCAGCAGCAGCAGCAGCAGCAGCAGCAGCAGCAGCAGCAGCAGCAGCAGCAGCAGCAGCAGCAGCAGCAGCAGCAGCAGCAGCAGCAGCAGCAGCAGCAGCAGCAGCAGCAGCAGCAGCAGCAGCAGCAGCAGCAGCAGCAGCAGCAGCAGCAGCAGCAGCAGCAGCAGCAGCAGCAGCAGCAGCAGCAGCAGCAGCAGCAGCAGCAGCAGCAGCAGCAGCAGCAGCAGCAGCAGCAGCAGCAGCAGCAGCAGCAGCAGCAGCAGCAGCAGCAGCAGCAGCAGCAGCAGCAGCAGCAGCAGCAGCAGCAGCAGCAGCAGCAGCAGCAGCAGCAGCAGCAGCAGCAGCAGCAGCAGCAGCAGCAGCAGCAGCAGCAGCAGCAGCAGCAGCAGCAGCAGCAGCAGCAGCAGCAGCAGCAGCAGCAGCAGCAGCAGCAGCAGCAGCAGCAGCAGCAGCAGCAGCAGCAGCAGCAGCAGCAGCAGCAGCAGCAGCAGCAGCAGCAGCAGCAGCAGCAGCAGCAGCAGCAGCAGCAGCAGCAGCAGCAGCAGCAGCAGCAGCAGCAGCAGCAGCAGCAGCAGCAGCAGCAGCAGCAGCAGCAGCAGCAGCAGCAGCAGCAGCAGCAGCAGCAGCAGCAGCAGCAGCAGCAGCAGCAGCAGCAGCAGCAGCAGCAGCAGCAGCAGCAGCAGCAGCAGCAGCAGCAGCAGCAGCAGCAGCAGCAGCAGCAGCAGCACAGCAGCAGCAGCAGCAGCAGCAGCACAGCAGCAGCAGCAGCAGCAGCAGCAGCAGCAGCAGCAGCAGCAGCAGCAGCAGCAGCAGCAGCAGCAGCAGCAGCAGCAGCAGCAGCAGCAGCAGCAGCAGCAGCAGCAGCAGCAGCAGCAGCAGCAGCAGCACAGCAGCAGCAGCAGCAGCAGCAGCAGCAGCAGCAGCAGCAGCAGCAGCAGCAGCAGCACAGCAGCAGCAGCAGCAGCAGCAGCAGCAGCAGCAGCAGCAGCAGCAGCAGCAGCAGCAGCAGCAGCAGCAGCAGCAGCAGCAGCAGCAGCAGCAGCAGCAGCAGCAGCAGCAGCAGCAGCAGCAGCAGCAGCAGCAGCAGCAGCAGCAGCAGCAGCAGCAGCAGCAGCAGCAGCAGCAGCAGCAGCAGCAGCAGCAGCAGCAGCAGCAGCAGCAGCAGCACAGCACAGCAGCAGCCAGCAGCAGCAGCAGCAGCAGCAGCAGCAGCAGCAGCAGCAGCAGCAGCAGCAGCAGCAGCAGCAGCAGCACAGCAGCAGCAGCAGCAGCAGCAGCAGCAGCAGCAGCAGCAGCAGCAGCAGCAGCAGCAGCAGCAGCAGCAGCAGCAGCAGCAGCAGCAGCAGCAGCAGCAGCAGCAGCAGCAGCAGCAGCAGCAGCAGCAGCAGCAGCAGCAGCAGCAGCAGCAGCAGCAGCAGCAGCAGCAGCAGCAGCAGCAGCAGCAGCGGTGAATTGTGTAGTCGGTGCGAACAGTTGGAAGTTTAATCGACTGAAATTGCTCACGGAAAGTCAGCGGTACTGCATTTTTATTCTTTCTGTGTAATGCGAGTGACTTTGGCGGCAGCCATTCGGCAACGTCTCCGGTTTGGCGCACTTGTGGGAAGGTGGGACTTTTGTTCTCAAATTTTGAAAGCGTTTTTTTATTGTAACCCTGCGCCTCGTCGCATATTATGGTCACGATAACATCAGTACAACGTGCATGCGCTTTATTCTGTCTCTATTTGAAGTAACATTGGTCGATCAGCGTAAACTTTTGGGTTCAATTAAGCACAAACTGTCTACGTTGGTACTGCGTGTCGAATGTATTTTTAGATGATTCTGCGCACGAGATGGTCTTCCGATAATTTGTTTACTACCAGATATAGTCTAGAGATTTGAAACCATTCATCTCACTGAAACGTTGGAAAACTGTTTTGTGTTCATGCATCTGCTGTCCTTAAACTAAACTTTTCGGAAATCATTCGCATGGTTCCTTTGGATTTGAACAATTGGCTACTGTTGCTAGGGGCGCCTGGTAGCAGAGCCCCTGGGGACGCCCAGTGGGTCAGCTGTTTGTCCAAGTGCCGTGTACCAAAGGTACCATTCCTAACTTTTTTTCCCACTTCATT